>NC_072802.1:14358349-14661379 GCF_028583425.1 Eublepharis macularius
GACTCCAGCTGTGCATGTGAGCAGCTGCTGATTGGCTGGCCGTCTCTGGTGCAGGCCACGTGAACCTCCTCAGGGCACTGCTAGCCACAGCTACTATATGCCATCGCTGTGCTAAGGTAGCAGACCGATGCCCCTGCCTCCTGGTATCCTCCATGAAGGGTGCTGCATCTCCTTCTGCATTTTGCAGTGCTCAAGCTAACAGTGGGGAGTTGTCCAGAAAACTGTTACATGAGCTTGCAAGTGCCAGCCTGCACATGGGCGAAATGAACAGCAGCCTGTACACGGGCTTTCTCTGTGGTGGCCCCTACCCTATGCAACGACCTGCCTAAGGAGGTCACGAGAGCCCCCATCCTCCTGGCTTTCCGCAAACAATGCAAAACTGAATTATTCAAAAAGGCCATTTTCTCATCTAAGAGGGTGGTATTGTAGAAAAGGGGTCCCAAATGTTTTGCTAATGAGCTAGGAACCATAGATTTCACCATTATGTTGCTTTGCATATTATCTGTTGCTTTAAATATGTACTCCTGTATACTACCTGTATACAGCATATACTACAGCATTTTATCAACAGCTGCATGTCCTGACCCTCTTTGAAGTGGATTGTGGCATGGCGTTCTGCAATACTTGCTGAATTGAACATTATTGTGTCTTAATATTTGCACTAGAAAGTGGAATGCAAGGCCAGAAAGTTATTTTTGTTCTTTCTAGTATGTTCGTTCTGTCGATCTGATCTTTATGAAACAAATTGCATTTATTGCAATTTGCATAAATTGCATTTATCATGTTGTTTAATGTCAGTCCTAGAACTGATTATGTTCTGTTTCAGCAATTCTTCAGCACCATATTGGATCCTTGCTAATACTATGTCTTTGTAAACTTGTATTCATTTACCCTAAGACATTGTTTATGGAAATGTTCTTGACACTGTATGGAAATGCCTGCCCTTGTCCTTGCCACTGATTGTACTAATCTCACACTATGTAATCCACGTTGAGTCTCAGTGAGAAAGGCAGACTATAAATAAATAAATAAATAAATAAATAAATAAATAAATAAATAAATAAATGCTGCTCCTCTATGGTGGGCTGCAAAATTTCATACTGTGGAGTCATATGCTGTCTAAACAGTCCAAAAACAATCTTGAAACGGATCATTAATTAGTATTCTTATCTGGGGGGGGGGGGGGACCAAGCAAAAATCCCTAGACTTTTTGCAGAGTCCAATCAGGAAAAATGTTGATTTGATAAATGTGTTAGTCCTGTGTAGATATTCTTAAATGAGCTACAGTCAACAGACGAACTGAGAACTAAGACCATACTTTCTGGGCCAGCCGTCTGCAGGAGTTGATGGTTCCTTATGCACAAAGTCTGTGTGTGAATATGCTGGAAGTGCACAAACTCTGTCCACAAGGAACCATGAGTAGATCCAGGACCGACCTAATAAAGTGGTTCTTTAGACAATGCATAACTCTGATGGCTGGAAAAGGGGATTAAGACAGATTCACAGAGGAAAGGTCTATCAACGGCTTTTAGTCATAATGATTACATGGAACACTAAACGGACCTTTGGTTTGATCCAATATGGCTGCTCTCATGTTTATCAATCCACCACGATCCTAGTCCTTCTTTGTCACACTGACTTTACCTAATTTAAGTACTTCTGCCCTGGGCTATTAACAGTCATTTACTTAGAGGAGAAGGCTATTTCCACAGAAGGATTTGAAAAACATTTCTAGCTGAAGCTGTTATATTGTATAGAAATGGACAGACTTACCTCAATTATGAATTTAGAAAATAACAAAACCTTTATAGACAGATGGAAAGATGTATATGACAGGCTGAACCTGACAACCAAGTATACCATATCATGAAACTTACATTAGTTATTAAGTCGGATGTATAATCAAGTTATACAAGAATATTACTTTGCATCGCTCCTTCGTGTAAATAATTGGAAATTTTCAATAAAAAAATAAAATAAAATAAAAAAAACATTTCTAGCTACCTGAGTTTGAATTGGCACGGTGCTTTTGGCTAAAGAGCGTTTCTCTTACATAGCTACTATGCACCGCTCCTCTTCCTGTTCACACCAGGAAACCCTCCTCTTTCCTAAATCTTCCTCTGGCTTTTCCTCCACATCCAGCCCAAACCTCTCCATAGCTTTATCCCCCGTTCCACCCCCACCTTCTGTCTCTCTGCCCTTATATTAACTGCACTTACATACTGCTCTTCTAGACAGGTTAGTGCCCCACTCAGAGAGGTGAACCAAGTCAGTGTTATGATTATCTCCAGAATGCAGCTAGGGAGCTGGGGCTTGGAGGAGCAGCTTACTCAAGGCCACCTGATGAGCTCATGGCAGTAGTGGGATTCCAACCAGACGAGTGCTGATTTGCAAGCCAACCACTTAACCGCTATGCATATTGTTGTTGCTCCACGTCAATTCCCTTGAGCCACCTAAAATGTCCCCTGCTCTGTCAAGCAACTCTGCCCATTATCTTTTGCAGCACCTTTTCTGGAATCTCCTCCCAGAACACCTCTGGGGGGCGACCTCTCTTGTTCTCTTCCTGTTTAAGTAAGTATTGCTTCAGTCAGAGACCACCATGGGGTAGTGGTTACAGTGCTGGACTAGCATCTGGGAGAATCCCCGTTCTGCCGTGGAAGCTCACTGGGTGACCTCGAGCCTGGCTCATCCTTCAGCCTAACCTACCTCACAGGGCTGTTGTGAGGATAAAACAGAGGAGGAGAATGACGTAAGCTGCTTTGAGTCCCCATGAGAACTCAGTGAAGTAAACAAGTAAATACATAAAATTCATTTGCTTTCTATCTAGCACAGTTTTATCCTCGGAAGAACAAAAGGTGGCTAACATAGGTCCTCCTCCCCTCCATTTCATCCCCACAACAACCCTGTGAGGTAGGTTAGGCTGAGAGGGTGACTGGCCCAAGTCACTCAGTGGGCTTCTTGGATGAATGGGGATTTGAGTGCGGGCCTACCAGTCTGATACTCTAACCTCTATACCACACTGTTTCTCTCTTGGTCATCTTGACTCTCCCTCTCCAGTCCTCGTGGATCCTACCAGATTTTCTGGAAAAAGGGGGAGGGAAGGCTCCTCTTGCCCACTAAAAAGCTTATGATGGGGAGTCCTGGAGGACCAGCCCAATAGGCCATCTACTCCAGCATCGTTTCATACAATGGCCAAATAGTTGCTCGTGATCGTGAGGACTAACCAAAGACTGAAAGACCAAGGCCTGCTGCTGATGTTGCTTCATAGAACTGGTATTCACAGGTTTACTGCCTCTGCATACGGAGGTTCCATATGCAGGGGAGGTTTCCTTGTAGTTTCTTTAAGGATGGAGTCTACAGGTGCTGGTTGGGTCAGTGTCGGAAGCTTGTAGGATCGAACCCAGTGCTCCCTTCTACCACTACTACCCTGACCTAAATTTCCATGGGAAGATTCTTGGGACGGGGACGCACCTGTTGCTTACGCTCCTGTCCAAAGTGCCACCTCGGCCCGTGGAGCTGCACAGCTCTTAACATCAATGCACCACACCGAGTCGCTTCTTTGGCCATGGCACTCCTATGGCAAAGTGTTCCACTTCCATTGTTCTCCTATGTTAATAATTACCTTTCTTCTTCCGATTCAGGGGAGGGCACGGCGGTTCCTTCGGAGGACAAAAACATCCCTTCCAGTTCCTCTTGGGCATGCTCAATTGTTCCATCTGTTAAAGAGTCAATAACATCAAATTAGAAAACAAATATTGATGATTGCCGAGCTTTACTTCTGCATAAGAAAATGCTTGTCGCATGATTAATACTAGTGCTAAACCTGTGAAATTAAATGCACGTTGTTGAGCAAAAGGCAGACTTGAGCAATGCTTGGCACAATTGTGAGCTTCCACCATCCTCTTTGTCCAAAAAAGAACAAGGTAGATCCAACCAGCTTCCCAACTCTTTCTCGCCCAACTCTCACATGGCTTTTTCTCCATGCCAGTCCTATGATCCCCAGCTAGGCTGGCCAGGTTGCTCACTTTGGAGGGCAAGATCCTGCCAATCACCTTGGTTCTCCATCGCCCCCCCACAGGGTGGCAGGAAGAAAATGGAGGGAACTCAATAGCATTCATTGATGCCACAGTGTCACTGCACCCACAGAGTTACAAGTGAATCCTAGAGCGTCCTGTGGCAGGGTGAAATTGCTTCCAGCTACGCAGTTGAAAGTGATGTTGCAGTATTGATGGAGGTCACTTGGGTAAATCCTGCCCTCCACAGACTCCCAGGGATGGGATTAGCAGCAAGTCACTAATGCTGCCATTTCCCCTCAGCATGAGACTCCCCCCATCATAAGAACCCGGAGGAGAGCGCCACAGTTAGCAGAATGCATCCATGTTAAGGCTGCCATGCCTTCCGCTATGACAGGTCTCCCCCTGGCAGCCCACTTTCCCCACTTGGAGTGGCAGAGGGAGAAAAATAAAAACCCCCACCATGTCACTGATGTCACTTTTGGGGAAAACATGGAAGTGACTAGGGTAGCTCTAGGAATTACCAGAAACTCTCCAGTTTTACCATAGAGTTTCTGGCAGTTCCTAGAGCTACTCTACATCACTTCTGGGTTTTCCCTGGAATTGATGTAGTGACATCGGCCATGTCGCATCCTCCCCATATCCTCACCTCTGACCCTCCTGCCAGTTGCCAGGCTTGGCCAGGCACTTCTAATTCGTGTAGATATCTGTGATGGGGAGGACCTTGTCTGTTCTAAGAAGGAAGTGACTGGGGTCCGATCCTCTGTGTCAGTACTGTGCTGGTTACCTAGTAGAGGGCCTGCCCCTGACTGGAGGTGCTGAGTCAGGTTCCACAATGAGAGAACTTCTTGGAGGCAGTGGAAGACTTTCTCCAGGCTCCCCTCCCAACCAGTCCGGAGCCGGTAGCAACATTGTGAAGCCTCCTTCTTATAGCACTGCAGTTTCTGCAACACTGACAAGTCTCCATGTATGAAACAGCACTCTATCACATGAGCATGCTCAGTAGGTTTTAGCTGCAAAATCTTGACAGTCAGCTGTTTCTGTTGTGACAAAGGTACGGATAGAGCTAATAGGAGCATGAGAAAGCTCAGCGGCGCGGAAGGCAATCTAAACTCCCCTCTGTAGGGAGATCAGGGGGCGGGGCCACCAGCCACGCGACCATTTTCAAGAGGTTCCGGAACTCCGTTCCCCAACGTTCCCCCTGAAAAAAAGCCCTGGTGAAGGGAATGATGATGAAGGCCCAGAAAAACTTGTAGCCAGAATGGTTTAATCTGACCCCTCTGCATATTGCCTTGGACCTCCCAGATACTTTTAAGTCAATAAATAATGCTTCATGATTGTGATGGTTCTCAGAAGGACAACACTATTGTACCCTAAGAGATAATCATAACAACAACAACAACAACATTCAATTTATATACTGCCCTTCAGGATGACTTAACAGCCACTCAGAGTGATTTACAAAGTATGTCATTATTATCTCCACAACAAAACACCCTATGAGGTGGGTGGGGTTGAGACAGCTCTGAGAGAGCTGTGACTGACCCAAGGTCACCCAGCTGGCTTCAAGTGGAGGAGCGAGGAATCAAACCTGGTTCTCCAGATTAGAGCCCTGCGCTCTTAACCACTACTCCAAACTGTGGATCCAGAGGAAGCAGACACGCAATGCCCCTTGCAAAACCAGCAGGGGATTAAAACACATTATCTCCCTAGGATTTGGGTTTCCTTCTGTGCACCCCGCTGAGAAACCGAAGTGCAAAACTAAACAGGACGTGGCAGGAGGCTGTCAACTGAGTTAATCCATTCCAGGATTTTAATTGAGCTACTTCCTGTTTGAGTCCAAGTCATCCGATCTTGGCAAACAGAGGAGGAGGCCAGAAAAGCTAATAAAAGGAGATAGCCTATTGTTTGCCCTGGCACAGGAATAAGCAGTGTCCTTAAGGGGAAAGAAAATACAAGTGCACTAATGGTTCAGACAGGGAGGAGGGAGCCGTCCTGTCTTGCTGCTAAGGGAGCTCAGCAGGAGGGGGCATTCAAGACCAGCAGGGATGTCATGCTTTGCAACACAACTCCAGCAGCGCAAGGATCCAGTAACAGGCTGCCTGCTTTCGGGCAGAAGTCAGTTGCTGATTTCATCTCAAGGGTGCAGGAATAAGCCAAAGAGTGGAGCAGCTGTGGCTCAGTGGCAGAGCTTTTCCCATAGGCGTGGCCCTGGTGGTGGTGGAGAGTGCCCTGAAGTCACAGCTGACTTACGGTGACCCCTGGTGGGATTTCCATGGCAAGAGACTAACAGAGGTGGTTTGCCATTGCCTGCCTCTGCGACCCTGGTCTTCGTTGGAGGTCTCCCATCCAATTATTAACCAAGGCCAACCTTGCTTAGCTTCTGAGAGCTGACGAGATCAGGCTCACTTGGGCTATCCAGGGCAGGGCAGGTGTGACACTACTGGCCCACAAATTGTCTGCTTTATCAAAGTCCTCATTTCCTGCACTTGTGGGACTCATAACTCAAGGTCATGACAAACTTGCTGTGCACATTCTCCCTTGCAGAGGAGAGAGTGCCACCATTACAAAAAGAGAAAGACTGACTGGCCCAAATATGTTGCGTCCTGTTTCATTTGACTTGCAAATCATCAGGCGCTTCAGTGGATGCCTAACGCTGCAGACCCCAGAAAATGTTTGTCAGCTTTTGTCAACCCCCCTTGATGCTGGGACACTTTAGACTCCATTCAAGGTTCACTGGAACAAAAGTTGAGAAGGAAAGAGACTTTTTAGGAAGCCAAAGCACAACTTTCTCCAATGCTCGCCCCTTTGGTGCCTGACAGCTTCTATTTGCAGTCCTGATCAGCTGCCCTACTGGCACCATCCCTTTGTTTTGGATAATAGGCATTGCAATTCCAGGGAATGCAAGAGTCGAAGAAAAAGAACAAGAAAAAATGATTAAATATAGAGATCTGGCAACAGAAACCACCTATGGATAAAGAATACAACAGTAGTCCCCATTGTCATCGGGGCACTGGGAACTATTTTGAAAAATGGATGATTTGAAATTGTATGCAAAGAGTGTCTCTGAACTTAAATCATTGCTTAATACAGTGAAAATGTACAGTGATGATATTCAAATGAAATTTGGCTTAGACAAATGTGCAGGACTCTGTACAGCAAGGAAAAGTAAAAAATATTGATGGAATAAAAGTTGAAAATGGCGACATTATGAAATCATTATCAAACAATGAAAATTATAAATATCTTGGAATATTAGAATTAGATAACATCCTGCATGTGAAAGTAAAAGAACTGACTCAGAAAGAATATATCAAGAGAGTACGAAAAATTCTGAAGTCAAAATTAAATGGTGGAAATCCAATCAAGGCCATAAATACATGGGCAGTTCCAGTAATCAGATATCCAGCTGGAATAACAGATTGGACACAAAGCAATTTAGAAAAATTGGATTGAAAAACACGAAAACTAATGAACATGCATCACTCTTTACACCCAAAAAGTGATGTTGACAGGCTATATCTACCACAAAAAAATGGTGGAAGAGGACTGTTACAAGTACATCAGGTAGTGGAAGAAGAAAAGAGAGGCCTGAATGATTACATCAGTAGAAGTACAGAAAAATTACTTCAGGCTGTGAAAACAGAGAACATGTTAAAAACAACCGAAACAAAGGCTGAATACAAGAAGAAACAGTTTGAGAATAAATTAAATGGCTGGAAGAACAAACCCTTACATGGGCAACATCTAAAAAATATTTAAGGAAAAAGTGATAACAGCCTAACTTGGATATGGTTGAAGATGGGTACAATCAAGAAAGAAACTGACGGTCTGATCTTCGCAGCACAAGAACAAGCATTGCAAACGAATGTTATGAAAGCCAAAATTCAGAAAATCAGTGAAAATCCAAAATGTCGACTTTGCCAGGAAGAAGATGAAACTGTGTCTCACCTTATCTCTGAATGCAGCAGAATTGCACAGATGGACTACAAAGCTAGACATGACAGTGTCACAAAGCTGATATATTGGTCATTGCAATGTTCCCTCTAAGCGGTGCAGTGTTGTGAGCCAGAAATCCAATTTGTGAGCAGCAACTTGCAAGTTGTGAGCGCGCCTTTCCAAAAACCAGAATCCATTTGATTAAAAGACTTTTGATTTAGGTTGCCTGAGGCATTGGTACTGGGTGCCATCAATATGCTGATGACACCCACTTAGGCATGTGGTTCTCAAAAGCTTTTACCTCAATAAAGTGGGTTAGTCTTAAAGATGCTACTGGACTCTTTACTATTTTGCAACTACAGATTAACCCAGCTAACTCCTCTGGATCTACGGAGAAGAAGAATTGTGCATCATCCAGCCCCGCAGTGCACTCACTCTCTGGCTGTTCCCTTCTATGTTTTATATAAAAAGGTGTTGTGAAGCATGCCTGCGAATGGCTCAGACACTATTTCTTTCCACAGGCATCAGTGTATTGCCAGAGTTTTCTTTACATTTTGGGCAACATCAGGCAGATGAGCTTCAGTAAGGGTTCCTCTTTGCCCACAAGCAAATCCTAAACAGAATGTGATGTGCAGTCATCCCTCCCTCTACCTCTGCTCTGTCGATTGGCATTTCCTGTCTCTTCTGTGGCCAGGTCTGCAGAAAGAAGAAGAAAGCTGGCTGAAGTTGCAGGGGGAGCACCTATTTAGCTTCCAGCTGAGAGCTGCTCATTGGAACAGCCTAGAACTGGCCTTTAGTCACCCTAGAGGCTTCATGGCTTTAAAACTCTTTCCTCTTCTCTTTGTGAGTTATGGTCATGGAATCTTTGAAATGAAATCAAGTCATAAAGCAGAAAGTCAGCACTGAAGTCCTGCCTTCTCCTTGCTTGCCATTCTGTTTTATTACACTGTACTGGAATGATCTATTCTCCCCTGAAGATATAAGCAGAATGCCACTGATGTACAAAAATACTGGTAAAACTGAGGCCTCAGCGCCCCACTCCCCATGGAGTAATTTAACTAGAGGACATCCTGTTGTACCAGCCCGTGTAAAATTTCCAAATTCAGACCCTAGCTCTGTCATCAATTTTCCTTGCCATGAAAGTCTTTGTGGCCTTGCGGATGCCCACTGTGGCTCCTCTTCCATACCCAGCAAAGGGCCTGGGAAAGGTCGTGCGGGCGCCTGCTGCGGCTCTTCCCCCAGAGCCCGGTGAGGGGCCGGAAAAAGGCCGCGCGGGTGCCCGCCATGGCTCTTCTTCCAGAGCCCGGCAAGGGGCTGGGGGAAGGCCACGTGGGCGCCCTCCAGAGCCTGGTGAGGGGCTGGGGAAAGGCCATGCAGGCGCCTGCTGTGGTGCCTCCTCCAGAGCCCAGCGAGGGTCTGGGGAAAGGCTGCATGGGTGCCCACCATGGCTCCTCTGCAGAGCCCGGCGAGAGGCTGGGGAAAGGCCGCGTGGGTGCCTGCCATAGCTCTTTCCCCCAAGCCTGGCGACGGGCCGGGAAAGGTTGCGCGGGCGCCTGCTGTAGCTCCTCCTCCAGAGCCCGGCGAGGGGCCTAGGAAAGGCTGCATGGGCGCCTGCTGTGGCTCCTCCTCCAGTGCCCGGTGCCTGCCGTGCGCTGGGGCTTCTAAGCTCTGCGCTGAGTTGTGACAATGCCTGCGCTATAGCGCGGGAGCGCACGTTGGCGCGAACCCTGCTTGCTAGTATCAAAGAATTCATGGGAACATCAGGTGGAAAAGGTGCTAGAAAACGAACAAGTCAAGATCTTGTGGGATTTCAGGATTCAAACTGATTGGCACTTTGAACATAATACACCAGACATAACAGTCATGGGAAATTGAAAAGTCTGGATAATCAACACTGCAATTCCTGGGGATGCCAGAGTCGAAGAAAAAGGACAAGAAAAAATGATTAAATATAGAGATCTGGCAATAGAAACCATCCGACTATGGAAGAAGAATGCAACAGTAGTCCCCATTGTCATCAGGGCACTTGGAACCATCTTGAAAAACTTTGCAATTCTTATGGAAAAACCGCAGCTTTCTGACATAACACCTACAGAACTGCAAAAGACAGCACTACTTAGAACAGCGTATATATTACGCTGGTATCTGGTTGATACTTAGGACTCTGGCGGAAACCTGTATCAGCTTAGCGAGGCCAATCAATAATAACATGTGACCTCTGCTTATTGTTGATTGTGTTTTGGATTAATTTGAACAACAACAACAACAACAATAATACCTGCTCTTATATACTGCTCTTCTAGACAGATTAGTGCCCTATTCAGAGAGGTGAACAAAGTCAGGGTTGTTATTATCTTCACAATACAGCTGGGGGAGCTGGGGCTGAGAGGAGTGGCTTGCCCAAGACCACCTGTTGAGCTCGTGGCAGTAGTGGGATTTGTACCAACAGAGTGCTGATTCGCAGCCCAACCACTTAACCACTATGCTATACAGCAGCTCTGTCCTCTTGGCTAAGAATTTTAAATTTTCATATATGGAAAACAACAACTGTACCCAGATAGCACTCTTCTAGACAGCGCCCACTCAGAGCAGTGAACAAAGTCAGTGTTATTATTCCCACAATACAGCTGGGGAGCTGGGCTGAGAGAGTGGCTCACCCCGGGCCACCTGCTGAGCTCATGCCAGTCATGGGACGGGAACCAGCAGAGTGCAGACTTGCAACCCAACCACCATCCCCCTCTGTTTCTGCACACAGTGAGACTCTCACACAGCTGATAAGGTCTGCCTGTGTGCCAGTGCTGCTGATGGCAAACAAAGCTTATGCAAAGTAAGGAATTCTCATGCTGCCCCAAGCCACAGGCTTTGGGAACAGACTGGTCTGGGAGGAGGGGAACTGATGCTTGGGGACTGCCTGCATATGTTTTGTGGGACTATATGCAAAGAGTTTTGAATGGTGGCTGAGGTGGGACACCTGCGCAGTGTCCCAGAGCTGCAATGAGCAACAGAGCACTTTAGATGGTGATGCATTTCGCTGAGTGCAAAGCTTTCCCCAGAAGCCCTCACTCATTCAACTCAAGTCCATAAAACGCCATGCAGTCTGGTCCCCACATCCCTTAGTGTGTCTTTATATGAATCCTCCCATAACACAGTAGGGGCAACTGAAGTCCCTGATTGGTGAGTTCACCAATCCTATGTACGACCGCAAGTCACATCTATGTTGTAGTCTGGCCCTGAGTCCCTAAGTGCATTACCAAAACCTGTAAAACTTGAAATTCAGTAATGTTTGTATATTTTGAGGAGCTTCATAATCTGAGGTCCTGAACGACAGATTATTTAGTTTGTGCATAAATTCTGTTATTGAGTAAGCCTCGTTGAACGTAATAGTATTTACTTGTGGTATACTTGTTTAGGATTGCACCGTGTGATACACTACCTGCCCAATTTCTTATGGGCACCCTAGCAGTTGCTGGCTGCTGGGAATCTTTGCAAATTATTTATTATTTATTTATTTTATTTTTAAGAATTCAATGCTGCCTTTCTGCCCAATTCACGGTCCCCGAGTGGTGAACAATAACACATTAAAACAAACATTAAAACACTAGAGACATTAAAAAGCATGTAAAATACAGATGCACGTAAATAATATTTAAAACAAATAAAACATAATATTATCAGCTAGGTAGATCTTGTTACCGGCCTTGCCTAGCAACTAGTGGGAGGGTCATGGGTGTGGACGTGGGATGTGTGTGACATCTTCTGTGCCACTATGTCACATTGGGGAGAAAAGCAGAAGTGACACAGGGTAACTCTAAGAGTAGCCAGTAACTCTGTGGCAAAAACCTAGATCTACCCTATGTCACTTTCGGTTTTCATGAGAAGTGATGTAGCGGTGCAGACAACACCAACTTTTCCCCCCACCTGCTACTGCTCAGAGTGTCAGCAGGCAAGTAGACCACCATAGCAGGAAGTCTAGCAGCCCTACCCACGAGGCACTTCATAAATTCTTACATTCAGTATTACTGTATAGACATCAGTCTACAGGGTGTTTTTTCTGGGAAAAGAGGTGGTGGAACTTAGTGGGTTGCCCTCGGAGAAAATCATCACATGGCTGGTGGCCCCGCCCCCTGATCTCCAGACAGAGGGGAGTTGAGATTGCCCTCCGCAGGAGGGCAATCTCAACTCCCCTCTGTCTGGAGATTAGGGGGCGGGGCCACCAGCCATGTGACCATTTTCAAGAGGTTCTGGAACTCCGTTCCCCCGTGTTCCTGCTGAAAAAAAGCCCTGTCAGTCTATATCTGTATCTGAAGTAGGCAAGGCATACTTTGAGAATATTTTCAAAAGCAACTGATGGAACTGGGGGTTAGGAGGGCCCCCATTAATAAACCCAGTCCTGAAGTCAGACCACCCCAGCCTTTAATGCGATGTGCCAGGTTTCATTTAGGTGGATTTGATCTACAAGGCAGACACAGTGGATGAATTGACTGCTAGATATTTCTAGTTTTCTATTGCCAAGGGATGGGCAGAAGGAAGATCTTGCTGGAACGTTGGTCAGTTTTGGGGGTATAACTGCCTGTATGTCTACCAAGAACCCTGCCCTAAGTGAACCTATGTGTCTTACGGTATTACACAAATCTCCATGACTTAGGATAATTCATGACAGATTGTCTTAACTACTAGGATACTTCTGGTGTGCTCCCTTGCTTTCAAACTGAATAAACATTGGTGGTATACTAGGATTATATTTTTTAAAATAAAGAGTAGATCATGCAAGACGGAGGACAGTCCACCCATGATCTCTGCACAACTTGTCTGGACTTGTTCAAACCATGATTGCCAGAAGGGATCTGCTGACCTTGGAGTCCAATTGTGCATTGCATAATATCCAACCTTTACTGTAATGCACTTCTCGGGGAAATATCAAAATTCCTACAACTCACCTGACGAGAAATATCAGCAGATAAGCCCACTGAGGTTGGAGATTTGCAGTATTTTTTTAAAAATACAGTACATTTTGTATTGGGCTGTTGTAAAAACATTTCATAAAGAAAAAAAAATTAAATGGGGCTTTTGGTATATTAGAGATGCCTAAGAAAACAGTGGCTTGGAACAAAGACAGTTGGAATTAAGAGGGAAATTATACTCTTGGCTCACAGTTGCCCATCCAGCTGAACTTGCTCTGTCCATTGTTTTGTTAAAGGTCCAGTTCCTCCAAAATTATAACCTTTTCACTAACTTACTGTCATTCTAAAACAGAGGCTGGAAGAACAGGAGAGCTTGTACGTAGGAGCTAATAGTTCAAATAACACCTCTGCCAGCAAGACATCCTATATCAGCTGCAAACATGTCCTCTGTACATTATTATTAAATTCAGAGATACAACTCCAGACACGAGAAGCATCGAGGAGAAAAGCAGCGCCATCCTAAGCAGTTTAAGCCCATTGGCAGGACGGAACAGCCTTCAAAGGCAGCCCTATGAAGAGCACACTGCAGTGATCTGACACAGATCTGATCATAACCTGGATGTGATCAGGCCTCAGCCTGCTTTTTGAAGAAAACACACAGCGGGTGAACCACCGGAAGCTGGCTAAAAGTAACAGGCTCCACTGAGGAGACCAATGATCCATCTGCAGATACAGATCTGCAAGCTCTCCCCTTCCCAAGCTGTGAACCTGCTGTTTTAGAAGGAGTGAGAATTCATCTGGGACAACCTCAATATAAATTATTCAAACATCATCAGTATATGCCAGTTTCCGCATTGGGGTAAACAGCTGCTCCTCAGAAGAAGGTCTAAGTCCCCCCATTTGCTGCTATGGTCCCAGTCTGAACTGAGCTCCCACCATGGAACTCCAGGAACACATCTCACGCAAATCCTTCTGGTGGCCATGTGTCCACCACGTACACGTGGCAGAGTGTGAACCAGCCCCGTACAGCTTCAGTTTGCTCCCAGTCAGGTCTCCAGAGGGACTAGTTCATGGCATCTTAAATGCTGGCAAAATGCAAACAGGGCTCAGATTTACAGCTTCATCAGAGGTAGGCACAGAGAGAGAATTTGGATTTGGCTAAAGATGGAGCATTGCAGAGTGCAGGCACTCTGCCCAGCAACTGCACACAGGACTAGTGGAGTGATTGCTGGCTGCAGAGCTGTGTGTTTCCTTCCCATATGCTTTGCTTGTATAAACAAAGGAGAGCCGAAATGGGCTCGGAAAGCTGCTCCTGGGGGAGGGAGAGCGCCTGCTTTTCTCCCAGGCGTTTCCCCTGCTGCAAAAAGTGTGTGTGTGTGTGTGTGGGGGGAGAGTTTTCCTGTTTCTGCTGCTGCACGAGGAGGTATTGTGAGCGTATGCGGAAGCACCCCCCCCCCCCCCGATGCACTGTTTTTGCACGAGCTTTCCCTCCTCTAGTGGCAGCTTGAGCCTATTTGGGCTCTCCTTTTTTTATACAAGCCATTTCCCAGAGCTGGTGTGTGTCTGCACCACCCTGGGTTGCCTCCGTGGCAAACTCGGGAAGAAAGTAACATTTAGAGAGACCCTAAAAGGCATATTGCTAAGATATCATGAATCATTCAAAGGAAACTCAATTCCTTTATCACTGGAATTTTCCCTGGAGAACTTTTCAGACAGCCCCATACAAGTGTGCTATTGCTAACTGACTAGCAAAGATCCAGAGGAGTTAGCCGTGTTAGTCTGTAGTAGCAAAATACTAAAGAGTCCAGTAGCATTTAAGACTAACCAACTTTACTGTAGCATAAGCTTATCCACAACAACCAACTTATCTGACCAGTTTCTTTTTACCCTCCACACATCTGATGAAAAGAACTGTGATTCTCGAAAGCTTATGCCACAGTAAAGTGGGTTAGTCTTAAAAGCGCTACTGGACTCTTTTCGATTTGACTAGCAAAGGTAGTCCAGGCTAGTGATATTTGCAGGAGGATGCTAGCCTGTTGGCATGATACTGGCTAAAATACGCCCTGCTTCTTTCTACCACCACCTCATGACAGTTGCTGGTAAGAAAGGCCTTTTCCCCTTCCCCTCTCAATGATCTGCTATTTCCAAACAACAAACTTGAACCAATGAACCGTCTCTGGCTTTGTCCTTTAATTACAGAATTATGAGTTTCTGTGTGCCGAAGGCAAACAAACATACCTGTAGAAAAGTTCGGCCAGTGCATTCTGTAGGAGCCACTAGTTTGGGTCTTGCCTTTCCCAACCACCATTTCCTGGGGATGGATAATTCTGTGGCACCTCTCCATCAGGTAACTTGCAGCTGCCTGGCTAGTCCCTTGCTCTGGCATATAACGATGATGATACCATCATATCACCGGGTAAGTGGGTTAAAAGGGGTTAAGGGGAAAGGGGTTAAAAATTTAAAGCCAGCTTTGCCAGTAAAATACCTTCCAGCAACCTTTGGACAGCTGTCAGTGACGGGACAAAGAGGCTCTTTGCTTGGATGTAAATATGACTTTTTTAAAATGACCTTGAAAAAAGTCATTCTTGCCTCTGAACTAAAGAACACAGCGGGATTGCGGAGAGAGGTATTCAAATACATGCAGCTTTGGAATGGCTTCGGTTGTTCAAGTAAATTCTGCACAGTAAATTTTGTTAAATAAATAGTCTCCTGTGGAAGTGCAGATTGTGGAACGGCCGGACTCTTAACAGTGAGTCCCTAAACAGAGATACACGCTTCTGAATCCACTGCAGTCAACGGGTTTGGAAGGGAGTCTTCTATGGATTCTTGAGTTACCAACCTCCAAGACTGGAGATCTCCCGGAATTAAAACTGATCTCCAGGCCGCAGAGATCAGTTACCCTGGAGAAACTGGCTATTTTGGAAGGTGCGCTCTATGGCAGGGGTGGGCAATTGTTTTGGCTCGGGGGCCACTTTGTGGGAGCGGAGGTTAGCGGAGGGCCGCACCTTTTAAAATGATTGCATTCATTAGTTAACTTTGCATTTCAGAAAAGGTATAAATTGTATCATAAAAATCAATAAATATAAATTAAATAAAATAGTGGTAGTTTTATTCAATTTATTTATTGTTTTACTGTTGCAAAGACAAAATTGAAATTAACCAGATCAACCGGAAAAGCGCGTATCTACACTGCGCATGCGTATTGACATAGCCGTCCTAGTGGAAAATACGAGACGAATCTTTGGTCACGCATGGGAAGGAAATCTCGGTTCAAGGTGGATTTTTCTGACTGTCTTGGCGGGCCACAAAAAACTCTGTAGCGGGCCGCATGTGGCCCGTGGGCCGCAATTTGCCCACCCCTGCTCTATGGCATTATACACCTCTGGGTCCCTCCCCTCCCCAAATTCCACTCTCCCCAGGATCTACCCTCAAAATCTCCAGGAATTTCGCAACCTGGAGCTGGTAACTCTAACAGATTCAGAAAGGTGAGGCGCTGTTTAGGATTGCACTGTTAAACTCCATGGCTTCTGTGGGATTTTCTCTCTTCCTTTCTTCCTTCCTTCCCTCCCTCCCTCCAGCTGAACCTGAGCCTAGCAGATTTGCCACACAGTTGGGCTTTATGAAGATTCTGGGTAGGCCACCTAGCTCCTGTTTTTGCCACTAGTGAGTCCATATTTGCAGCTTTCACTTTTTTTTTTAGTCTCGAGATAAGGATAAAACATGCAGGCAGTACTGTCCAATTGCTGATTGAGAAAGGAACTGAGCGCTGCCTTTCCATAGCTCTAGCCAGTAAGGGAAGTCACAGCTACGACTGACATGCTTGCTGCTCCTCCCTTTGAGAAGCCGGAGCAAACGGACAGGTCCAAAGAAACTTGCTCTGGTCTGTCAACATTCTGTCGCCGATGCCAGGAGAAGGCACAAAACAATTGCTAGATAACGCCACAGCGATCTGTGTGATCATCCAATCATTTGCACGATATGCAAATTAAACAGCCTGGATTGATGCAACTGGAATATAGTAACCTAACAAGTTAGGGAAATCTGCAAGAGATAATCAGAGACTGGGGGTTGCCTCTGGCTGGTTATTCCCCCCATCCTACCCTTTGTAGTTCAGTTCCAGTGTTAGCTGATGGGAAATTGCAAGCTGGCATATGTTTAAATACTACTGCAAATACAATTGGTAGCTGGCCGTTTCTCTCTCTCAAAAAGAAAGGAAGTGGAGCGGGTAAGTAGGATCAACTCCTCTTCTGTTCCTCCCGGCCTTTCAGCAGCCCGGGGAAAGTTCTATGTTAGTCCGTCGCAGTACAGAGTGTGCTGTGGCATCTTTTGGAGTGACGGATTTATTGTGGTATAAGCGTGTGCCACAACACATCCATTAGTTTTTAAGGTGTCACAACAAGAGACTTTACCACAAAAAAAAAAGAAGAAAAAGGTGCATGACAAGGAAGAGAAAAATCTGGTGTTTATGGAACACAGGGGCCAAACTAAATATAATTTGGAGATCTGTGACTGGATTCCTGACATGCAATTTGGCCTCAGAAAGAAGCTAAGGGAAGGCCTGATATGTGTTGGACCTGTGGTACATTAAAAATATACCATTTCCCTGACTGAAATTTACCCTTCAGGGATTCTTATAGCCTTGACAAGGAAAACAGACTCATTTTTTGCTAACTAGGGTTTCAGTTTTGGTTTGGAAAACTAATCACATGTTGGGAGAGAAGAAAAAAAATTCCCCAGCGCCATGGTCCCAATCTATCCCCTCTCCAGTGGTTGTTTTATGAGGCTAAATTTCACAGTGGGGAATCCAATTGCAGATTCCCAAAGCAGTGTGCCGCTTGGGCCTGGGTGTCGGTATTTAATAAGAGAACACAAAATCCCGTGAAAAAATTGTAGCACTAATGAAATGACTCAGCATTTTTCATAATTATAACTCTAGATTCCTGGAACCAAATGATCCACCAGTTAACCTTTCTTTTTCAAATATCTGTGGTCTTCCTCCCTCACAAATTTAATTAGCCCGGCGGCTGGCAGCGCTGATCAGCAGTCCCGTAATACGATGGCTGAGGCTTAAGTGGCCTGCCTCTGTGGTCCTGTGAATCAACCCTCCGTGTTGCTGCCCATAAAAGAATACTGATAACAAGGTGCCAGATTCAGGCCGGCAGGACTGGAGTCAAGCCAAACCTTACCTCACAAAGCCACTCTATTCTCCTTCATCAAGTCGGATTGGTTCCATTTCACATATTTCTCATGCATTTTCAAGCAGATTACATGGAAAGAGGTGAGGTCTTTTGCTGGGGTGAGGGCAAGACTTCAGACCTCCCATATACCCATCAGTGTTCCCTCGAGAAGTTTTTAATTAATTAATTCTCATTTATGATCCATAGAGCCTCAAAACCAGGTTACAAAATATGGTAAAAACAATTCAACCAAACAGCAAAGATTCCTCATAAACAAAACAATGCAGGGGGGGGGGGGGTTGGGAGTGATGAAGCAGAAAATAATGCAAGCAAAAAAAAAAAAAAGCTGGTTAAGGCAACGCAACAGGCCATGTAGGCAAACAGGGATCTCCCTTGCAACACTTATGTGTAGCCATGTAAGTAACATCATTTTTACAGCTGAGCCAATGGCAGTTCCATGACACAGTTTGAGGAAGTGAAAAAAGAGCAGGGGGGCAAGAACAGGCACTTCTCCCAGCTTGTTGTGGTTGTAAACAGAAAAGAGCTGGTGTGCGTCTGCAAGGCACCAAACTCCCATTGCACATGTGATACAATCTCCTCATGCTTCCCCCCTATAAACACGAGGACTTTGTAATGTGTAGATGGAACCTTACATCTACAAATCTTTTATGGCCAGTTTACTCCATACGTAAACTGCCTGGGTGTTCATGGGGGAGGGCCATGGCTTATCTGATTAAAGGATCTCAGGTAATGAGCGTTGGGGGGAAAGTTTCTTTCTGAGATCCCAGACCTTCCTTTAGCTGGACTTCTTCCAGCCTAAGGTAGGATACAGCTCAGTTGTATTAAGAAAGTAGGCCTCTTTTCTTTTGACTCTCCAAGTTTACTGGACTCTATAACTATTTTAAAAATTTTTTAATGAGCATAATTTTAATACATAAAGCGAGGACAAAACAAAATTTTTGAAATGAGCATTACAATGCAATATTAACTAAATACAAAAACTTTGAATATAAGTTTACAATATTCACTTTTAACTTTTTACTGTCGTTTGATTATTAGTAGTAGGTTTGACATGGCGTTAATTTTGTATTTATTCAATTATGAGTCAAGAATAGATTGGCACATTTGGTTTGGCGTTTGTATCTCTTTTTCAGTGATGCAATTGAAGAATGGTAGCCATTTTTCAAAGAATTGTGATCCTTTGGGGGGTTTGTTAGGTTGTTGCAACTTATCTGTTATCTTTTCAATGATAAAATAATCCTATATTTTCGCATATTGTTGGGGGATTTTGCTTGTTCCAATTTAGAGCTATCATTGTTTTTGCAGCAATTAGTAGGCTTGATATAAGCTCACGTCTTATCATGGGAATATTAAAATCTTGCCATATATCCAAGAAGATTAACTGAGGTATGAGTGGAATCTTGTAGTTGGTTATTAAGTAAATCTGATGTAGTACTTATTCCCCAAACTTGTTTATTATCAGGCATTGCCACCAGCAATGGGCGTTTGAGCCGATTCCTCCACATTTTCTCCAGCAGAAAAGAAAATAGGATGGTATTATTACAGATAACTTTTTTGGAGTGTAATGCTACCTTGTTATTATTTTATACGTCTGGAGTTTTGTATTGATTTCATTTGTGTTAATTAAATAACTTTTTTGGCATGTAGAGAAAATTGCCAATTCAGGCCATGACATCTTGCCTATAGATTCATACTGTTTGTCTAAGGATAACTGTACCTCATCAGTGATAATTTTTCTACAGAATATTAGCCAAATATGCAACTATCACCAAACCTGCCTGTTAAGTGAATTCCTTTTCTGTTGGCTTTCTTTAACTCCCAAGAAAGCCAACAGAAAAGGAACTCACTTACTGAATGGTAACTACAGCCGTTTTCACACATCTTAACCGTCGTGCAAAATCGTGCAAAACTCACAGAATGACGGCGACTTCATGGCACGATTTCCCATCATGATTCCGTTTCGTGGCATAATGACATCAGAAATTATGCTATGAAACGGAATCATGATGGGAAATTGCTCCATGCAGAAGCTGTTGTTCCGGGAGTTTTGCATGATTTCGCACGATGGTTAAGACGTGTGAAAATGGCCTACCTTGTACTAGTAAAATACTGGACACGACAGATGAATTAAAGGTATTTATGATAAAGCAAGCTTATTGTACTAGGTACATTCATTCATCTTCCATTCTGTATATTTATTTTAAAAGAACAAACAAGAAATTAAAAATTAAAAAAAGAAGACAGGAAATCACATTGCAATGCACTATAAAGTTAAAAAAATAGTATCTTACAGGAATTGCAAATGGACTCTAAACAGATTCAATAATGGGACAATACAGTTCAAAACCGTATTATTTCCGAAGAATGTGGTTTGATTTATGAGGAAACCATGTGTTTGAGGCCAGAATAAACAGGGGATTTTACACCACATGTAAATTATAACATCTGTATTCACTCAAGCTGACATGCCCACCTTGAGGTAAAAAATGCAAGCTGTGTACAACAATTGTTCTCACACTTCCTACATTTTGAAGCACTTCTGCATGACAAATAAAAGAAGAAACCACTGAGATAAGTACGGAAGAACTTGGGTCCTCCTGCTAATTATCCAGTACTTACAATCTGCATCGCTCTGTCTCTTTCGAATTGAAACTCGAAGTAATTCTGGCCCTTCTAAGTCTTCCTGAAACCGCTTTGCCTTCACCTCATGAAACCATTCACCAGTCACAAATTTCTTCTTCTTTTCATCCTTAAGTGAGTCTTGCAATCGCCTAAAGAGAAATCAAAAACGAAACCAGGCTCACAGCTACAAGGATGCACTATGCTCATTCCTGGAAGGTATTTTGTATTTCACAAAGGTAGGCAGCGTTACAGTTAAGTTTCTCCTAAATTAAGATGGGTAGCCATGTTAGTCTATCTGTAGCAGTAGCAAAGAGCAAGAGTCCTGTAGCACCTATAAGACTAACAAAACTTGTGGTAGGGTATGAGGTTTCGTGAGTCACAGCTCACGAAAGCTCATCATACCTTACCATAAATTTTGTTAATCTTATAGGTGCTACAGGACTCTTGCTTCTGCTCCTAAATTAAGAAACTTTTTATTTTGCACAGGATGACTGACAGAACAGTCCTAAGAGTCAATGGACAAAGATGGGTGTAACTCTGCCTAGCGTTGTACTGTAAAGCACATACTTCAGCTAGAGGCAAGCTAGATCTTTAATTTGTTATAAAAGTGGATTGTGTATTGTATATAGAAGCATCCCTCTGGACACAGCTCCAATGGAGAATCCTTTCCCTTCAGTGCCCAGCTGCCATTCGCCAGAAGACAATTCAGTAAAAATTGCTCTGTAAAGTACTGACTGATGGAACTGCGTGCATATAATGTATAAATAAATCATATTTAACGTGGAAGGCTTCTTGAGAAAACTGACTATGGAAGATTCACACTTCGATGCTTCCACAGTCCACACTCAATCCCATGCAAATCCACTGCAATATTGAGACCTGCCTCTCCGAACCTGCGAGGACTTTGCTACACAGCCAGCCTCCTACCTGATCCGATCACCGTCCTTCTTTTTGAGCTCAGCATCCCGCTGCAACACCTGTAACAATTTTTCATATTCTTCCTCCGTCAGAAAGCTCAGGTCCAACATCTTCCTCTTGGGGCTCTGGCAGCTCAGAAGAAGCTAATGTGGTGAGGAGGCAATCGAGTCTTTAACATAGAGCCTGAGGGATGTTGTTATAAAGCCTGGATAAGAAGGTACAGGTGAGAGCGGGAGATAATTTACTCTAGCATCGTTTGGAGAGGAAGTCTCTGTCGGATCCAGGCTTGAACTTCTCAACACAGGTTTCTTCTTCTCTGACTTAATCTTCTCTCCAGCATGCCTGTGTGAGCTAAAGCATTCCCTCCAGAGAGTAACACCTTTCACTTGATCCATGCAAAGGTGGAATTGTAAACTCTCTCGTTCAAAGCACCCGGAAGAGAAGATGGCCGGGAGGTG
Source organism: Eublepharis macularius (assembly GCF_028583425.1). NCBI lineage: Eukaryota > Metazoa > Chordata > Lepidosauria > Squamata > Eublepharidae > Eublepharis > Eublepharis macularius. Next base: position 14,380,399 of record NC_072802.1, read on the forward strand.
GCTTTAGAGAGGGCAGACCCATCAGCCATGTGGCAGCCCCCAGCTTCTGCCTTCCTCAGTCAAGAAATCTGGCAATCTGGTTCATGTGCTCCTGAGAAAGAGAAAGGAAGAAAAAGCATGCCGAGATGACTTTTGAGATAAAAAAAACGGTATGTGGCAATTGCACCTGTACATTGGGGGTGTTTACTTGTGCCTGAGCACGTGACTTCAAGCAAGCCACCCTGTTTAGACACTGGGAGCGCTTTCCAGGCAAACGGGTTGACCTTGTGATATAATCTTAGTTTGTCCATTGTGTGGGGAGAAAAAGGTGAACAGAGAGCTTCACAGACTGAATTTTATTTTGGGCGGAAGAAAGGCAGGTCGGAAAACTCTGATTTGCTCATTTTGTAAGAGGATAATAAGGGTTTCCCTTTTCTGAGGATTTCTCATAAATCAAAGCACATTCTCAGGAAATAACAGGGTTTTGAACTGTATTCCCTACTTCCACCCTGTGCCCCCCTGCCACCACTCACCTGGCTGGCGGGGGGCAGGGAGGGGAGGCATGGGAACGTGCCTGATGGGCATGTTCCTGGGGTGATGCAACGATGTGACTTCCTGGGAGTGATTTCATCACCCCACCCCAAGACTGCTCCCATGCTTTGCAGTGGGCCCCCACACCTACATAATGATGTCACTTCCCAGAGGACTCCCATGGCAGCATGAAGGTGAATGCTGGCCCCCCCTCCTGTCAGGACGGTAAGGGAACCTCGCAACGCTACCCACAGCTGAAACCTTGATGTTTAAGCTGCTTTTACCCCTGCATTAGCAAAATGTGGGTACTCATAAATTTTCTCCAGCAACAGTAAAAACAGCTTGGATATTAGGATTGCCAACCTCCCACTGGGACCTAGAGCTTTCCCAAAACCACATCTCACCTCCAGACAACCAAGAGCAGTTCCCTGGGATGCAGTGGGTGCTTTAGAAGGTGGACTCTTTGGCATTATATCGCACTGAGGACCCTTGCCAAACCTCATCATTCCCAGGCTCCACCCCCAAACCTCATCATTCCCAGGCTCCACCCCCAAATCTCCAGGAATTTCCCAACCCTATTGAGACAGCCATTTTCAAGGGGGTTGGGGTTAGGAGGAGTGGGGAACAGCATGGGCAGAAGGGTTAAAAACTCCTTTTCCAGTCTCCCTCTAGAAAGCATAGTCCCAGCAAATAGAATCTATAAAATTAATATTTTATTTATTGAAGATATTTCTATGCCATCTATTCAGAGTCCTGCTCAAGGCAACTTTCAATTAAAATAATGTAACAATATAAAACAACAAGCCATTAGAAACAAGCCCAGGGGCATTCAAAGCATAAAACCATCCATAAAACAAATCTCAGACTGAAAACAGACTAGTAAAAATCTAGAACGATAAAACCTGTAATAAAAAGCCTGGGTAAAAGGTAGGCTCCAGGAGACCCTCAAGGGGAAGGGTGTTCCAAAGGTGAGGTGCCAACACAGAGAATGCCCTGCCTCTAGGCATGATGCATTTCATGTCTGAAGGAGAGGCACAGAGGGCAAGGCTTGAGAGGCAACTATGAACTGATGGGCTGGACAGTAAGGGAGGTCCTTCAGGTACCCTAGTTTCAAGCCATTTAGGGCCTTACAGGTAAGAACCAGCACTCTGAAAAGTGCCTGGAAACAGATGGGTAAGCAGTGCAGATCTTTCAGCACAGGGGTGATACAAACCCTATAGCCAACTTCTGACAATAGCCTGGCTGTTGCATTTTGGAGCAACTGAAGTTTCTGAACTGTTTTCAAAGGCAGCCCCATATAGTGCATTACGGTAATCTGACTTGGATTTGATCAGAACGTGGATCATTGTGCCAGTTCACGGTTTTAGTGAGTGTACCAGCTGAAGCTGAGAAAAGGTGCTCTGTGCCACAGAGCAGACCTGAACCTCCAACCATAGCCTAGGATCCAGAAGTACCCCCAAGCTATGAACCTGCTCCTTCTAGGGGAGCAAAATCCCTTCCAGGGCAGGCTAAGTCTGCAGTCTTTTCCACTGAACAGTAGTACCTTAGGGTCACTCTAAACGTTACTTCTTCATAAATTCTCTGTGGAGCCAATCTGTGCTCTGTGCAGTGACAGAGCAGCTCCAGGGAGTAGCTTCCACTAAAAAAGCTGCTGCCAGGGGAGGGAGATCTCCTGCCTTTCTCCCAAGCTTCCCCCCCCCCCCCGGTGCAAAAACAGGGGGGGGTAGTTTTCCCATTCCTGCTGCTCCACGTGGAGGTATTGTGTGCATGTATACTAGCAGAAATGGGAAAACTCTCCCCCCTCTGAACTGTTTTTTTTACAGGAAAAACCTTGGGAGAAAGGCAAGAGCTTTCCCTCCCCTGGCAGCAGCTTTCTGGGCCCATTTGTGTTCTCTTTTTCTTATAGAAGCCATTCTCCAGAGCTGCTGTGTGACTGTGCGGAGCATGGGTTGGCTTCATGGAGAACTCATGAAAGAAGTAACATTTAGAGTGACCCTCCATCTTGTCTGGATTGAGCTTCACTTTATTGGCCCTCATGAATCCCATTACATTCTCCAGGTGTCTATTCAGGACTTCTACATATCCACCTGATTTAGTAGTCAAGGAGAAATAGAGCTGAGTCTCATCTGCATATTGGTGACACCTCACTTCAAATCCCCAGATGACCTCGCCTGGTTGTGTCACGTAGATGCAAAATAGCTTGGAGGACCAGATTAAACCCTGTGGAACCTCATAGCATAATTGCCACAGAGCTGATCAGCAGTCCCCCAGTGCCACCGTCTGGAAATAGTCAGGTAACAACGGAACAACCAAAGTATAGTGCCCACCATTTCTAACCTAGCCAGCTTATCCAGAAGGATACCATGGTTGATAGTATCAAAAGCTATGAAGAGGTCCTGGCTAATCAACATGGACGCGCTCCCCCATCATTCTCCCAGTCAGGACTCTTTTTCTGGGAAAAGAGGTGGTGGAACTGTGAGTTCCCCTTGGAGAAAATGTTCACATGGTTGGTGGCCCCGCCCCCTGATCTCCAGACAGAGGGGAGTTGAGATTGCCCAATCTCAACTCCCCTCTGTCTGGAGATCAGGGGGCGGGGCCACTGGCCATGTGATCACTTTCAAGAGGTTCTGGAACTCCGTTCCACCGCGTTCCTGCTGAAAAAAAGCCCTGCTCCCAGTGAAGGTCATCAGTCAGGGTGACCAAGGCTGTTTCCATCCCAAACCCTAGACTGCATCTAGACTGAAATGGGACTAGATTATCCATTTCCTCCAAGTCTGCTTGAAGTTGCCCAGGCACCACCTGCTTAGGCCTCTTGCCCTGAATGGAATGTTAACCGCCGGGCAGTAGTTGTTTAGGTTATTTGGGTCCAGTGATGTCTCCTTCAGGAGAGGTCTCACAACCATCTCTTTCAGTGTGATTGGAACTACAGTCTCCAGCAGGGGGACAGTTATTACCTCCTGGCCCCACTCAACCAACCTATCCTGGCACTATGGGGCAAGGGGAAGTCTAGAGGTGGCAGGCTGCCTGCTTCTAAGCCCCTTGTCCACTTCATGAGGTCTCACCAACTGGAAGAAATACGTCCTTTAAAAAGCAGGTGTTGATTCACTCTGTCCATTGAATAGGAGACTGCTGGGAATCCTGTATAAGAGCAGGATTTGCCTCAGAAGGTGGTACTGAGGGACTCCTGCTCTACCTATGGCCATTAATCTATGGAGTCCCACAGGGTCCAATTTTATCCCCTTCGTAATTTAATATTTACATGAAGCCACTGGGAGAGGTCATCAGGAGGTGTGGGCTGTAGTGTTACAAGGACAAGAAATTTTTAAATAACAGTGCTACTGATTAAAATCCCAAGTACAGGTATGCTCTGAATCTGGGAAAGGCAGTGTTGATCAAAAGCCATCAAAATACCTTTCGATGATACTCACCAAACCTAAAACTTGCTGAAAGCTGGGCTTGTGGGAAAGCGTCTTCGAAAATGTGTGTCAACTGTTTGCACACCTGTTTCCAGGGTGGCTAAACTCCCAGCATCAGGCAGTCCAGAAGTAAACAATTTGCCTGAGTTGTGTGCTTATCGGGAGTCGGGCCACTGTGATGACGCCTCTGTTCAGCCTGTGTGTTTCTGTGGTAGTGTTTGTTCTACTTGTTTCTGTACCTTTGACAGCTTCGGGAAAAGAAAGCCCATAATGCTTTTTATTGCAATTTCCTGCTTCGTATTGCCGTTGACTTAGGAGCACTTAGAGGGTAAGATCAGCTGGCAAACGACAGGGTATTGCCATAAAAGCAGTTACGCGGAACAGATCTTTGCCTGTACACTGTTTTGTACTATAAATGCCAAAACCTTTATACCTTCTCAAAGCAAGTTTTGCAATTGTCAACATTCCCCCTAGGCTGGAAAATCTGCAATTCTCCAACACTTCTCAGAAGACAAATTTAGGAGGGATTCACAAAATTCTTGACCACAACATTTCTCCACCAGATTTGATCTGCCCATTCACTGGCGCAACAGAATGAAACAGACACAAGTATGATTTGGGTGGGCATTGCTCTCTTCATTTTGCTGGGATTGGAGGCACCGTGTTGTGGTGGTTCCAGCCTTCTCTGGGTGACTGGCCTCAGAAGGTGGTACTGAGGGACTCCTATGGCCATTAATCTATGGAGTCCCACAGGGTCCAATTTTATCCCCCAATTTAATATTTACATGAAGCCACTGGGAGAGGTCATCAGGAGGTGTGGGCTGTAGTGCTACCAACATGTGGTTAATACTCAGCTCTATCTTTCTAATCCTAATTCCAAGGATGCTGTTGATATTCAGAACCAGTGCTTGGAGTCAATAATGGGCTGGATGATGGTGAACAAGTTTAAACTGAATCCTGACAAGACAGAGGTTCTCTGGGTTAGCAGAAAGGCAGACCAGCAATGAGAGATTTCCCCAGTCTTGGATGGGGTTATACACCCTTTGAAAAGTCAGGTTCATAGTTTAGGAGTATTACTTGACACAGCAGTCACCTTAGAAAGTCAGGTGGCTCAGAGTGCATTTTCCCAGCTTCAGCTGGTGCATCAGCTGCATCCATTCTTGGCTCAGTCATATCTAGCTGCAGTGATCTATGTCTTGACTGGTCTACTGCAATGAGCTCTACTTGGGGTCACCCTTGAAGATGGATCGGAAACCACAGCTAATGCAGAACGCTGCAACTAGACTGCTGGTCAGGGCCAGCTATTGGGAACACGTGACCCCGATATTACAGCAACTATGCGGGCTACCGATCTGCTTCTGAGCCCAATTCAAAGCGTTGGTTTTATCCTTTGCACACAAGTTGCAATATATATAAAAAACACCCATTCTTACCCCCAGGATAACTACCACAATCATGCTGATACAAGGGCCCTGCTGGATCAAGCCAATGGTCCATCTACATCCACAAATCACTCTCAATTGCTGCTCCCCACCAACAGGTATGCAAAGGTATACTGTCTCTGAACTTGGAGGCTCCACTTAAACAAACAGCCATTACTGTGCTATTGTCCATGAATCCTCCATGAACATAAACTTTTTATGTTTAATAGGAGACAATCTCACAAGTGATATGATTAAAAGGCAGGTTCAACATGTATTGAATCTCATGTTCAGCATTATTTGCTATCTGGATGGGTGGTTAGAGGGGGGGCAGGGAGGGCAGCTGTGCATTTTGTGTTATATGTACGCATTTGCATGCATGCATTGCATGTAGGGCATGACAAACACACACACATATGTATATCACATATGTATATATACACACACACATATATACCTACAAACCTCACGTGGCTTCAAATGTGAAGAAGTCCGGAGCGTTTATGCGTGCTGTGTGTAAAAGCCATGAAGTCACAATTGACTTATAGAAACCCTAGTACGGGGCTTTCAAAGCAAGGGAGAAGCAGAGGTGGTTTGCCATTGCCTTCCTCTGGTGAGTCTTCCCTGGTGGTCTCCCATCCAAGTACCGATCCTGCCTAGCTTCTGAGATCTGCCAAGACTGGACTATATACCATGCTGTCTTCCCTCTTGGGCACAATGTTAACAGCATTTTAAAAACTCGTTGACAGCCTATTCCTAAAGGGCAAAAGAAGGGCCAAAAAGGAGCAGTGTTTTACCAGGGCCCAGAAAACAGGGATTGACTTTGATGAATAGGGATAGTTGGAAGGTTGGATCCCGCAGAAATTTCTGCTGACAGATGGGGAACAAGTTTTGCTAATTCCCTCAGGGCTGGGTTAAGACATCCTGAGGCCCTAAGGTCTGTCAAGTGTAAGAGTCCCCATAGCATTACCCCAAAATGGTCATTGTTAATTTTTTTAAAATGTAGAAGTCCACTGGCCATGAACTATATCTTGCTTAGTTTGTGCACAAATCCAGGTCTGGATAACCTTCTCTCACCGACCCCCAACTCCCAGCTCGGGGGCAGGGGGGGAGAGTAGCAAAATCTCACTCTGCTGAGGGAAATCCTTTTCAAGTTAGATAATAGGCAAAAAAGGGAATTAATAAACAGGGATATCAAGCAGGTATATATTTGGCACATTCCAAATATCACCCCAGTATCTCAGCTGAACAGAATCCAGTTAAGCCCCACTGGAAGCTCATTCCAGCAGAGTTAATAAATAATTGTTTCTCAAGAAGAATTCATTTTTCATTTTAAATGCCATGTTAAGATACATTAAGATCCTGGTTGCAGCTACGCAGCTCTTTATTTTTCCTGTGCCCTTGTGTGACTTAGTTGTTTGGCCTGCCACGGGTATAAGCAGTACAAATCATAAAACAATTGAATTGTTTGCAAACCCAGTACAATCTATTCTGCATCCAAACTACTCGCTGTTCCAGGCAGGCATGGGCTGGGCAAAAACTGATCTAAGCACAGTTCTGGAAAACTTTTAAGGCACTTCCCAAAGGAAGAATCATGCTTGTGCTAGGCTTTTTGAAAATGATTTTGTCACTGAAAGATTTCAAAGCATACAATAAAAAAGAAGAGGAAACGTACGTTTCTTGAAAAATTGAATTATTAAAGGTGGAAATAGGTATATAAAATGCCCTAAGCTGGATAGCGCAGGTGAACCTGAACTCATCAGATAGGATTGCCAGGAACCCCTACCCTCCCAGTGGGAGGTGGGAGACCTGGTACTCACCGTTCCCCCCCCCCACACACACCGTTGTGCATGCAAAGTGCAAGCGCGTTCCTGCCCTGCACAATGACGTTGCTTCTGGGAAGTGACATCATCATGCAGGGTGCAAGCCGCCCTGGGACCACTCCCATGCTCCTCAGGTGACCGAATCTGGCCCAATTCAGACCGAATCTGGACTGATTTGGGCTCATTTCAGGCTGCTACAGAGCGTGGGAGTGCTGCTTCACTCTGTAGCGGCCTGATCCAGCCCAATTTGGCTCCAATCTGTCCTGATTTGGGCCGAATCAGGCCAAATCCAGCCCGAATTAGGCTGCTGCAGCATGTGGAAGCGTGCTGTGCCACCCGGAAGAACTTCCATGAGGCGCGGTCCCCCCTGCCCCCAGTGGGAGACTGGCAGGGGGTGGAGGGTGGGAGCGGGGGTCCCCCACTGGCAACCCTATCGTCAGATCTCAGAAGCTAAGCAGAATTGACCTTGATTAGTAATTGAATGGGAAATCTCTGGCAAAGACCAGGGTTGCAAAGGCAGGCAATGGCAAACCACCTCTGTTAGTCTCTTGCCATGAAAATCCCACCAGGGGTCGCCATAAGTCAGCTATGACTTGAGGGCATATAAAACACAAATACATTACAGAAAATATATAAAAAGATTTTGGTTAGAAAAAACCTTTTACATTTGGTAAAAAGTAAGGACGAGCAAAAGGATGGGATTTTTAAGTAACATATGTACAAAACCAGTTTCCTATACAGAACAAAAAGCTCTGATGTTGATTGGGAATGTCATCTTTATTTAAACAATGATGTAGAGAAATATTTTGTATTTTGTTGGTTTGGACTGTACCAAAATCTTCACCTTTAGTTTTAAAAGTTTCTCTCAGCCGAAAACAGGTGAAGGGAGGGAGTCCACTGCTTTCCAGACTGCACCCAGACAACGAAGTGATCAGCTAAGAAGACACCTGCTAAAAGCTGATATAAAGGAGGGGTTCACGACACTTAGCTAGAAATAGATATTTGAGAAGCTGAGAACGCTAGAAAGTCCCTTCCTGAAGAATCCAGGAAAAGCTTCTTGGATCTTTCTTAGGGGTGAGCAGAGATAATAAAATCCCATGGCACAGAGGGGAAGGATGTTTTTCAACGGATTCCATTCAGCTAGGAGGCTCTCTCACCTGGCCTCTGCAGGAGCAGCTATTAGCCTCACGGAAGTCTAAACCAGGACTACGGGACAGGGTTGCCAACGGTGGGTTTGGGGGTGGATTTTGGAATAGGTGGAGGGGAGGAACCTCAGCAGGTTATAATGCCACAGCGTCCACCTTCCAAAGCACCCATTTCCTCCATGGGAACGGATCTCTGTCATCTGGAGAAATCTCCAGATGCCATTCCGGGAAATCTCCAGGCTCTACCTGGAGACAATCCTATAATGGGAAGTTTTCAGAAAGATGTAACTTTTTAAGTTGAAGATCCTGTAGTAGAATAACACCAGCTAGGGCATGTGTAGAGTGAGGGGCAGAGGAACTGTGTGTTTACATCTTTCTTTCAGGATCCCTTTGCTCAATCTGATGTGGAGCTCGAGGGTATGCCTGTGAACATATTTTTAAAATGAGTATTTTTAAATTCTTAATTGCTGGTAGCTGTTCTCTGTATCATATAGACTTCTATCGACTGGACATGCTATTTTAAAACAGGCATCAGGGGAAACGGGGTGGTCATCTCTGTACTGTAACCACAGCTTAGAAAGCCTCAGTATCTCAGCTGCTTCCAGAATAATCTCTGCAAATGCTGAAGTGGAGAGCAAATGCAGTAAGCAGGACCTGTGATGACCAGTTGCTGGGCAGCAAGAGACTCGAGCATAGATTGCCAGCCACCCGGTGGTGGCTGGAGATCTCCCGGAATTACAACTGATATCCAAGCCATAGAGATCAGTTCCCCTGGAGAAAATGGCTGCTTTGAAGGGTGGACTTTATGGCATTATAAAAGAGCAAGAGTCCAGTAGCACCTAGAAGACTAACACAATTTGTGGTAGGGTATGAGCTTTGGTGAATCACAGCTCACTTTTTCAGATACAGCTAGAATGTGAGCCCATCTGTCCTTATATCTTGGAGCACTACCCCTTTGCATACCCCACCTTATTCAATCACGCCTGCCTTTGTCATTCACCGGTTATTATCCTGGTTATTATCCTTCGGTGTCTGCAATCACTCCACTCTCCAAGATATACGAACAGCTGGACTCACATTTAGGGCCGGCATGAAAACTGGCCCTAAAACGGAGGTGAAAGAAACTTGGCTGCAATTGATCAAAGCCAATAAGGCAAGCTTTTAAAGCTTCAAGAAGATCAGCTGGCCCCCATAAGGCAGCTTGGAACAAAAAGCACTGTGTGGTTTATCATAACAGCCACCAACGAAAGTTCTTCCTATTCCACCTGCACTTCCCCCTCCTTCCCCGAGGGTCAAGGCCTGGCTCTGTCAATATATAGAAATAATTTCATCCTTCAGAAATGCTTCCCTGAATGCAGTTATTGTTTAAGCACGCCAGTCTCAAAATGGGAACTCTGTAAGGAATGTCTGTTATCTTCAGCCTGCTGATGTGGCTTCTTATTAAGCTCCATTCCAGGAGAGCAGCTTATATCCTCTCCTGCCGCAAGTGGGGAGGGATGCGCGTATTCAGCCAGTCACACTGGTTACCACCTACTTACTCCTCAATGCAACTCAAGAGGGCAATTTTAAGCCCTTCACCATCTGGCACCCACGTCTCTCTCTTCCATACACTGATTAAAATCAGGGCAGAAAGCAGCTCAGCTTGCAGAGCTGTCATTATACCAGGTGTGGAAGATGGAGGCCAGAAGCAGGGCCTTTTTAGTGACAGCCCCTAACCTTTCCACAAGGATGTTCAAAAAATGACATCCCTTCAAAGATTCTGGAGAGGATTTTAACTGCTCCTCTTTCAAAAGGCATTTGACTGAGTTCAGGCTTCTGCTTTAGCTGCTCTGTCCTTCCTGTTTTTATTGCTTTATTAATTTAATTTTTTTAATTGTCCCTAGACCAAGAGGTATAAAATATTTTAAACAAATAAATATTATATGGTATGCAGTTATGGCTGCAGAAGGAACAGCAACAGAGAGTGGAACACCTTATAGTAGATATCTATGGCAGCCAATGGAGACTATCAGAAACAGTTAATGCAAAAGATCGTAGAATCATGGGGTCGCATGGGACCTCCAGGATCATCTAGTCCAACCCCCTGCACAATGCAGGAAATTAACAACTACTCCCTCCCACCCAGTGACCCCTGCTCCATGCCCAGAATATGGCAAAACACTGTTGGCACTAGCCACTAGTTGGCAACTCCAGTATTGAGCCTACAAGTGGACATATGAATATGATTATGGAACTTTTTATGCCACTGGCACAGTGGAAAAACACAGGGCTCCTAATAGTGCAGAGAGAACCGTAAGTCCGTAGGTCTGCACGTTGCAGAGGCTTCTGAAACATATGCACACGGGTTTGGGCCAGACTTTGCCGTCAGAATCATTCCCCGCCACCGCCACGAATGTTCATTCTATCCAACATCTGAAGAGCGCTGGAGAGAGCCTGGAGTTAGCGGATAAGGTGACTGTACGCTTTTGGAGGCAGGCAGGGTCTTTCTCAGGGGATCTGACCTGGCATAATGAATCCTCTCTGCAGGAATATGGTTTTGCTTCCACTTACATTCTACTTCTTTACTTGCAAAGGAAGCAAATGCTGCGAAGACATCACAGGCCTCTCTCCAGAGCTCTCTTGCAGGGGGAACTCAAGACCGGCAGCATCGCCTCCTGGATCTTCTTACTAAACAGGGAAATGGGAATGCGCAAAGCACCAGATGCTAATTCCACAATGGCTGCAAAAGCACTTCAGAAAAGTGGGAGTGGAAGGTTATTCCCCTTTAAAGGGAATTAACTGCTTAAATCTAAATATTTGTGAACTATGTTGTCTACAGGCGGAGACTGTTTGTCTAGTCTAGGATGTCAATCCTTTGCTATTTCCCTACTGTTGGGTCGCAAACACACCTTCGGGCTGCTGGTTTCTGGGACGCTTAAACTAAATGTTACACTTTTTGTGTTCCCAATTTGCCAGTAAAACACATTTAGGCTGGGGTATGCATCTTATTGAAGCTTGTCTCTCTTTTGCTTTGTGGCCTATGTGAAAAAAATACCCACAATTTAGAGTGTCCAGATTGAAAGTTCTTCTCCTGTTGGATTCAAATGCTTGCTGTTTTCTGAGTTCTGGGATGCTTCTTTTTGTTACGGTGTCCCACTGCTCACAATACAATCCTGTAGTTCAGAAAACAGGGTGAGCCTGGTTGCGCACCTGCGACTCAGCACGTGTCTTGCATATTGTGTCGTTTGTCCCTGAGTCTGTCCAGAACACAACCCTGCACATCTGTACATGTGTTCCAGTTGCAGAAAGAACATCTCCGACCTAGTTAAAGAGGAATTCAGGAGCAGGGAAGAGTAATACCAAACAAACGTCTGGAACAAGAGCAGCAAACAAAGAGATCGGGAATCAGCGAGAGGCTTCTCTGATTGGGGATAACCACCCTAAAATCAAAAGTGGGCAGTCCACGCCTCAGGCAGGCTTGCTTGGAAGTATGTCTCACTGTGTTCAGTGGTATGTGTGTGTGAGGTTACAGGATCAAAGGAGCTGCCCTTTTGCAACAGAGGACAAATTGCTGCTGCAATTAGAGAGCTAAAGTTGCGGTCTGCAGAGCATTAATCAAGACCCAGAAGGCGCAGGGGTAACCTAATCCGTAATTGCTCAGCTTGAACACACTGAAGCAAGACCAGCCTACTCAACCAAAGAAGCTGGGCATCAGTCAGCATAATAAGAGAACTGCTGAAAATTTGGTAAATTGTCCCCATCTGCCAGGATCCCGATATGCGGTGTGCAAGACAAATTGTCTCCAAAAGCTTATTTGATTTTTGTTCTTCAATTCAAGCAGACCTGTTTTCAGCTTCCAGTGTGAAATGGTCAAAAGTGATCTTTATTCACTTTGACATTGCTGGAAAGATACTCGAGATAATTCACTACCTCTCTGTTGGGTTACAATTTTTCATAGATGTTGATAATGGCATTGATGTATACCACAATCAAAGTGAGTCGGCAGCAGCACAACGAACACATTGTTCCTCCCTGTGCTTATGGTGCTTCATAAACGCAGGGAGGGGAGAAATTCCCAGACACAAATGTGAGTGTGGAGTGGGGAGTATGAAAAGAACCCTATAATGAGAAAAGGATGAAAGGAGAGGTTGAGGTATAAACTACAGAATGCCTCTTCCAGATGAATAGGTGAGGGAACGTGGGCCTTTAGCTCATCTCCTCCATTGCAAAGATTGCCCTGGAGAAGATATAATTTGATTTGATTTGATTTATTTACCCTACAGTCTGCTCTCCTCGCAAACAGGCTCAGAGTGGATAACATTAGTATTTAAAATTTACATTAAAGGTTTCCATTTAAAACCTTAAATATACATACAATTCAATCATAAAACAACTCTAGACGGTGGCCCATATTACCTAGCACCAATAAAACATTTCTATGGGTGGGAGGTGAAGGACAGCAGTGGTCCAACCGATGGAAAAAGAGGTCCAACTGATGGAAAAAGAACTGAGGTAGGGGTTACACTAACCCCCCTGGTGGCTGGCGGAAGGCTCTCCCATGGCCCAGCCTCAACCATATGCCTGGCGGAACATCTCCATCTTATAAGCCCAGCGAGAATATAATACATCGTGTTGGGCCCTGGTCTCAGCAGACAGAGAGTTCCACCAGGTTGGTGCCAGGATGAAAAAGGCCCTGGCTCTGGTCAAGGCCAGGCGAGCCTCCCCGGGGTCAGGGACCACAAGCTGGTTTTTATCAGCTGATCGAAGCACCCTCCAGGGTACATACGGTGAAGAAGAACAGACTTCCCATTCAGCCATCACATCTGCTCCAATATACATTGTTTACCTGGGATGGTCCCCGTTTCCAGGTGTAACGGTGTCTTGATTTTGCCTCCTGAGAATTTGGGATATGCGACTTTCCTGCCTGTAAACACCTATCCAAACAGTGCAAGTTGCTGAGATCTATCAGTAAGATTGCCAACCTCCAGGTGGGGCCATTACCGCCATTAGGAGGTATGAAGAGGGACAGTTTAAAGCAATGTATCTTAATGCATTGGCTTTTAGCCTAAATGGCTGCTAATCATCCGAAAGAACGCAGGTCTTAAAACGCAGCGGGGAGTTTGCGGTCCAATTGATCCCTGATGGGTTCTTCCACCAGGGATTTTTGCCTGTCATGGATTTGATGCCTTAATGCTTATTCAATGATTGTGGCTGTTTCCTGACCAGGCAATTTGCCAGCAGGAGAGAGACAGAAACTTGAGTGGGCAGGAGTGCTCCGGAGATTGTGTCAGCTTTGAATGAGTGAGAGAATTCTGTGAATTGGCTAAGGGGGCAGCACCTTGGGGCGCAGGGCCCCTCTCTGGGGATCTGGTGCGGGGTGCCACATCGTCTGTCTTGCGGGAGTGAGTTTGCTTCCCCATGCGCTCTGCCTGCATGCTAGTAGATAAAGCCATTATCACAGACCCCTGGAGTCTCCAGGACTCTCTCTCAACCAACCAGAGAGCACTGACCCTGGGACTTCTCATCTGTAGATGCTTGCATTTTCTTGGGCATTGTGAAAAAGTGGGATATAAATATAATAAATAAATATTTTGAAGTAGAGATTAACTATACTAACAGTCCAATCCTAAGGAGAGTTACTTCAGTCTAAGCCCATTGATTGTAATGGGCTTAGACTGGGGTAACTATGCGTAGAATTGCACTGTAAGTACTGCTCTACATCAGGGAGTAAATAACAAACTAAAAAAGGACTTCTTTCTCCATCACACCTATGCCGTACTCTTCTTCTTAGAAGTTCAGAGTGTCCTTAGAGGGGGCGGGGGTCTAATTTTATCTTCAGAGCATCCCTGCGAGGTAGGCTAGGCTGAGAGGCCACGCCTTGCCGGTGGGAGAAACTACAAAGGCACTGATCCAGCAACTCCTGACCTGCATGTAATGGGGCCTTTATATTAAAAATAATTCTAAACATTTTTAAATGCGGAAAGTATTTCATAAACATTACCATGCTGTAATGTTTCTAACCACCCTGCAAGGAAGAACCCGTATTCTTCCTATATTTCAGGGTCTAAAAAAGATTGGCCAGTTCATGGCACTGGCGGGATTTGAACCAGAGACTTCCCAGCTCACTCTTTAACTACTGCTTTCTCCGCAACAGCTCCGTCTGATACCGTCTCGACTTCACTTCCGAACTTCCCTGGAGTTTATGATGCACTTTTGACGTGGTACAGCAAAAAGAATTAAAAAGCCCTACTGCGTATGTAGATCCTATTGTGTGCTATTTTAGATCAGAGTTTATCTTTTCCTCCCTTTTGATTTCCAAAAGTTGGTAGAAATGAAAATAGGTTGCTGGATTCACAGTGCAATCCTATGCAGAGTTACACCGGTCTAAGCCCATTGAAGTCAATGGCCTTAGACTGGAGTAACTCTCCATAGGATTGCACTGTCAGAGTTTGGGGCAACAAGTCCCAAACAAGGACTCACAAGAAATTCCGGGAGCAGCCGTTCAGTAAAGGACTCTCTTGTTCACATTTCCAATTTTGCATCTATTTCCCAATTAAATTAAAGCAGCCAAATCTGCCTACCCACTTGGGAATGATGAACAGAAAGCTGCCTGTATACGTTTGTGAAAGCAAAGACAATTAAGCCTGTTGAAATCCACTTCAAGATGAACTCCCCAACCCCTGTATGTACAGTGCCCATGCAGCCAACTACTGACGGACCATAAATGTGCCTAATCCCCTTTTAAAGGCATCTTAGCTAGCGGCCATCGCCACATGCTGTGGCAGGGAATTCCACAAGCTAATTAGGCATGATGTGAAGCATACTCATTTTTGTTCTGATCTACCACCTGCTGATTTTATTGGACCTCAGATGGAGTAAAGAAGTGCTGGTAGGAACAGGTGGAGTTGCCAGCCTCCAGGTGGTGGCTGGAGATCTCTTGGAATTACAACTGATCTCCAGGCCATACATATCAGTTCCCCTGGAGAAAATGGCTGCTTTAGAAGGCGAATTCTAGGGCATTATACCCCGCTGAGGTCCCTCCCTTCCCCAAACCCTGCCCTCGCCAGGCTCTTTCCCCAAATGTCTAGAAATTTCCCAACTCGTAACATATTGGCTCAGGTAATGAGCTGCGATTCAGAAAGTTCAGGTCCATGCCACTAACAGGCAGGTGGTCTTACGTAAGCCTTGGTCTCCCATCGGAGGGTAATACTGACATACAGGATTGTTTTAGATATTACAACAGAGCAGTTCAACAGATACTCCAACAGGCACAACACAAAGTACTTGGTGAATACTAAAGGTTCTAGATAAATACCAAATATGATGAAGTTCTTGAGAATGCATTCCATGAGCAAAGCTTTTCATTCAGGAATGTCTTTTATGAATGAAATCTCTACCGGCTGCTCCTGTCTGGTCTTTCCCAGAACAAAGCCAACACAGAGGCATGATAACTATGTCCTTCTGCATTTCGTCGGCAGTTGCAATTGGGGATGGTACGAAACGGCGTTATCTAAGAAAGGATATCAGATGGAACTCATTCCAGTCCTGGGGAAGGAAATGGACATTCCCCCTTTGATCTCCGATGGAGAAAGAGGATTCTGCTTCTACATTTATTACAGGATATGGTTCTACTGCTCTGTAAGGCTCTGTAATAATACCTATGAAAGCAGCGGTCCTCCTAGAATGAGCTGATTTCATGCATCGTGCGGTCCGTTCCAGCTGCCTTGCTCCCCAGAGGTGGAGTCCCACAGTGGCTACGGTAAAGCAGGCCCCTCCATTCAAATCCCGCCTCTGCCTTAGGCAAGCCACTCACATTCCCCTTCTGGCCCCTTGGGAACAGCGCTGCCCCCTCCTGGAGAGCTGCTGAAGCATAGTGGTTAAGTGGTCTGGCTGCGAATCAGCACTCTGCTGGTTCAAATCCCACTACTGCCATGAGCTCAGTAGGTGGCCTTGAGGAAGCCACTCCTCTCAGCCCCAGCTCCCCCAGCTGCATTGTAGGGATAATGATAACATTAACTTGTTCACTGCTCTGGGTGAGGCACTAATCTGTCTAGCAGAGCGGTATATAAACACAGTAGCAAAGAGACCAGTAGCAACTTTATTGTAGCATAAGCTTTTGAAAGAGACTAACACGGCTAACTCCTCTGGATATATAAGCACAGTTGTTGTTGTTGTCATTATTATTACTACTACAAGATCATTGTAGGAATTACAGTAAACTAATATAGGAGTGTTATGCAATTGTTAGGCTAGGACTGTGGAGTCCTGGGTTCAAATCCCCACTCACAGGCTAGAGCAGAGGAGTGGAAAACCACATAGGTTGAGCCCCTCGGAGGCAGGGTGGGAGAAAAACGTGATAAAGACGGCCGGTGGCTGTGTTGGTCTGCAGATAAATCTCAGAAGCAAAAATTGTTTCATGCCTTTTATTAGGACCAACAAAATTATTGCAGAATGGTATGCAAATCTGCGACCTGCAAATTAAAAGGTACTGCATCACTTTTTTTTTCCTGGCAAGAGACTCACAGAGGTGGTTTGCCATGGCCTGCCTCTGCAACCCTGGTCTTCGCTGGAGGTCTCCCATCTAATTACTAACCAAGGCTGACCCTGCTTAGCTTCTGAGACCTGTCAAAGGCCGTGGTCGCCATAAGTCAGCTGAGACTTGAGGGCACTCTCCACCACCACCACATTACTTTTTTAAGTTAGGAAAAACTGTGGGAGGCCTTCAGTGCTTTATGAAACGCAAAGGGATACTTTTTCTTTTCTGGACAGTGATGGATTTACTGGTTCTTTCCCCCCTTTTAAAACCCCAGCGGATTTTTCTCAGAATTTTAATTCTTACATACACCAGCGTGGCTCTGAGCCTCGAACACCATACCACAGTTTAAGGTTAGAAGGCTGCCCTCTCTTTTAGCCAGCGTGGTGTGATGGTTAAGGTGTTAGATTAGGATCCGGAAGACTTAGGTTCAGATCTCCAGTCTGCCATAAAACTCGCTGGGTGACTCTGAGCCAGTTGAGCATGCTCTCTGTGTCTCTTAGCCTAACCTACCTGAGAGTATTGTTGGGAGCAGGGCTTTTTTTCTGGGAAAAGAGGTGGTGGAACTCAGTGGGTTGCCAGCACAGGGGGCAACTCCTGGCGGAAGGTAGTTCCCCTGGTACCACATGCATGTGTGCAAAGTGCACGCATGCTCCCAGAACCGCACAATGATGTCACTTTGGGTCAGCTGGAACAAGGGGGAAGTTTTTAAAAGTTTAAATTGCCCTCGGCGAAAATGGTCACATGGCTGGTGGCCCCGCCCCCTGACCTCCAGACAGAGGGGAGTTTAGATTCCCCTCCACGCCGCTTCAGCGGCACAGAGGACAATCTCAACTCCCCTCTGTCTGGAGATCAGGGGGCGGGGCCACCGGCCATGTGACCATTTTCAAGAGGTGCTGGAACTCCGTTCCACTGCGTTCCTGCTGAAAAAAAGCCCTGTTTGGGAGAATGAAACAGAGGAATGGAGAAAGATGTAAGCCACTCTGAACTCAACAGTAGAAAAGAACAAGATATCTGAAGAAGTGAGCTCTGACTCATGAAATCTCCTACTCTACCACAAATTTTGTTCTTATAGGTGCTACTGGACTCTTGCTCTTTTCTGTTGCTACAGACAGACTAACATGGCTACACATCCTGAACTCCTTAAGGAATGGCATCATAAAAATATACTAAATAAATAAGTATGCCCTCTAAGACACAAAACCATTATACTTGTTTCTCCATGAAAACAGACACAGGACTTCTGATTTGCGTGGAGATTCTTGCACAGATCTGTACCAGTCTTGGGACCTGTGGTGTCTGGGAAGGAGGATGTTGGAGTGCTATTATACAACAGTGCATTGCACATTGTGTATGCGCACATCACGAGGCTGGTAAGCATAGCTAATCTTTAAATTCTGGCTGCAAGATGCTATGCTCCACTACAAAAACCAGAAGGAACTCATGTTTCATTGTGACATTTTGAATTTCGTCTCTCTTCACTGGGCCTGTCGCTGTGATTTTTGCTCTCTTCTAGCCCTGTCATTTGCAGGGCAACTTTTTAAAAAGGACATCCAGAACATGTTGAGCACATTCAGTGCCTTCATGGATGTATAACCATCACAGAGATTATTAATCACCACTATACTTAGCATTTACACAGCACTACAGGAATGTTCTAAGTGCTTCATGGGCATTCTCTTTTATGGATTCCTTACAACAACCTTGCAAGATAGGTTGGTATTGTTATCTTGGTATTGCAAATTGAGGGGGGATGGCTGACAGCGTGTGGCTTTTCTAATGGTAAAAATTGAACATTGCCACATTCATCCATGAGGGGAAAAAAATTAAATCCCCAAATAGTATTATCGTATTGCTTCTTAATTCAGGCAAACCAAGTACAAGATTTTATTTATCGACTTCATTTACATGCCACCTTTCTCCGCAGTGGGGAAACAAACAGCTTCCATCATTCTCCCTTTTTCGTTTTTATCCTCACAGCAACCCTGTGAGGTAGATGTGTGTGTGACTGGCCCAAGGTCACCCAGCAAGCTTCTATAGAGTAGGGACTTGGGACTTGAGCCTGGTTCTCACAGATCCTAGACCAGCACTCTAACCAATTCACCACACTTGCTTAGATCTCATCAGGCTGGAAATACAAAAAAAAGGTGGGGGAACATAAAGAGAAAGACGTTTACGGAAAGATGCAATAGAAGGGCCTAAAGTCTGCAGTTTGTAACTTTTCTTAAAGTGTGGCAGATTTAATTAGATGATACGGTACTGGGAGCAAGATAGATTTCAAGACACATCAAAGATGGCAACTAGGGAGGGCCCCGATTTGCAGCTCCATTGTTTAACCAGCACCTATATCCTTTTCTTCCTCATTGCTTCTGTAGGATATTTTAATGTGCAAACTGCTGTACAGGACTTTATATTCATCACACTTCACTCTCTTGCTTCCCCCAATACTTGTGAAATAGTTCTCTGATGTTACAGATGAGGAAAGCAGTGTCCGTGGTCCTGTCCTAACCAAGCTTATGCTAGAAAGAAATCTCACTCATTTCAGCAGGACTTACGGTCAAGTGAAATGTGCTCAGGACTGTGCAATCCTATGCAGAGATACTGCAGTCTAAGCCTGCTGAAATCAATGGACTTAGACTGGGTAACTCTGCATAGCATTGCACTATGAGAGACATTTCTCCAGAGTCACATATTGGGTTGACTGAGCTTAGCTTGTGAGTTTTGGTGGAATTAAAAGTTGGATTTTAAATGCTCCTCTACTTTTAACTTTTGTAAGCATTCAAGCCTGGAATTTGGTGTAGGTCAACAGAACTGCAGAGCATTGCTGCTGGACAAAACACAGGCCATTGATATGTAAATGGAAGAATCACAAAACTTTGTCAGGCTGCAAGGTTTGGCTGTTAATTGATCAATGGGTCAAAATTTTACCTAAAATGTTGACTGGTGCGTGTGTGAAACAGAGAATGCACACACATGCAAGGCAGAATATTTTTCTTATCTTGAGTTTTCATACAAGCCAAGGCTGAACGTCCCTCAGCATTTCAACACAAGATGGCCGTTTTCATACTGCTTACCGATCGTGCAAAACTCCTGGAACAACGCGCCTTCCTGGAGCAATTTCCCACAATAACTGGAGTTATTGTGGGAGATTGCACCAAGAAGGCGCGTCATTCCAGTAGTTTTGTACAATCGGGTAAGCAGTGTGAAAACGGCCAATATTTTCAAAACTCAAACAAGTCTCTTTATTTCCACAGTCAGAAGCCCTGTTCACAAGTTATAGGGAACACATATACATCCTGTAAGTATGTCTGTACATCTGTTTGTAAGACTGCGCCAACATGCATGCATGAAATGAAACTGGACCAGTTCCTAGATAAATGTATGGTTTTAGTTACACATTCAGTGGTACATCCATTTAATCAAACGTGAGAATTACTCAACACGTGTATAAAGAAAAATCAAGTGTACAGTGTACGTGAATTATATGTGTGTTCACTATAACTTCTGAACAGTGCTAGATTCTCTAGGCATCCCTTTCTATTATTTTAATGAATTCTATTCCTGCATGAAAAGAAATGCATAATCATAATTCACAGCATTGTTTAATTTCAATAAAAAATGTTTAAAAAAATAATAATAATTCATAGCATTTATATAATTATTTCAGGACTAAACCACTGTACATACAGAACTGTGTTGTAAGCCACACAACAACAAGACAAGGTAGGCCGGCACCCATATTGTAGATGAGAGGCTCAGAGAAAGCGATCTTGCAACCCAATTATCAGACTTTTCAGAAGCCCAAAAAAGAATCGTCTTCTCACAAATGCTGATGGTTGTGTCATACCAAACAGTTCTGTTTGCTGAGGTTGCTGAAAATCTTAGAACCAAGATGAATTTTTGTCCCTTATTTTGGTGATTGGCCTAGACATTTGTGGTTGTTTTCTAAATGCCTTAAATCTCCCTTCTGTACACAGCCCCCGGCACTAGAGAGAAATGCAAGGGCCTTTCCTTGATGCAGCGATGTTTGAATGACTCGGCTCAAAGAAGGTAACTGATTTTAAGACTACCCCTCTGCCCACATACACCCGGTAGACATTCCATTGAGTATTTCAGACAGAAATCTTTGTCTTGGTGAGGCAGATGATGGGAAGTAGAATAACAATGGAGCAAGATCCTTGACCACAGTGAAACCACAGCGGTACAGAGAACGGTGCCCTGGAGTCTTTGCATACCTTCCCTTTAAAGAAGCAGATTCCACTGTAAAGGCTTAAGAAGGCCCTCCATAGAGGAACACAAATCAGTTCAAAGAGATAAGCTGCAAGAACACCTAGGTTGCTAATGGTAGATATCAGCCTCTGGGAAGAAAAATTGGTAGGGCACGTGAGCGGAGCGGAAGCCAGAACCACTGCAGGCAGGCACCAGAACTCAAACCGGCGGCACCCACATACTGAAAGTTCTGTCTCATAATATTAAACATCTGAAGGCGATCCTCTGTGGTGCATGGAAGATGCTCTTTGCATGCTCAGTTGCACTTGCATCTCCACCACTACGTTACAGGTGCTACCGCTGAGCTGTACCAATAGGTTTGGGGGCTGCGCATGGGTTACAAAGGACTGAAGAATCAGTACCAAGCCCCAAATTTCCTATGGAGCAATTTACAGGGATTAAAAATCCCATTCTGGCCACCAGTATGCGAAGAGGGAGGAAGCTCTAGCCTTCTGTGGTCTTCCACCACCATAGCCAGGAGACCTAGCCTTTCCTCCAGTGGGCTGGCACAGAACCAGAGGCAGAGTAATTAGTGAGTGTTAATGGGTGGGAGAGACAAGCCAGTGGGAAGAGCCCCAATGACAGATTGTGCTCTAGAGGGTTTTGCAACTGCAGTGTGTTTGTGTTCTTTGCTTCAGCACATCAGGTGCCAAACTAGTTTGCAAGCAGAGGGGAATACGTCTTTTGGCATAGAAGCTTAGCTGACCCATGAATGCAAAACTTTAATCCATGAACAAATTATAATTTGGGAGCCAAAGGAGCCCTTAATGAAGTGGGAGGGGGGCCTAGGCAAGTCCGGCTGCTTGCACATGTGGGTATCAAGGCACTTGGAAGAGAAAGACAGCCATCATGTGCCAATTCGGTTCCCATGTGGGTAAAAGCCACACGGTTGACCCAACCCCACAGGCAAAGTAATTTTGGGTGCAAAAATGCCAGCGGTAGATATTGGGGAGGGGAGGAGAGACTCTACTTCTGAAGGAGCCGCATGGCTGAGCAGCTCATTAGCTGGATCTAAGTTTGAAAGGGGTGGACTGTAAAGTGAAAACGGCCCAGGAGGAAGTCGGGCCAGGTCGCCCCAGCTGCATTACAAGAGGCAGCTCAGGCTGGGCCAAATGTCGGCACACCTGTGGACTTCTCCTGCACTTCCTCTGGTTTATCCATGGCCTGCTTTGGTGGTGCAGGGAGAGAGCACAGGTGATCCAACACCCCAGTGGCTGCCGCTGCCCAGGTTTGAGCCAAGTGGCTTCTGCAGCACTGGCAGAGCTCCTGGGGCTCGGCTCAGCTTGCCAACAGCCCTCCAAGGCAATGGCCCACCAAGAACTCTCCCTGTAAGTGAAATGGCTAGTCTGCCCCTGGAATCTGGGGCCACGCAGATCTGGGGCCCCTGGTATTTCAGTCAGATCTGGATTGCTGAAGGCACTGTGGTGGTTCTTCTGTTCTGCCCAGGCAAACATACGATGCAGAGGCAAATGTTAAATTGCAGAGGGCAGCCCAGAATCTTTGCTCAAGCCTAGAAAGCTATATCACTGGAGCAGGGTGGGTGGGGAGGCATTTCACACATTACAGAGAGGCCAACTTAGGTTCGCAAGCAAGTGAACATGCCATCAAAATGGAGAAACACAGAGTCAAACACAGCTTCCCGACTCAAGGGCCTGTATGACATTTCTTTCTGCAAACACACACTGGCTTCACTAACAAGCCTCTGTACACACCTTATAGTACACACATGTACATCCTGCAGAAACACATACGCATTTTTAGAAAAAATCAGGAATCCAGTAGCACCTATAAGACTAACAAAATGTGTCGTAGCTTTTGTGAGTCCCAGCTCACTTCTTCAGATACCCAGCCGGGCTATCTATCCAGAGGTATCTGAAGAAGTCAGCTGTGGCTCACGAAAGCTCCTACCCTACCACTAATTTTGTTAGTCTTATAGGTGCTACTGGAGTCCTGTTCTTTTCTACTGTTACAGACAAACACAGCGACCCATCTTGAGATATGCATTTATTTATTTACGGAATATTCCCAGTCCTCTCGTCTTCCCAGAAGGACACCATGTCACTTTCAACATTGTTCTCCCCCTTCTATTTTATCCTGATAACAACCCTGCCAGGTATTTCAGGTTGAGAGAAAAGTGGCTGGCCTAAAGTAATTGATTGCGCTTCTTCCATGGCAGAGCGAGGATTCCAGCCTGGGTCTCCCACAGTACTTGGATACACATGGGGGTTTTAATCACACGTTCAGCTGTACATGAGTACAACGTATGCTGAGAATTACTGAACCCTCGTGCAAAGAAAATTTACATGTGCGCTTGCACCTTAGAGACCAACCAGGACATGAGCTTTTCAGAGTCAAAGCTTCCTTCATCAGATATGAATCGGATGGATCTGGGCTCAATAACACCTAGGTGGAGGAGAGTGCCCTCAAGTCACAGCTGACGCATGGTGACCTCTGGTGGGGTTTTCAAGGCAAGAGACTATCAGAGGTGGTTTGCCATTGCCTGCCTCTGCAACCTTGGGGTCTCCCATCCAATTACTAACCAAGGCCGACCCTGCTTAGCTTCCAAAATCTGACGAGATCAGGCTCACCTGGGCTGCCCTGGGTCTGGGCAATAACCCCTTAAAGACCAAATATTAAGGTGCTATTGGACTCAGCTCTTGGTTCTTCGACTGCAGATAGACACGGCTACCCACCCGAATCTGATGAAGGGAGGTCTGCCTCTCCAAGGGCATAACCTGAAAATCTAGTTTTATCTCTAAGGTGCTGCTGGATTCGAACCTGGCTCTTCCACTGCAGACCAACACGGCTACCCACCTGAAACTGCGCGCTGTAACGTTTGCACACGGCTACGCTTTTATGATTCCAGGGGTGCAACTAACCAAAGGAAACCCCCAAGAACTCAAAACCAAACCTAAAGCCTGGCGAGCCACAGGCGCGTCGCCCGTCTGGGCGTCCCACTCCCGCTTTCTTCTGGCGCGAAGCGGCGGGCGGGCAGGCGGGCTGCCGGCTCTCGCAGAGGGCCCCCGAACTGCCTGGCCGCCCAGGGGGCGCCTCCTTACCTGGGCTGCTGTCGGGTGGCCTCGCTCTCGCACGGGGTCGACGGCGGGGCGCCTTCCCGGCTGCGGGGGAAAGTTCCTCCCTGGCTGGGCACCGCAACGGCGGGCGAAGCTTCGGCCACCTGCCCCTGCGCCGCCCGGCTCGTCTCCAGCCCTTCTGCCGGACCTGCCCAGCCGCCCCGCGGCGCTCTGCACCGACGCCAAAACCCGGACTGGATCGCCCGCTCGGCGCTCTCGGCCCGAGCAAACGGGGCCCGAGGCGGGGGAAACTCCGGAGCGGAGCGGCGGGAGGAGGCGGGCGCGCTCCGCGGACCGAGAGAGCCGGCCCAGCGGCAAAGCGAGGCTCGCTCCAGCGGCTCAGGGCGCGCTCTGCACTCGCCGCCCCTGGACGGTGGGAAGGCACGGGCGGGCTCAGCACCTGGCGTTGCCAGCCTCCAGGTGGGGCCCGGAGCTCTCCTGAAGTTATGATGACTGATCGCCGAGCAGCAATTCCTTTGGAGGAAACCGCTTCTCTGGAGGGTGGGCTCGATGGCATTATTGCCTGCTCAGGTCCTCCCTTCTTCGGGAATCACCCGCAAATCTCCAGGAATTCCCCAACCCAGAGTTGGCAGCCGGAACGGCACCCACATCTCCCTGGCCAGCCCGCTGGACGTGGAAAGAGGCGGTCAAGATCATTCTCCCCTACTACATTTTTTCCTCACAACCCTGCAACGTGGGTTAGGCTGATAGAGAATGCCTAGCCAGCTTTCACATGGTGGTGGAAAGTGCTGCCAGTCATAGCTGACTTACGGTGCTCCCTGCTGGGGTTTTCAAGGCAAAAGACTTACAGAGGTGGGTTGCCATTGCCTGACTCGGCACAACTCTGGTTTTCTCTGGAGGTCTCCCATCCGATTACTAACCAAGGCCAACCCCACAGTTGAGCTTCCATTGGAGTGGGGATTTGAACTTCCCAGATCTTAGTC
The DNA here is from genome assembly GCF_028583425.1 of Eublepharis macularius. Classification (NCBI taxonomy): domain Eukaryota; kingdom Metazoa; phylum Chordata; class Lepidosauria; order Squamata; family Eublepharidae; genus Eublepharis; species Eublepharis macularius. Next base: position 14,405,513 of record NC_072802.1, read on the forward strand.
TGATACAATGGCTTTCCTTGACATACTAGTTTTCTACGTGCAGGGACTTTTTTTCTGGTAGGGCATATTCAGTCACATGAGCTGCCCCCCACACCTGTATGGTGAAGAGCCACATTCCATGACTGGCTTTACTTCCTCATCTGAGGGCTCAGGTCACCAGTAAGAATTTCATACTAGGTCAGTCAGTCACCTCCTTGGTTAGCAAAAAATTACCAGGAAAGGTGTTTGCTAAAAACAAAATCCTTTCTAGAATGAAAATGCCTGTTGTGTAAGAACCCGAGTAACAGGGAGAACATGCTACATGTCAAAATTTGATAGTAGTACAATGACACACAGCCAGGGCTTTTTTTCAGCAGGAACGTGGTGGAAAGGAGTTCCGGCACCTCTTGAAAATGGTCACATGGCCGGTGGCCCCGCCCCCTGATCTCCAGACAGAGGGGAGTTTAGATCATTGTCACACCACAGAAGGCAATCTAAACTTCCCTCTGTCTGGAGATCAGGGGGCGGGGCCACCGGCCATGTGGCCATTTTCACAGGGCGATTTAAACTTTAACCCCGTTCCAGCTGACCCAAAGTGACGTCATTGTGCAGTCCTGAGTTCCACCATCTCTTTTCCCAGAAAAAAAGCCCTGCACACAGCCAATTAACAGAACGTTCCTTTTCAGTTTTTCTTGGTGACCTTTTCTAGAGAACAATCAAACCCATAAAGGGCTGAGCTCTGAAACCAGCTTCCGGACAGCAACAAAACTGCATTTTTTGCTTAACACAATGCTGACTTGTATTTCTGTGTGTGGTGGTTGTGCGCTTTCTAATCCTTGCGCGATTGTATGCCATTTAGTCCCCAGGCAAAGGGAAAGGCAGCTGTCTTCAGATCCAGTGGTACCTGTTTTTCCCTGTCTTTTAAAAGCATTTAAAATTGCAAAGATTACTTCTATTGAGTGATGAGAAGGGGCAGACTGGGAAGTTAAAATGGACCCCGTGGTGTTCCATGCCAGTGCTGCAGTGCCCACACGGCTCAGAATTGGCCAGGGGTGCCAGAATGCGGGCCACCTCATCCTTGTCCCCTCTGCTGCAGGCGCACATGGGGAATCAGGCTTCGGTTACAAACTGTCATTCAGATACATGTTTGCCCTAAAACTTGTTTATCTGGTTATTTCTTTGTTTGCCTGATGACAGGCAAGCGATTGTTGCAATCAAGAACAAATAAACTGTTCATTCTCTCAAACTACCCCACCCTCACCCCTGTAATAAAATATTCCTTCATCTTGCTGAAAGGTCCTAATAAGTGTGCACCGTATCATATCAATTTGAATGAATTCGGAGCCTTGCAAGTCAATTAACTTTGTCCCCATTGGTGAAGTTCTTCTTATGCAGGAAAATACACTGGCTGGTGCAACCGTGTTTAAACTGGATCCTTAATGTAACAAGGTGCTAGTTCCCTCTAGTGGTACCAAGGAAGACCACCACTTTTAGTAACTGGCAGGTTATCCTAGATCAGGTTTTAGGACCAGAGTGGTAAGCTGCGGTATTGCAGCCCAATCTCTACTCACGAGTCACAACCTGAGTTAGATCCTGGCGGAAGCTGGGTTCAAGTAGCCGGCTCAAGGTTGACTCAGCCTTCCACCCTTCCAAGGTCAGTAAAATGAGTACCCAGTTTCCTGGGGGTATAGTGTAGATGACTGGGGAAGGCAATGGCAAACCACCCCATTAAAAGTCTGCCAAGAAAACATCGTGATGCAATGTCCCTCCATGGGTCAGTAATGACTTGGTGCTTGCACAGGGGACTACCTTTACCTTTTAAAATAGGAGACAGGGATCTTCTACAAATGTTTTTGTGCACAGGCGAAGGTAGGTCCAAGTTGTGGCACTGGGAGAGTAGGAAAATCTTTCCTCCCATGCCATTTCCTCTGGTCTAAATCTCCCTCCTGAAGCTACTATTGGCTAGAATTTAATGACACTTTACACATGCATATTGTTTTCATTGCATTGCTTCTTTTTAAAACTTGTAATCTGCCTCCAGTCTCAGGGAAGAAAGTAGACTAGAAATGAAGTAAGTAAATACATAAACATGCAAAGGAAAATTTTCTGTATTCTGTTGCCCCACTTAGCTTGTTCTGCTGAACTGAAGCCATTCTCTTGTTTTTGTGCCCTGTAATATTTTGGAGAGGGAAGAAGGGATGGTACAGCAGTTGTAAACTCTTCTGTTTCAATAGGCCTTTGTTAATTAGGTTAATTTTTTAAACTACACTTCTACTAATTAGGTTATCTACTGTTTTTCTTCTGTTTTTAATGTTCACTAACTGCCTTGCAGGCAATGCTAAACCACCTCAAACCCCCAGTGGGGACTGCCATAAGTCAGCTATGACTAAATGGCGCTTTCCACCACCAACAACTGCTTTGCAAATTTTTGTACTATAAAGCAGTAACAACATCTTTCAAATGAGTAAAATATTAAACAAACACAGTTTCACGCTTCCATCTACCTGGCGCCAAGGCTTCTGGATTTAGGACTCCAGGTTAAAACATATTTGTTTTCCCAGGCATCTTATCACTTGGTTGATACTGTATTTCTCTCCTTCCTCTTATACCAAATCTTTTAATTCTGACCAGGGGATCATTAGATTGATCGGTTTAAGAGATTACTTTAATACGGCTTACTGCTTTTATTGCATTTTGTGTTACTCGAGATAAGTTTCCAGATTTTTGTTTTAGCATATTTGAGGATTCTGCTAGTCTGAAGTGATACGACGTCTCTTTGCTGACATTTTATTGGTCTGCTGATGAATTAGTTTAACTGGTTTTATTATTATAGGCTTTGCTTCCGTAGAAGCTACCTCAAGGGTCATCAGAGAACAAGGGGCGTAGATAGTTTAAGAATAAATTTTCCTGCTTTCATTTCTGTCCTGTCTTGGATTTTTGTTGAACAGAAATCTCCAGGAGTTTCTCACCCAGAGGTGGCAACTCTGCTGAATCCATATGAGGGGGAGCATGGTGTGGTGGTTAGAGTACACACAAAGTTGCATTATATTGAGTTGGACCATTGGTCTATCAAGGTCTGTATATCTGCTCTCATTGGCAATGGCTTTCTGGGGTCTCACATTTCACCTGGCGACATCAGCACTGAACACGTGGCTTTCTGCTTTTCCAATGAGCTGTAGTGTTGGACTATGGTTCAAAATCTTGCTCGAGAAAGATGAAAGGGAACAAAAGGGGGGTGGAGAGGAACTCAACATGAGAAGTCAGGAACCAAAAGGCTGAGCGACAACAACAACAAATGATACAACCAGGGTTTTTTCCTGCTGGAATGCGGTGGAACGGAGTTCTGGCACCTCTTGAAAATGGTCACATGCCTGGTGGCCCCGCCCCCTGATCTCCAGACAGAGGGGAGTTTAGATTGCCCTCCTGTTGGGAGATCAGGGGGCGGGGCCACCAGGCATGTGACCATTTTCGCTGAGGGCGATTTAAACTTTAAAAAACTCCCCCCTTGTTCCAGCTGACCCAAAGTGACATCATTGTGCAGTCTTGAGTTCCACCACTGAGTTCCACCACCTCTTTACCCAGAAAAAAAGCCCTAGATACAACTATTTATTACACAGAATCTTAGGATTAAAAATGACATATACAGGATGCCATTAAAACTTAGATCGTTGTATACAGCAACAAGGTGAAGTTGCATGTCTAATAACAGAGAATCACAATAATGGTTACAGATGTATATTCACTAAGAGTCAAAAGATTTCAGCTCTGAGGGCCTTTAGTAGTCAAAATTGTATTAACATACATGAAACAATAGCTATGTATTCCCCGGAGGATACTCCGATCAGGGGACAAACAGCTGTTGGTGGTCCCTGGCCCCAAGGAGGCCTGCCTAGCTTCGACTAGAGCCAGGGCCTTTTTGGTCCTGGCTCCCACCTGGTGGAACACTCGGTCTGCTGAAATCAGGGCCCGGCAGGACCTACTATCCTTCTGCCAGGCCTGCAAGACAGAGTTGTTCCACCAGGCATATGGCTGAGGCTGGGCCTCCGTCAGCCTGAAAAAAGGGGTGTATAAAATCTTAACCCTCCCTGTGAAGGCTGACCACCATCCTGTTTTAAATGTGTATGAATTTTATTGTATTTTAATATGTTTTTATTGTATTTTGTATTTTAATATGGTGTTATCTGCCCTGAGCCCACTCGTGGGGAGGGCGGAATAGAAATTTGAAATAAATAAATAAAAGTTTTTCTTTTTCAGGCCAGAAAAGTTGTATATGGGTCCTGAAATTGATTTTAAAAAATACTGATGTGAGGGAATCACAACATACTGACTGATGCCAAAAATGTAATTCTATATATAAAGAATGGTAGCTACTTTACTTAAAAAGTAAAGCTCCAAACAGGTGCAGATTTCTCCATGCGGGGGGGGGGGGTAGAAGAAACCATCTCCGGAGCATCCCAGATCAACCCCCACCCCCCCAGCTCCTTTTTGGCGCCATTTCTTACAACCAGTCAGATTCAACTTGGCAGCCTGGAAGAAGTTAGGGCATAAAAACAGAGGGCCAGCGTCGGAAACGGCTAACGCGCATGCTCCTCCATCTGAGGAGCCAACAGCTTCGGCGAACAGTATGGCGCGCAAGCCGCACTACTTCGGCGCGCATGCCCAGTGAGGAGTTCGGGTCGAGCGTCGGGCTGTTCTCTGGAGATAAAAAGAGAAGCCCTGTCCTCACAAAAGCCGCTGTGGGTCGCTGACTCTCTTAAGTGGCTGAGAAGCGGCGCTCGGGGCCTGTCTGTGTGGCTATTGGGAGCGGGAGCGGGGGCGGATGAGGCCTGCTTCAGCGTCGAGCCAAAGTGCCCTATTAGGGCGGTTTCTTTCTAGCTTTATGGCGGCGGCGTTACGACGCCCCACTGAGGAGAACACGAAGTACCATAAAATACACGAAACAATAATAGTAATAAAACTGTCCAGGTTGGCGCGCTTCCCTCGTTCAAAAGGGCGGCGGCGGCGGCGGCGGCGGCAATCTCGCGAGCGTCGCCGGAGAGGTCGCTGTTGTGGGGGCCGCGGAGGCGGGCGGCTTTCGAGGGGCCCCTTCCCCTCCCCCTCCCCCTCCCCCTCCCTCCCAACCGGCGGGCTGACACAAAATGGACGCCGCCGTTGCCGCCGAGACCGCCGCGGGCCCCGCCAGCCCCAGCCGGCTGGAGGGCGAGGAGGAGCCGTCCACCTCCGCCGCTGCCGCCGCCACCTCCTCACAGGAATCCAGCCTGGAGGAGGTAGGGCCCGGGGGAAGGGAGGGGAAGCCGCGTCGCTCTCGCCGGCCCCTGCCGTGGACCTTTCCCTCCCCTAGGAAGGCCTCTGTGCCAGGCGCCCCTTTGCAGCCCCAGAATGGGACCCCCCGCTTCCCCAGAAGCGCTGTTGGCTCTGGCAGTGGAGCGTTCACCACGCTGCCTGTGCAGCTGACACGCAACACGCCTGCCTGAGGAGTGAGTGATCTCTACACTGGCACAGGGCTGACTTCAAGCTTAAATAATAATAATGAGGATGATGATAATATGTGGGCTATACAGGGCTCAGTGACCTCTGCTAGGCAACCAGGGCAAGGCATTGGAAGGCTACTGGAAGAACAACCACAGAGAAAGAAATGAACATCGGAAAATAAGGCAATAATGGTTGTGTTATTATCCAGCCAATCCGTTATCTTGAGGCCCCCCAAAATGAATGTATGCTATCTGGAAAGAAAGGTTCTCTGATTCTAATGCAATGGAGCAGCCACTGTGTGACCAAAGATAATAGGAAACAAGATTGTTGTTAAATCAAAAGAGTCCAGTAGCACCTTTAAGACTAACCAATTTTATTGTAGCATAAGCTTTCGAGAATCAAGTTCTCTTCGTCAAATGCATAGTACAGAAACTGTACCATGTTGTTGTTGTTATTACTACAGCAATTGTGTGACCAAATATAATGAGAAACGAGATTGCTGCTACTACTACTGCTACTTCAACAAATTTAGGATTATCAAGATTCTTTTTCAGGCAAATACTCTCTGCCTGTCTCGTATCAAGGAACTCAGTGTGGTGTGCCTCTCCATGCAGGGACTGAGCAACCTGGCCTCCTCTCACCACTTCTCCCCTTTTTACAACAATCCTCCCATCCCACCTGGTGTACCTCCATGTGTTGTCAAATTTGTAAAAGCAACCGGGTATCTTCCCAGTTAAGGCATTCATACTAATCCTGCCAAGTGATGCTGAGTAAGAAACATGAATTTAAGAAATATCTGGTAGGATCTGACTGCTAAGAACCCGCTTAGTCTAACCTTTGCAAGTTTGGTGGTCTTCAACCCATGGGTCACAGAGCACTGCCTATTGGATTGCAAGACCTTTTTGGAAGGATGCATTGCTAGTGCACCTGCATAGACCACAAGTGTGTCAAAATCTATGCCTGTTTTTATGTGCTGAAAGGAACAACAGGACGGTGAGGTCACTCAGTGATGGAAGGGATTCCTTTCTATCCCAGGCAGGGCTCTTTCTTTTCCAGTCATGTGGCTGTAAATGTAACATGATTATAACATTACTACTGCATGTCACATGCTTTCAACTGCGTGGGTCCTATGTGATCATTTGGGGTATATGGTGAGTCCTAAGTCTGGAAAAGTTAACGGCTGTTGAAATAGGTGGTCCACCAGATGTTAGAAAGAACGAAGTCTGTCTTGTGCCCACCCTGGTATAGACATGGTATGGACATGGTTAGAATTCAGCTCTGCTTTTATTGGGAGCTCTATGGGGCATGTGTATTACTCTCATGGTGCAGTCACTCTGTTGGTTGCCTATCAGTTATTGGGCTCAAATTAAGGTGTCGGCTGTCACAAGGAAAGCCCTTCATGGCTCTCATATCTTGTATGTGCAGTGCCACCTCCCCCCCCCCCCCCCGTGCTCTGCCATAAGAGCTTCACTCATCCGAGCAGAGCCTTCTGCAGGCGCCAGTCTGCAAATGGGCAAAGTCAACAACTTTTTGTATATGTTCTTTTCCCATTGTGGCTCCCACCTTATGGAATAGCCTGCCTGATGAGATCAGAAAAGCTCCTGCTCTCCTGGCTTTCTTTAAACTATACTAAACTGAATTACTCAGGAGGGCTTTTCTACAAAAGTAGAAGGGTTGTACCATACAGAATGCTTCAGAAAGCTACTTGGGTAAAGGATTAGGGGCTGTGATCTATACTACTTGTGTATAGCTCATGCTGTAAGTAGGACTTACTATGTAATGTTCTGCATTTTTAATAGGTCATGTTAAAACTTGTGTTTCATTTCAGTTCTGTTTTCAGATTTCTGGTCAATTCCAGATTTCTACAATACATATCCTATTGCATTGTTTATTGGATATCCCATCTTGTTGATTGAATTGATTTACTGTGTAATCTGCCTTGAGTTCCAGTGAGAAAGGCGGGTTATAAATAACATAGACAAACATCTACTGTGCCAGGCTACCAACCTACTTTTACCTTTAAGACAGGAGTGGGCTGTACATTTATCTTGGACATTTTTATCCTTCCTTTAAAGATCTTGGAGCAGTGTCTGTGTATTTCCTTTCTTTTTTTTAATCCTTAGAGCAATCCTGCTGGGTAGGGTAATCGGAGAGAATGCAGCTGGTCTAAGGTCACCCCAAAAGCGTCATGGCTGTGTGGAGGTTTGAAGCCCGGTCTTTCAGATCCTAGCCTGACCTACTACACCAGATTGATCTCAGGCGTTCATAGTCTACTATTATTCTGTAAGAATCCCTGTAGTCTGCTAATTGCAGGTACCAAAGCAAGACTGTATCCTTAGGACCTTGTTATCAATAAGGCAAAATGTTTTGTCTGAAGTGTTGCTTAGTGACGCTCCCACAGGTTGCCAGCTGCAGTCTGATAACCCTAGACTTCACCCACTGGCAGAAAACGATTGAGCGATGCACCTTGCAAGTGATGCCCTCACTTCCTCTAGAAGTGTTACTAGTGATCAAAAATAGAATTGTTAGAATCGCAATGCTTAGCAGTCTGTTGGTAGAGGAGAGACAATCTGAATTTATTTAGTATATTTTAACCTGCTTTTCTCCCCAGTGGTGGCCCAAAGCAGCTTACAAAAAATACAACACAATTTAAACTAATTTAGATAAAACACAATATTATAAAATATCAAAAGTACCCAAAAGTATACTCAGCTGATGTCTGCAGCGTTAGTCCATTCGCACTCCTGGCGTCATCTAGACTTTAAATACCTGCAGCTAGCAGCCGCCTTCTCACAATTCCCCTCCTGCCCTGTATTCATTCTGAAATTATGACTACATGGTTGTATACCGTTCATTCAAACAAGCTAGAACTGGAGAGTGGGGACAGGCTAAATATGGGTGAACTTCAGACATATCTTCATTTTCCATATATCATGAAATGCTTGGTGCTGCCCTCCCACCATAAGCACCCCCCAACATCTGGCAGTTCTTTTTGCATAGTTAAAAATTACTGATTTTAATAATCTTTTATCTGTCATATGCAGGGCCCCATCACCCATTTTATATGTATTAATAAATAGGACAATTAACTATGCTTTAATGGCATATTCTTCTATTTCCCCCGGCTTTTCTACCTCATAACTTCCTTAGGCACGTCCAACACTCCCACCAGCCATATATCCCAAATAAATAGCTACTGTTTTGCAGCTATCCTATTATCATTCACATTCCTGTATTCCTTGTCTGTACATAGCATATTCCTTGATGCTTTTAACTATGCCCTCTCCTTATGTTTCTTTTTTTCTGTACAATTGATTCTGCTGTTTTCTTTTTATGTCATTGAACGACACCCCCATAAACCCCTATTGTATCTCCCTGATCCACAACTAGTTCTTTAACCGGCCATGTTTTGAATTGAATAATGGCTGAAGGGTCATATGAATCATCTCCTCACTTTGTAAGACTGACAAATAGTGTTTTATTACCCTTTATTACCATAGTTAGCGTAGGTGCACATATAATACCAAACTCTGGCCAATGACAGTGCTTGTCCGCTTATGTCATATCCCCCCGTCTTTCTGCTCAGACAACTGTACACAAAGTGCTACTTTCGCCTCACATTTGATTTTGGGGGGTGTATCTGTAAATATTGCTCACATTCTTCAGCTGTTCAGTTCAGACAGGCAATTTGTAGTGCAAAAATGGTTAAGTACACTTTCTCACATAATGTATAGGATTATGGTACTTATGTTTTTAATTTGGAGCTTATTAGAGTTTCTATTTTTTAACTACTGATGCTTTGTATTAAGGGAGAAGAGATGGGGCGGGGTATAAGATTACAATTCTAGATTAGTGGAAAAGGTGAAAAGAGACCATAAGGAAGAAAATGCAGGCAAGCAGTTTTAAAAAAGCTGGAGTTTGTTCAGTCCAAACAGATTCACGCACTCAGGCTGAATGTTGGGATTTCATTTTTGCTTCTTGGTTGCTAAAGGTAACTTTTAAAACACAAATTCAAACATTACTTCAGTCTACATTTCAGTGTATGGTATGGTTGTTGCTTCCCTCTTTTCAAAGAGGTATTTGGAATAGGGATGTGCACTAAAAAAAATCGTATTATTTGGATCTGGGATTCAGGAATCCAATAAATATCAGTATTCCCAATATCTGGGTCCAAAAATACCAGTTTATTATTTGGATTCAGGATTTATTTGGGAATCCGAATATATTCAGCTATATTATTCCCTGTGGGGGAATCTTTCGAGGGGGGAGCTTGGGGGGTATTTTGGGGCCAAACCACCATCAAAATTGCAGCAGAGTGAGGCCTGGCTGTCGTCTGACACCCCCCCCCCTCCACGTTTCAAGAAATTCTCTATGAAAGAATCTTTGTGATTGGACAGACAGTTGAATAGGCTCTCCCTAACTTACTGCATTCTCTAGTGAGTGTCCCTCCCTCCCATCCACCCTGCTGTCTCCTGGGAAAGGGAGAATCCACTGGCTTCTCCAAGGCAAAGAAGCAAACACCAAACACAAAGAGCAATCACTGACTCATCCCCAAAAGAACTAACCAAGTTGAATAGAACTAGAGATCCTCCGCAAAACCAACTTTTGAGGCTTCAGCTATTTGCAACAGCTTTCCCCCCCACCCTTAGCTTTTGGAGGTTTCCTCTCCCCAACAGACAACAGTGGAGTGTGGCTGGGGAGGGGGGCACATGTTCAGAGGCCCATAGAATTAGACCCCTTGATTTTCTTGAAACTGGGTGGCCGGGGGGGGGGGAGTTTCAGATGACTGCCAGCCCGCAATGCGCTGCAATTTTGGTGTAGTTTGATCCAAAAATGTCCCCTAGCAAGATTCAGTTATTTCTGAGTATTTTCAGAATTAGCCAGAAAGGCCCATATGGGTCTATCTGAGAATCCCAGATTTGATTGGGATTCCCAGATATACTGGGAAAATACTGTTAAGGGTTTTTTTGTGTACATTTTTGGACTATATATATCATATTGCACACCCCTAATTTGGAACTTACCTTGCGGCATGGGCAATTTTCATGGTTAGTTGATGTAGTAAAAGATTATTCTCTAACATACAGAAATGGTAGGCTAGAAATGTTGAAATGCTGATGCCTTTCTTCGAGCAGCTTTGGATTTGGTATCTCTCAGTTCTTTATGGGAAAAGTTGAACTCCACCTTTGTTCCTAAGGCTTTTGGCCCTGATTAAGAATTTATATACTAGGAATACTTAACAGTTAAATTTTTTTAATATGAATTCATCTCCAAGATGAATAAGAATCGAAAAAGTAGTATGGCAAAGATGTGTCCTAAATCCACACTTATTCAACTTTTATATATAATTTCTTCCCAAATTTGCAAAATAATATTCATATACCATACTTAGCAAATCGTCCTATACCAGTGCTTTTATATGCCGATGATTTAGTTCTCAGCCAAACCCCAATTGGCTTGAAGAAACTTATGAATGACTTCTGTGGTTTTTTGCTCGAGAGCAAGTGACAATTAATTTTTGCTCCCCTTCACTGGCAATTTTCAAAAAGAGGCTGGATGAATATTTGTCAGGGATGCTTTAGGCTCATCCTGCATTGGGCAGGGGTTTGGACTAGAAGGTCTGTATGGCCCCTTCCAACTCTGTGATTCTGTGAATTTTGCTAAAAAAAAGATCTTGAAATTCTTAGTCAAGATGTCTGAAGGAACATTCCTGGCAAATTTACGGAGAAACTATTGAAGAAGTTAAGATAGTTTAAATATCTTGGTGTTACCTTTAGTTATAATTTTTCCTGAAACTTCCATATAAATTTTATCATAAGAGCCAAGCTACAAGTGATGTAGGGTTGCCAGGCCCCCTCGATCTCCCAGCGGGAGATTGAGACCTGGCTCTTACCTGGAGGGGTAATGGAGAGCCAAGCTGTAAAACCAGGACACCTACATTTCCCATCAAAACTTGAGGGAAGCTGACAAGTGTCCAACCTGTGTCAGGCGTCACTTGTAGCTTGGCTCTAAGAAAGACCCAAATGACATTGATCATTCTTAACAACTTCTTTTATTCTAAAGGTGGCCAATTTATCCCACTTATGTTAAAGTTATACAAGGCCATCATTGTTCTTAAATTGCTTTATGTTTCCCCAATTTGGGTAAGTGGACCATTGGATCCTCTTGATAAGTTCCAGCAAACTTTCTTCTTTAAAATTCTTTCTCTCCTTCCAGTGTATCTTTACCCATGGTGTGGCTAGAACTTGGACTCCCCCAGATTTCAACATTAGCATGGTACCATGCTATCAAGTTCAAATTATCACTTTGTGAACCTAATGTTCTACCATCCTTACTGCAATTAGTAACAGCAGACTCCTGACTGGAAACTTGGCTCAGCCCCAAATCCCAGGTTTAGGAATAATTTTACAAATTCCTAAATTTTAGGAATTCATGTTAAAAAAAAATCTTAACTGTATGAAATTACTTAAAAAAAATTGAGCTAAGATAAAATTTCAAGTTGATTGGAAATGCTCCCCTATTTATTTCCATTTATCCTGTCAGAAAATGCTTGAGTTATCTGAATATTTTTTTTATCTACTGTTCCAAAGTATCGTCGCTCTTTCAAATTACTTAGATGCAGTGCATTACCTTCCACTGAGATGAAGGGCTGTTTTAGTAGAATCCCTCCCTTGAAACGCTTCTATATTTACTGTAAAGATCAAGTTGATTCAATTGCCCATGTTCTTTTTAGTTGCCCTTGTTACATTTCACTTCGTAACCAATATATTAATCTTCGGACTGACTGGCTACAGAACATTTTAGAAAAACAGAAACTAAAGATGTTATTGTCAGGCAAGATAAAAAAAGTGCACATGTGATTTAGCCATATGGAGTTATAAACTATCCATAAAATACTTGGATGTATGGTTTGTAGGCTGTCAAGTTACAGAGAAAGGAAAGGAGATGTTGAGATGCATTCCCAGAGCATCTTTAATATTATTCACATTTAACATTATTCAGATTATTATTAAGATCGGTAGCCGTGTTAGTCTGTTGGTAGCAGTAGAAAAGAGCAAGAGTCTAGTAGCGCTTAACAAAATTTGTGGTAGAGGATAAGCTCATACCCTACCACAAATTTTGTTAGTCTTATAGGTGCTACTGGCCTCTTGTTCTTTTCTACTGCTACAGATTATTATTAAAGGTCAAGGTAGTCCCCTGTGCAAGCAACCTAGTCATTGCTGACCCTTGGGGGGACGTCGCATCACGATGTTTTCTTGGCAGACTTTTTACGGGGTGGTTTGCCATTGCTTTCCCCAGTCATCTACACTTTACTCCCAGGAAACTGGGTACTCATTTTACCGACCTCAGAAGGATGGAAGGCTGAGTCAACCTTGAGCTGGCTACCTGAACCCAGCTTCCGCCAGGATCGAACTCAGGTCGTGAGCAGAGCTTGTACTGCAGTATCATATATATTCAGATTTCAAGATTTCTTTTGATATTATCTGTAATACAGTTTGCATTGGGTGATAGCCCCTTGCCTAAAGCTATCCTGTAAGAACTGTGGCATCAGCTCTCAGATAGGGCTGCATCTAAAATATAGCTTACTAACTTTAGAGTTGGGATGTTAATAAAGCAGCTAGTTAGATATTGTTAATAGACTGCATGTTGCTTCTGTGTAGTCCATTAATATGAGGGCCCCTTGCTCAGCTACTCTGCATGAGCCAGGGTTGATCTTTCCCATGCTCTCTCTCCCCACTTAATTATGTATATCTCTTATATGGGAGCACTTATCCTCTGCCCAGCTCTTTCCAGAAGGCTTCTGCAGCCTACCTTCCTCATAATTCTATATGATCCATATTCTCCAATTGTACACTTGTGTAACAGCAAAAATCCCAAGTTTAGGAATAAACACAAAGCAAATATATAAATGCAGTCAGCACAGATCTAGAACTGCCAGCTTGTCAGAAGTCTATGTGCTGGTAGTACAGTGGTAGCTACTTTCGCAGTGTAGCGCACCAGTGTGTGCTCTGAGCACAAATGAATGTGATGCGTGCTGTTCCTGGTTTGTTATTGGGCTTACTCCCTCTCGCAAGCAGAGCCACCATCTTCCTGGTTTAGTCACTGTGATACGCCGGATGCCTGTTTTTCCAGGGGCTGAATTCAGATGGCATTGACGAGCTGTAATTAAACTTCGATTGAGCACAAACACCGAGTTTGCTGTGCTTGCACACTTGACTCACTCCTCCCCATTCCCCCTTCTTGTGTGTAGCGTTTGGTTAAAAGTGGTTTGATGAAGCTTCCAATTTGTCTTTTCTGTCCAAATAAATTAGAGTTTATTCTCCCCTACAAGCTGGTATTTTAGACCTCAGAGAGCTCACAAGCATAGCAAGAAGCTGTGTTTGTACCTGGCCTGAGGTTAATTAACATCTTGCTGTGACAACTGAATGCATCCTGTAACTGCTTAATTCTGGTTTAGAATCTCAAGAGCTGGGAAGGAAATAGTGCCTAATTTCTTCAGATTCCTGCATTTGGGAAATAATAACAAATTTGAGTTCCTAAACCCGGAAGTCTAATGGAGGGGTGGGTGGGATGAAGGGAAGGTACGAGCCTAAGAATTAATCAGAGTTGTGTTACTTATAAACTAATTCTGGTTTGCTTGTTGTGACACCTGAATGGAACTTCAGACACTGTTAACTATGATTTTATTGAATTACTTTCCTTTATCAAATATATCAGCCCCACAACTTTTGGCTATTGGAAAAAATTAGAAATGGTTATAGCATATATTAACACAAAATATTTTTTTTAGTGTTCAGTGATTGTAAACAAACATGCTAAATTGGATCCTAGTTGATTTGCACCAGAAAATTTCTCAAGTTAGAATTTTCTAGCAAATCTACATTATTTTTTTTTTGAAAATTTTTTTTATTGGGTTAGAATCCGTTATTTTTACATTTACATTCAGTTTTTCCCAAATTTTTCATTTCTAACCCCCTCCCTTTCCCCCCCTTTTGTTGACTTCCAACAGCTTTCCCACCCTTTGTCCCTTTTCCCTTACTTCTATTAATTTCCTCTATCTAAAACAGATATACATTCTCCATTATGTTAGGCAGTACATCCTTAACTACTTTTCTTGTTATATACCCAAACTGTAAGTCTTTGTTTCCATCTTGGATAAACAATTTATCCCATTTTCCATTTTTAAATATTTCTATATATCATAAACCTATATATCATAAACCATAAAAATCTTACATTTAAATCAAACAATTTGACTTATTCTCTATATATTACTCATTCTATCTTTTTATGGTAATTCTATATAGCTCATCACATAGTCAATCAATTTGACTCTTCTGTATATTCAGTTTGGTGCATTATATAGATCTTATCAAAGAAAGAAAATACTGTTGGTTACTCAATCCTTATATTTAAACCTTATCATTAATTATTTTCTATCAATGTTCTATCTATTAACCTATATATATCTATATATATATCAATCTGTTAATCTAACTGCTTATAAATTCGCATTTATCTCTTCCTCCCCCGGTAAAGTCACCCCCCTCTACATTTTATTATACTTCAGTAGTTCTCAAACTGCCACAGTTTTCCTCCCACCTCCCATTTCTTCTCCAAATATTGTTTCAGCTTCTCCCAGTCTGTGTTAAACTGCCCTGAGTCCAGATTTCTCAGTTTTCTTGTCATCTTGTCCATTTCGGCCATGTACAGCAATTTGTAGATCCAATCTTCAATAGTTGGCACTTCTCGTACTTTCCATTTTTGCGCATACAAAAGTCTAGCTGCTGCTGTCATATAAAATATTAACGTCCTATGATGGGCTGGAATTCCCTCCATTCCCAAGTTTAGTAGCAGGAGTTCTGGGTTCTTATTTATTTGAAACTGTAAAATTTCACTCATTTCTCTTATTATTTCCCCCCAGTACTGCCTGGCTACCTCACATGACCACCACATATGATAGAGGGAGCCCTCAAGCTTCTTACATTTCCAGCATTTATTAGAAGTGTTCAAATTCCCTAGCGCAATCTTCTTTGGTGTCATGTACCAACGGTAGATCATTTTGTAAATGTTCTCTTTAATATTAGTACATGTCGTTGTCTTCATTGTAGTTTTCCACAAGTATTCCCATGCCTCCATTGTTATTTCTTTATTAAAATTTATAGCCCATTTCATCATCTGTGTTTTAACTGTCTCGTCCTCGGTATACCATTTCAACAGTACTTGGTATACCTTGGATATTCTTTTCTTGTCTTCTTTAAGAAGGGTCTGCTCTAGTTCCGAGTTCTCTGTTCGTATACCCCCCTTTACAGAGTCCAAATTATATAAGTCTCTGATCTGTCTATACTGGAACCAGTCGTAATTGGGTGATAGTTCCTCTTGCGTCTTTATTCTAAGTTTAGATGCTTCAGTTTTAGTTATTTCTTTGTACGTTAAACATTGTTGTTCATTATCAACAGCTCTCGGGTCTATCACCTCATATGGAACCACCCACAAGGGGGTTCCTTCTTGTAAGTAAATTCTGTACTTCTTCCAGATTATATATAGACTTCTCCGTACAAAATGGTGCAGGAACATCGAGTTGACCTTTACTTTGTCATGCCATAGGTATGCGTGCCATCCAAAAATTTTTTTATATCCCTCTAGGGCTAATAGTTTCTTGTTCTTTAGTGTCATCCACTCTTTCAACCAAACTAGGCAGATTGCATCATGGTAAAGTCTCAGATTGGGCAGTTGCATTCCGCCTCTTTCCTTTGCATCTTGTAAAACTTTTACTTTCACTCGAGGCTTCTTGCCTGCCCAAACAAAATCTGATATTTTCCTCTGCCATTTTTCAAATTGTTTAGAGTCTCTGATGATTGGTATTGTCTGTAGCAAAAACATTACTCTTGGTAACACATTCATCTTAACTGCTGCAATCCTGCCCAACCATGACAAATTCAGTCTATTCCATTTGATCAAGTCTCTCTCTATCTGAGTCCATAGTTTTTCATAGTTGTTTTTGAATAAGTCTATATTCTTTGCAGTCAGTTCAACTCCCAAATATTTCACTTTGCTTGTTACTTCACAATCCGTTGTTTCTGTTAACAATTGTTGTTTCTGCTTAATCATATTTTTACATAATATCTTTGACTTCTTTTTGTTGATATAAAAACCTGCCAAGTCTCCAAACTCCTTAATCTTATCTATCACTTTTGGCATGTTCTCCAATGGGTCCTCTACAATTAACATTATGTCATCCGCGAATGCTCTGACCTTGTATGAATAGTCCTTTATTTTTATTCCATGAATTTCCTCACCTTGACGTATTTGTATCATCAGAATCTCCAATACTAAAATGAACAACAATGGAGATAACGGGCAACCTTGTCTTGTTCCTTTACTAATCGTCAATTTCTTGGTCAATTCATCATTCACTACAATTGCTGCAGTCTGGTCTCTGTAAATTTCCTTAATTGCTCTGATGAATCTTTCTCCCAATTGTAGCTTTTCCATAGTGGCAAACATAAAGTCCCAGTTTAAATTGTCAAACACTTTTTCAGCGTCTACAAAGAAGAAACCAACCTCTTTGTCACAACGCTTATCATAATATTCAATAGCATTGATCACTGTCCTTAAATTGTCTCTTATTTGTCTGTCTGGCAAAAAGCCTGCTTGTTCCTCCTCTATGACTTCCGAGAGCCACCCCTTCAATCTCTCCGCCAATATCTTCGCAAAAATTTTATAGTCATTATTGAGTAGTGATATAGGTCTATAATTTTTCACGTTAGTCAGGTCTTGGCCCTCTTTTGGGATCAATGATATATTCGCTTCACTCCAAGTATCTGGAATCCTTTGATCCCTAAAAACTCCATTCATCACCTCTTTTAGGAATGGTGCCAGTTCATTGGCCATTGTCTTATAAAATTTAGCCGTAAGTCCATCTGGCCCTGGCGCCTTTCCTAGATTTGCGGATTGTATTGCCTTGCTTATTTCCTCGTCAGTTACTTCACTGTTCAACTTATTTCTCCAAGCTTCCGAGATTTCTGGAAGTTTGGTTTTCTCCAAATATGATGCTATTGATTCTTTGTTTACTTCTTTTTTATTATACAGCTTAGCGTAGAATTTATAAAAGGCTCTACTAATGGTAGTCTGCTCCAAATACGTTTTGTTATCTTCACAGATTTTATTTATTATTTTCTTTTCCCTTTTCTTCTTCAATTGCCATGCCAGGTATTTCCCAGGTTTGTTAGCACCCTCAAACGCTTTTTGATTCAGTCTTTTAAGATTCCACTCCAATTCTTTATTGCTCATTGCTGTTAGCTGTTCTTGAAGTATTTTGATTTCCTGGTATACCTTCTTTTTCCCTGGTCTCTTTTTTAGCTGTATTTCTTTGGCTTTTATTTTCTCCTCAATCTCTTGTCTTTTCTCCTCTTTCTTCTTTCTTGCTCTACCATTTAAGTCCATTAGTATGCCCCTTACAACCGCCTTGTACGCATCCCAAACTTTGTTGGTTGGTACTTCTTTATTCACGTTGTATTGTATAAAAAACTTTGTCTCTCTTCTCAGTATTTCCATATTCTCTCTTTCCTGTAACAAGTCCTCATTTATTCTCCATGCTTTCCTTTTTCTCCTTTTTCCAAATTTCCACATAATTGGGTTGTGATCTGAGCCTACCATCGGCATTATTTCTACCTCCTTAGTCCATAACGCTAAGTCTTTTGAGGCCCAGATCATATCAGTTCTTGATAATGTAGAATGCCTTGCAGAATAGAAAGTAAACTGTCTACTTTTAGGATATTCTCTCCTCCATACATCTTCGAGAGTCTCTTGTTGAATCAACTCAAAAAAAAACTTTGGTAATAGTCCTCTTTTCTTTTGTGCCGTTGTAGTCTTTTTGTCTAGCTCCAAATCTGTCACTCCATTGAAGTCTCCAGCAAGAATTATCTGGTCATATACAAGATCGTCTAAATGCTTCCTTAAATCCTCAAAGAAGCTTTCTTTTGCACCGTTAGGTGCATAAAGTCCGACTACCAACACTCTCTTTAAATTCCAAATGCATTCCACTGCTACAAATCTAGCTTCCACATCTCTCATAACAAATTTTGGCTGTAGCTCCTCTTTTATATACAACACCACTCCTCTTTTTTTCTTGTTAGAGGCCGCTACAAATTCTTTGCCCAGTTTTCCAGATTTTAAATATTTTACATCCTGTTTTCTAATATGGGTCTCTTGCAAACAAACAATATCACATTTTTGTTTTAGTAGCCAATGAAAAATATTTTTCCTCTTATTCGGTGAGTTTAGTCCATTTACATTCCAAGATAATACTTTACACTCCATACTCATAGTTTTGTTGGTAAGTCTTTTTCATTGTCCTTAATAAATCGCTCCATCTCTCGCTCAGATCTGATGCGTTTTTTTGCCCCTCCAAACTCAAAGGACACTCCTTCCGGTAGCTCCCATCTGTACCTGATTTTCATGTCCTTCAAAATCTGAATTAGCACTTTGTATTTTTTCCGGTCCAATAACACTGATCTGGGCAGTTCCTTCATTATAATGATCGTCTTGCCATCAATCTCCAATGGATCTTGAAACTGTTTTGTCACAATCCTCTCTTTCATATTTCGTGTTGTAAACTGCACAATCACATCCCTTGGTAATTTCCTCTGGGTTGCAATTCTCGAATTCACACAGTATGCCACATCTAGGATAGCCACAACTTCCTCCTCCTCCTTCCCCAGGTATTCAGCCAACACCTCAGTCATCTGTTCTTGCGCTGACTTCCCTTCCACTTCTGGCAGGCCACGAAAACGTAGCTGCTTCTCCATATGTTTAGTTTCTGCAACTGACATTCTCCCCTTCACCAATCTCATCTCTGTTTGTTGCATGTCTGCTAAATTCTCCATCGCGTCTTCTACTGTTTTGACTCTCTGCTGCGTTCCTTGTAGTTCACTTCGTATTGTTTCCATACCTTTTTTCACTTCTGACAGCTCCGATTTTACTGTCTGTGTAACCTCTTTAACCTCTTTTATCAGCTCCAATTTCGTGTCCTTGAGTTCTTTAATCATATCTAAAAGTTTTTTATCCAAGTTTTTATCCAGGTTTTCTATTGCCGATTGCCACTCTTTTTTTGACATTGTGGGGCTTGCTTTAGCTCGCTCCCACGAATCCGCTCTCTTCCTTAACTCCGTGGCGTAAAATTTAACGTTTTTCTGTTTTAAATGTCCCAATCTTCTTGTAAAAATTAAATTTTAAAGAGTCCAAAATGTCGGGCGTCTTTTCTCTATGGTTTCTCTATGATTTTGTAATCCAAGATGGCCTACTTCCTCTTCCGCTGAAGCCGCGACCCTTCCCCTTTCAAAAATGGCGATTCCCTACTTCCTGTCCTCCGGCAAGGGCCGCTTCTCTCCAGCCACTCTATTGTTATTACACACTTCCTGTCTCCCGTCTTCCCACAGCAGAACTCGCGATGGTGTCTTTTTCTCACAGCTCCAAAGCCACAGGTATTCAAAACAATAGTCCGATTTCTTTAATAACTTCTTTAAACTTAGTCTCTTTTCAAATACAATTCCTGCCGAGTCTTCCCCTCCTTTTCACTAGTCTGTTGCAGTTTAAAAATCTACTTTTTTTCTTCTCTGTTTTTATCAATCTGTCCCGTATCAGAAGATAGTGATCTTTACCTTCTCTTCACTTTTCTCGGGTTGTAATCGCTGTTTCGATTTTAAGTTCTCCTCTCAGCTTCTTCCCCCAATCGAAGCTTGGGTATGTAGGTCTTATGCCAGCCGAATTGGCCCCAAAACTGCCGCAGAGATTATAGCCGACCCGTCGCAAGGTGGGACCTCAAGGATCGGGAGGGGACCCGTTGTGTAGAGCCCCCCCTCGTCCGAGATCTAGCTCACCCTAGGGTCTTGAGCGTTCTTTGCCTGCTCCCCGCCTGAGAGCAGTCGGCCGCGGGCTATTTTCACCCCATCGGCCGGTTAAAACGGCAGTCCGGTCAGCTCCGCAAATGGAGCTGCGTTAGACCTCCATGGATCCCAAACCGGAAGTCCAAATCTACATTATTGATTTCATATAATGGTCAAAGAAGTACGTAAAAGTCCGTGTGGTAGATTTTTTTTTCATGTTTCTCTTTCAACAACAGATTACACAAGTCAACAGGCTTAGAAGGCTGTCACTCTGCTTAGAGTTACGCACTGTTTCAAGAGTGGTTTCCTCTGTAACTTTGGTGCTTTTTTAGAAATATGAATTAAAGTTAATCTTGGACAGTAGTTGTATGATTATTTGAGCCTTGGCTAATTTACTTAGCGTCTGGCTATAGGCAATATTTAGGTACGATTGGTTGTTTGGCATTGTGCTTGAAGGCACACACAGAATCTTTCTTCATTTAGAACATATTCCGTAGATTGTTCTTTTGGTCTGTCAGCCCTCAGACATGCTGTCATAATACAATTTTGAATTTTATTTACAGAAAAATGATCCTCCGTTTCAACTGAAACCTCCTCCAAAGGCATCTAAACATGAAAAAGAAGTTGATCCAGAGTATGAAGAGAAAATGGTAAGTTTCCCATCTTGGAAGTTTATCTGATAAAGAGTTGCTCTGCCTTTAAGGTACTAAGAGGAAGGAAAATATTTATATATATTATAGTTATAGCTTAAATAAGACAATAAAATTTCCTTAAGTAATTAATGTTCAACTTCAACAATCTTTAAAAGAAAGATGCATTCGTAACTACACAAATTTCCAGTGATTACAACTGGATCTTCTAATGTTTCCGTCAACAGAAGTGAAAATATCAGAAGATGTAGCCTCCAGAAGATGTTTAACACCTAAACACCTAATTGAGAGCAAGAATGGTGTAGTGATTAAGAGTGTCAGACAGACCCAGGTTTGAATTCCCACTCTCCCATTGAAGCTTGCAGGCTGACTGTGGGCCAGTCATACACTCCCAGACTAACCTACTTCACAGGGTTGTTGTTGTAAGGATAAAGTAGAAAAGAGGAGAACAATATATGCCGCTTTAGGTCCCCACTGGAGAGAATGGTGGGGTATAAATGAAGTAAACAAATAATCAGTCATTGTAGGAAATGTATAAGCAACCTTATCCTGTGCAGACTTACACAAAATAACTATATATTTAATACTTACTGCCCAATAAATAGGCATAGGATTGCAGCTAAGATATGATTTAGCAAGAAGTAAGTGGATGAATACTTGTCAGAGATGCTTTAGGCTGATCCTGCACTGGGCAGGGGGTAGGACTAGATGGTCTGTATGGCCCCTTCCAACTCTATGATTCTATGATTCTATAAGTCCCCTTAACTCAGTTAGATTATGACTGACTAAACGCAAAGGCTGACAGCAGAGTCCGTGCAGGACAGTACAAGTCTGAAGTGATGTAGTGCTGGATGTTGCCGTAGGCCTTTCTGGCCATCTTTAAAGGTGTGCTTGCTAAGCAGGCTAAAATTATTTATAGACCAGCCATCAAATAACATTTTTCCCCTCAACGTGCCAAATCAGTTCTTGAATGGCTGTCACACAGAAATTATGCTTTTTATAAAGAAGCCTTGAAAATGCTGTGTTGGAGTCCACATAGTCTCTCTTAAGCAAGGTCCTCTCCTTTTGAATTTTGAACTTTTACTTCCACAGGTGAGTAGTATAGAAAGACTTCTGATGCTCAAAAATCCTTCTAATAGGATTACCCGAGAGTGGGGGTGGGACCAGAAAGTGCAAGACTCCTGTCCTTCTAAATAATTATGTGGAACTTTTGGAAGGTGCAGATTTTCAGATCACAATGGTACTGGGGTGAGAAAAGCTTCACCACTGAAATTTTTCTTTTTTACATCGTAGCTAAGGATAGAGGGGAACCATGTCTTCTGTTGTGTACGGTCACCCTGTTTTGCCTATGCAATGTATATCACAAGGCATATAGTGAGTAATGTTTTGGTTGTAAAAAAATTCAGTTAGAGGTGCTCAAAGCTGTGGAAATCCTTCAGATGATACTGGGCATGCACAGGGTTGCTAAAAGAGGTTCACTTTTAAGCCCAGTTACATTACTTACAACAGCTACGGGGAACGTTCCTGCGTTGTTCCCAGCAGCACTCTCAGTATTTCAAGGGCTGGTTGTCGCTGTGCTCAAACCCGTTAGCAGAGAGGCTCTGGTACCCTTGCTTACCTGCTGAAGGTCCTGCCATCACCCGTTAAAAGGATCTTAATAAGTATTTTTGGGGAAAGACCATCCTGTACCAGAAACCCTGAAGAACCTCTGCCAGTCAAAGTAGGCTGTCCTGAGCTAAATGCACCAGTGATTCTGCTTCTCACTTGGTATAAGGCAGAGCCATATGTTCTTTAATGTATGCTTTAAAATATTGATCGTTTTCACTGGCTGCTGGAACATTACTTGGTAATGCCCTCAGAGTAAGACTTCCATGTCATTCTTCCTGTCTTGGGCTTATGTTACATATTCCCTCCCTATTTTGGATAGATGTTTGGTCCCACCAGCAGTCCCTTAATACTGCAGAGGCACAGAATTGATAGAAAATAATAATAATAACATTCGATTTATGTACTGCCCTTCAGGACAACTTGACATCCCCCCCATAGCGGTTTTTGGTGTAGTGGTTAAGAGCAGCGGGACTCTAATTTGGAGAACCGGGTTTGATTCCCCCCTCCACTTGAAGCTGGCTGGGTAACCTTGGGTCCGTCACAGCTCTTTCAGAGCTCTCTCAGCCCCACCCACCTCACAGGGTGATTGTTGTGGGGAAAATAATAACATACTTTGTAAACCGCTCTGAGTGAGTGTTAAGTTGTCCTGAAGGACAGTATATAAATCGAATGTTATTATTATTATTATTACAAAGTATGTTATTATTATCCCTTCAGAAGTCACTCTGTGAGGTGGGTGGGACAGAGAGAGCTCTGGAAGAACTTTGAGAGCTGTGTAAAAAGTAGAGAAAGCTTTTAAAAAGGCAGAAAGTTCATCTTGAGAAAACTCTTTAAACAAATAGGCAGATGTTCAAAAGGGTTTTTTTAATTTATAAAATCTAGAGATGGTAGTAGACATGACACCTGGGTGGCTAGTTGACATTGACAGAGAGGTTGTGGAGAGGCACCTGGCTGCACTGGACGAATACAAATCCCCTGGGCCGGATGGGGTGCACCCCAGAGTGCTCAAAGAACTATATAGAGAACTTGCAGAGTTTGCAGAACTTGCAGAGCCTCGCTCTGTCCATCATCTTCAAGGCCTCCTGGAGGACTGGGGATGTGCCACAAGATTGGAGAAGAGCGAAGAACTTAGGAAAAACTTTTTCATGGTCAGAGTAGTTCAAAGGTGGAATCAGCTGCCTAGGGAGGTGGTGAGCTCCCCTTCACTGGCAGTTTTCAAGAAGAGGCTGGATGAATCTTTGTCAGGGATGCTTTAGGCTCATCCTGCATTGGGCAGGAGGTTGGACTAGAAGGTCTGTATGGCCCCTTCCAACACTGTGATTCTGTGATTCTATGAAATAACAAAGATCAGTGGCATAAAATACACCGAGCAAATGTACACACAGACACAGTACACATGCAGAGCTAACTAGAGAAACAGTGAGGAAAAGGGGAATAGAATTTCAAGGGTTGAGTTGTATTTACCACTTCCAGCAGAGGTTTGAAAATGAAGAAAGTTCCATGGAGAAGCAATATGGACAGCCTCATAGTAGATGGCCTCACTTTTTATCTTGACATCAGTTTTTAAGATTTTCTCAAAGTCATAATTTTATGTTTGATAAATGGTGTTTGTAGGAAAGCTTGAACAAATTCTGTTTGTTGTTATGTTGCCCTCATGTGGTGAAAAGATGTTTTGACTGGAAGGATGGTGGCAACAGATTTGAAATGGTAATATTAGCACTTATGTAGCACTTCGTGTTGTTCAAAGCACATCTTGTAATCCTTACAACAATATTTTGAAGTAGATCAGTATTTGTACCCCCATTTTGAATATTGATAAAAGTGTTATACCAGTTATTTATCTGAGTCATGCTGTTCTAAAAGTAGTGGAAAAGAGTAAGAGTCCAGTAGCACCTAAAAGACTAACAAAATTAGTGGTAGGATATGAGATTTTGTGAGCCATAGCTCACTTCTTCAGATATAAATTAATGTATACTTTATTTTCATTTTTGAATAAATACTATTCTAAAAGTAGTATTTATTCAAAAATGAAAAGAAAGTTTACATTAATTTATGCAGTGTGTGTTAATTTAGTTTTTCCAAAGATAAAATATATTAATGCATGTTTAGCTTGCATCTACTCCAGAGAAATTCGCCCCAGATTGCCCTTTCAATGTCAACAGCGGTTACAAAGGTATCTGCCCCAGACATATTCAGAAGGGGTCACGTTCTTATCTGTGAGCAGGGAGAACTGCTTCTCTGGGTGTGTTTTCTAACATAACGAATAATAAATTTCAGACATTATGATGTTTTTATGGCTTTGCATGTAGAAAACAGATCGAGCCAAAAGATTTGAATTCCTGCTGAAGCAGACAGAGCTTTTTGCACATTTCATTCAACCTGCAGCACAGAAATCACCAACGTCGCCTCTAAAGGTGAAACTTGGACGACCTCGGATAAAGAAGGATGAAAAGCAGAGCTTACTATCAGCTGGGGAGTATGTTTCATTTTTACATTAAAAATGCTTTAATGTTTAAATATTGTTACCATTTGCATATTGTATAGGTATTTTTATGTTACATAATTATAGGAGATATTCAGCTAATGTATTGTGTAAGCCTTAATTATGACTGGAATCCATTTGAAAGAAATACATTAGGATGGTGTTATCTTTTTAGCATGCTTATATCCAGTTACATACTCTAATAAATCCCCATGGGTAAGACTATATTACTAAGTGCAGTGTTGCAACCTTAAAAGATGTGTCTCACTTATTTGGATTGCTGTTTTCCATGTGCCATTTAAAAAATTTGCATGTCACTTAAATATTTTTGAGACCAAAATATTTCATTTTAAAGTTGTTTCCGTGTGTCTGGTGTTGTACTGAATGATTCTTTGGCTACAATTAACAAGCACCTGCGTTAGAATCTTATCAGGATGTTATACCCTCATGTACTGTAAGTGTACTGAATAGACTGAAAATAACATGTTAGGGAGCAGGTTGGTTTAAAATACGTTCTCCTGACATGCTTGTTTTCTACATGCGGAGACTTCTACAGAAGTATGTTCCATCAAGTGAGCTCTCACTTGCAGTCTGTTACAGCAGCACACTTGTATGCCAGTATGGGTGCTTTATGTTGGGCTTGATCTGTGAAAGGGTCTGTTGAAAGTCATTGACAGATATAGATGAATGGCTATGGCTGTTATGCCTGTGGAGCTTACCGTGGCATAACAGCCATAGATGATCTGAATATCAAGGGAACTCCAGTTTGCATACTTAATATATAGAAGGATCTTGGCCAGGAGAACTTTGCACATGAGCTTAAGTGTAGTTTCTCCTTGCAGTTATCGCCACAGGCGCACAGAGCAAGAGGAGGATGAAGAACTTCTTTCTGAGAGTCGAAAAACCTCCAACGTGTGCATCCGATTTGAGGAATCTCCTTCTTGTGAGTATACTAACTGATAACTCCCTTAAATTGTTTAGACGGCTCTGATGTAAGACAAGAGATTAGATAACTAAATAACATTTTATGTTTTTTGAAGATGTTAAAGGAGGAACATTAAGAGATTATCAGGTTAGAGGTTTGAACTGGATGATCTCCCTGTATGAAAATGGCGTGAATGGCATTTTGGCTGATGAAATGGTAAGCAGACAGTTTTTTGAATGCATGTTTTTGGGGTGTGTGGGAAACATATATGCCTCTTGGAACAAGTTTGGTTCCAAAGGTGGAAGCATAAGCACTGAGGTTTATAGTAGCCTATATACAAACTGAGAAGAACTGAGTCTCAATCATAGGGCAGGCTGCATTGGAATCATTGGCCACAATCCAGAGGCATGCTTGTGTTTCTTCTTATAAGTGACATCCCTGTCAAATCTCCAAGTATTTTTAAAGCTCTCTTGAATTTAAAATCACCAGGGGTGTGCAATTCGGGTTTCTGATTCGGGTAAAGTACCTGAATCGGACCCGATTTGCAATGATTCAGGATTTCCTGATCAGGCCCAGCATGCTGGACCCGATTCAGAAACCCCAAAACAAAACTTGCTTCGGGAAGCTTCGGGTCAAGGGGCTTAAATGCCCCTTTCCGTACGACTGCGAAGCGGCACGGAAAGGGGAATTCCACAGATCAGCTGTTTGGTGGGGAGATCCCCGCCAAGCAGCTGATCTATCTGGTGGGGTTTTAAAGGCCCTTTCCGTGCCACTGCAAAGCAGCACGGAAAGGGGCATTTAAACCCGCAGATCAGCTGTTTGGCGTGGAGTTTCCCGCCAAGCAGCTGACCCAGGCTTTCCCTGCCGCCCAGCTGGCTGCTTCGGTGATGGAGGCGGCAGCGCAGGCCCAATACAAGCCAGCTCTGGCCTTCCCCACCGCCCAGCTGGCCACTGTGGCAGAGGAGGCGGTGGTGCAGGCCCCGGAGGAGCTGGCTCCGGGCTTCCCCACCACCCAGCTGGCCACTGCGGTGGCGGAGGCATCGTGGGCCCCACAGGAGCTGGCTCCGGCCTGGCCCGCCGTCCAGCTGTCTGCTGTGGTGGCGGAGGAGGCGGCGCAGGCCCCAGAGGAGCCGGCTCCAGGCTTCCCTGCTGCCCAGCTGACCCCTGCAGCAGCGGAGGGGGCAGTGCAGGCCCCATGGGAGCCAGCTCCGGGCTTCCCCACTGCCCAGCTGGCTGCTGCGGGGGTGGTGCGGGCCCCGCAGGAGCTGGCTCTGGGCTTCCCCGCTGCCCAGCTGGTTGCTGCAGCAGCGGAGGAGGTGGCGTGGGCTCCACAGGAGCCGGCTCCAGCCTGGCCTGCCGCCTAGTTAGCCGCTGGAGTGGTGGAGGAGGCTGTGTGGGCCCCGCAGGAGCTGGCTCTGGCCTGGCACGTCTCCCAGCTGGCCGCTGCGGTGGTGGCGGAGGAGGCCGTGTGCGCCCTTCAGGAGCCGGCTCCAGCCTTCCTTGCTGCCCAGCTGGCTGCTGCAGTGGCGGAGGCGGTGGCGCGGGCCCCGGAGGAGCCTTCCCTTCCACCCAGATAATCGCCCTCCCCTCTCCCTGCCAGCCATGTAAGTGGGGGTGGGTGGGTGGGTAGGTGTAGGTGTGCTTGCCTCAATGGGGGTGGGGAGCTTGGGGTTTGCTCTCCCTTGCTTAAGTATGCTCCAAATCTTTACAGAGCATACCGAAGCGAGCTAAATACCAGAATCCCGAAGTGGCCTGCCCCTTTGGGATTCTGGTAATTCCAGATATTTTTCCTGCTTGAGGTAAACCCAAAGTGGGAAACCCGAATTTTTTTGGGGGGTGCACACTCCTAAAAATCACCTTTCTTCCTATGGTTCAGTTGATTTTAATTTAGTGTTGCAAATAGGTTTAAAGTTGTTTACCCATAAGTCTTGCCCGTTTAGGCAGCATATCAGAGAAAACGTATTGGTGGCCAAACTCCCTTCATCTCAATTTGGAATCAGCTCCTTAACGTCTACTTTCTCAGCTAGGTTCTTAACCTCATTGTCTCGTGGAACTAAGAGAGCCACTTGGAAATTCAGCTGCTTCCTTCCTTTTAAGTATGCTTTATCACTGGATGTGGGCCAGGGAACACATAATATATTTGTAAGAAGAAACATTCAAGTGACTGGATCTCAATAGAAAGGTTATTCTCCATATAAAAGACCGCTTGTCGTGTGGCCATAACAATAGCAGAGTTCAAATCCATCAGTGAGAATAAGAGATTTAACATTAAATAACTTCTGCACATATGCCTTCAAAGCAGTGGGTCTGAGTTGCCTGGTCTGCTGAAATGGTCTGCAGAGGTCTGCTGTAGATGCACAGAAAAGGTGTTTTGTATTCATACAAGAGATTTTAGAGGAGTGAGGATACTCGATTTGTAACATACCTGAGCAGAACAAGCTGGACAAATTTGTATTCTGAACCAGGAAAATACTGACTTAGGCAATGCCCTCTAGTAAGACGTGTTTCTTCCATCTGCCTCAGTTGTCCTGGAACCATTCATAATAATGATGGAGTTTCTGTTGGCGTTGTCATTCCCAGTAAACCACAATACATTCAGGTGAAATTGCAAGACAGTAAAATGGTTATTTACAAATTCGCTAATAAGATTGTTGAAAGGGATTGTGGATGGCATCCTTAGGGTGCAATCCATATCCTGCTGAAATGCATGGCAAGTTTTGCATAGATTTTGTTGATTGGGCTATAGGGATTTTATCCAGTGTCGAATGTGATTGCAGAAGACTTCTCACTGGATCGCGGGTAGTCACCTCACTTGGAAATAATATGGGGCGCTACAACATGTCCACCTTTAGTGTCTCCCATTATTTTGTAGAGTGTGCATCCCTTTTTTATGCAAAAAAAATTAATGGATCTACAGGTATCACAAATAGTAAGGGAAGAAGATTTTTATGTGACTCTGGGGGAAAATGCATAATGCATAGCAGCAGTGCAGAGTGCAGACTGAGATTCGAATGTTCAGTTGCAGCACAGCTCGGAGCAAGCTGTAATTAAAATTTAATTCTCTGTAATATTTCTTTTATATACAGCAGAATGCTAAAGAGAAGTTGTAGTTTTATAGTTTCAAAACAAATTCTAACTAGAATGGTAATTTACATATTGCAATATATTGAAATTATGGCAGATTGCTCCCCCACAGACTGTACTGTGATCATAGACTTTTTCCATGCACAGATTTAAATGGAAATTAGTTCAGCGCTGCTAGCAATGTTGCATAACATTTAAGTTGTTGTTTTTTAACTATAGGGTCTAGGTAAGACTTTGCAGACTATTGCTTTGCTGGGCTATCTGAAGCATTATCGAAACATTCCTGGCCCCCACATGGTTCTGGTTCCCAAATCAACTTTACACAACTGGATGAATGAATTTAAACGCTGGGTTCCTTCTTTACGTGCCGTTTGTCTCATTGGAGACAAGGATGCTAGAGTAAGTAAGAGCACAGATCGTCAATCAGTGTTACATTTAACAAGTCAGGGTGATCCCTGAGAGAGGACTTTTTTTCTTAAGAAGTTCAATTTAATGTAAGTTGTAGGTATAGCCTCTTTGAAATTATTCTAATTTGCCTCCAGATTCTTTCAGAAATTTTGCAAAATCTCATAGCATGCATTTAGAACATTTAAGGTCTTGTATAACCCTTTATGGAACTTGATTGTTTTTCTTTCTGCAGGCGGAAGGTAGCGCTGATCATTTTTTTTGTTCTTGCTGATCTTTCCTCCTGGTAGATGGCTGTGGCAGTAGTCTCCAAATGAGTCTGATAGCCCTACCATACTCTTAGTTCTTCTAAAATATGTAACACGATTATACAAAAATACATTAAGAATACAAAAAACCTCAAAATACTCTAAGCATATTCATAGGACTCAGGATTATATCGTACAGATTTACTGTAAAAATGCCATATTCCTATATTACTAATTTAATTACAGCTTGTAGTTTATAATCTATGACAAGATCTTAAAACCATCAATGAAATTAACTACATTAAATGCAGTCCCATGCAGTGATTGTAATGTGCTTAGACTGGAATAACGCTGCATAGGATTGTACTGTAAGTTCTGGGATAGAACAAATCTACTGTGTTTTAAGGGATATAACAAATCTACAGACAAGGAAGTGTGTAGGGTTTCATAAACTGAACTTGCTGCTGGTCCTGCTCTACTTAGAAGTGTTTGCTGCCACCTCCGTTTTTCACTAGGCTGCTTTCATTCGTGATGTTATGATGCCTGGAGAGTGGGATGTGTGTGTGACCTCATATGAAATGGTGATTAAAGAGAAATCTGTTTTCAAAAAATTTAACTGGAGGTATCTTGTGATTGATGAAGCCCATCGAATAAAGAATGAAAAGTCTAAGGTAAGCTTCAGTTACTTTTATAGGTAGTTCATACTAAAGCAGTGAATATCTTGGGGGCTGGGGGGGGGGCGTGATATGGAAACTCTTGGGGTAAAGGAAAACTTCATGGCATGTTGCCAAAAATCATGGTTTATTACATACTTTGTTTCAGAATGATAGGTGGAAAAACAAAGTAAAATTTCAAACAGTAACTGTTAGGGATGTTTTATTCATATTAAATTAAAAACAATATTAGGAAGGTACAGTAGCTAGGAGCATAATCTTGAAATACTTACAACTTACATTTGTAAAAATGGAACTTTTTGTATGGTGGCAATAAACGTTCTTTAAACATTTCCCTAGTTATCTGAGATTGTTCGTGAGTTCAAGACAACAAATCGCTTGCTACTAACAGGAACTCCATTGCAGAATAATCTTCATGAATTGTGGGCACTGCTCAACTTTCTCTTGCCTGATGTCTTCAATTCTGCTGAGGTCAGACTGGATTTGGCTTTGAAATGTTGTTTTTATGTACTGTTTATGAGAGAGGGTGGGATAAAACATGCTAATATGTAGCTCTGTTGTGAAATAGCTTTTTGCACTAATTTTAAGTGATGATAACAATGAAATTACAATCAGATGTAATATCTTTTGAACCTGCAGGACTTTGACTCATGGTTTGACACTAAAAATTGTCTTGGTGATCAGAAACTTGTAGAAAGACTTCATGCAGTAAGTACAATGTTTTTTCTTGCTGCAGTAGAAGAAAAGATTTACTAATTCCATTGCCCTAGTCATTATAAAAATGTACAGACAACATATAATCTGTGAAACAAAGTATTGTTTATAGTAATGAAAAATAAGCCAGTGTTTGTGGAATTCCAATGATACAGTCATTTGTTTACCTCTGATTTAGCATAGCTCTTGAGAGAGGGGATATGTCTGTTCCTAAAAGCAAATTACTTTGGTTAACACATATTCCCTTATTTATATTATACGTTCAGTAAGTTAATCATTTCACCAGTCCGAATTTAGGGAAGAGTCTTGATACACTACTTCAGAAGGAACCAACAGTCATTGTAGGTAATGCCATTTTCAGCAGAGGAAGTGTTATTCCTTTGCTACTGTTGGCCATGGCTACACTATATAAAATGGTAGAACATGACATTCTCCATGGATTGTGTAGCTTGTCTTGATCTTTATTTTTCAGTCTCAAGTTAACAGGAATTATTTAGGATGGGGTACTTCAAGAGCAGAGTAAGGAACCCAGGATTTTAACGTAATTAAATACTGAGTCATTGAATATATTAATCCAAGAGTCACAGCAATCTGTAAAAATTGTTGCTTCTTAGGTTTTGAAGCCATTTTTGTTGCGGCGCATAAAAGCTGAAGTGGAAAAGAGCTTGCCTCCTAAAAAAGAAGTAAAAATTTATTTGGGACTCAGCAAAATGCAGAGAGAATGGTAAGGAGTCTTTTTTATCTTACTTGAATTTTAAATGGGTCTGCTGGGCTGGTGCAGCATGTGAGCTGAGAGGAAGGAAGACTCAGTTCAAATCTAACCTATGCTATAAACCTCTGGCCTGGATTGCCCGGGTGAGCCTGATCTCATCAGATCTGGGAAGCTATGCAGGGTCAGCCTTGATTAGTGATTGGATGGGAGACCTCCAGTGAAGACCAGGGTTGCAGAGGCAG
Source organism: Eublepharis macularius (assembly GCF_028583425.1). Classification (NCBI taxonomy): domain Eukaryota; kingdom Metazoa; phylum Chordata; class Lepidosauria; order Squamata; family Eublepharidae; genus Eublepharis; species Eublepharis macularius. Next base: position 14,437,596 of record NC_072802.1, read on the forward strand.
CCAATGGCAAACCACCTTTGTTCGTCTCTTGCCATGAAAACCCCAACAGGGGTCGCCAAAAGTCAGCCATGACTTGACAGCACTCTCCACCACCACCATTATTTTACATAGAGACTGACCTGCTTGTCCTATGTTGAGAGCAGGGCATTGTTGACACACAAGGACACATTGGAGGATGAGCCCATCTATGAGCCCAGGGTGGCATATCTGATGTTGCTTGGTACTGTAATAGTGAAGGATCTTATGAGGATAGAACTGACATCAGATTTTGTTGTAGGGACTGGTCCCTGGGTTAGAGTTTTTATCAGATGGCCTACTGTTGTTAGTAAGGAGTTATTTTTGTTTGGTAGTCTGTGCCCCAGGGTCTGGGAAAGAGAAAAATTCGGTTATCTATGAGGGCCGTTGATCATTGCTGTTATGTTGGGCTGGTTTAAGCTGTGAGTGGTAGCACGACATTCTGTTGTTAACTTTTGGGGACCTGTCTTTTAGTAGAGTATTTCTGGGGACCAGCCTGGTCTTCAGGTGTGACTTGCTGCCTAAGGATTTGGAGTAAATGCAGTTGTAACACACCATGTGCTCCAGGTGGTATATGGAAGCATGTAGATATGTGTTGTAGAGGGTGAGGTTTTGCTGTAATGTGGGTTTATGTGTTCATCATGTATTTCCACAGTGGTGTCTAGAAAATTGACTGGTTGTGTGAGCTATTCCAAACTCTGATTGATGGGATCTCTCTCTCTCTCTCTCTCTCTCTCTCTCTCTCTCTCTCTCTCTCTCTCTCTCTCTCTCTATCGTAATACAACAACCCAGTTTCCAAACGTCTACGCAGAGGTTGTACTGTGAGCAGTGGGCAGGGCTTTTGGGGAGAGGCACAGCCAGCCAATTTCCTTATTTTAAAGAGTAAAAATTTCCAACACTTGTAAAGCCTCTCCGCCAATATTTTCGCAAATATCTTATAGTCATTATTTAACAATGATATAGGTCGATAGTTTTTAACATTGCATAAATCCTGCTCTTCTTTTGGAATCAATGATATGTTAGCCTCATTCCAGGTTTTAGGAATCTTTTGTCCCTTTAAAATCCAATTCATCACTTTTTTCAGGAAAGGCACCACTTCTTTTGCCATTACTTTATAAAATTTAGCCATTATTCCATCAGGTCCTGGTGCCTTCCCCAATTTGGTCGATTGTATTGCATCCATAATTTCTGTTTCTGTTATTTCAGCATTTAATTTTTACTTCCACTTCTCAGATATCATTGGTAAATTAATTTTGTCCAAATATCGATCAATAGCGTTCACATCCACCCTTTTACTCTGATATAATTTAGCATAAAATTTATAAAACGCTCTACGTATAGCTGGTTGGTCCGTTAACATTTTGTCATTCTCCACAATCTTGGTTATCATTCTCTTTTCTCTCCTTTTTTTCAATTGCCAAGCTAAATATTTCCCCGGTTTATTGGCCCCTTCAAATGTCTTTTGTTTTAATTTTTTCAATTCCCACTCCAATTCTTTGTTCTCCATAGCTCTTATTTGCTCTTGTAACATTCGTATCTCCTGATGTAATTTCTTTTTTCCTAGTCTTTTCTTTAATTGCATCTCTTTGACTTTTATTTTTTCTTGAACTTCTTTCCGTTTTTCCTCCTTTCTTTTTGCTGAAAAAGCAAAAGCACTCGCTTTATTTGTGCCCATCTGGAATTGGCCAAGATATCAGAGATGCATTCCCTTCCCCCAACCCAGGAATTAGCTGTGGAATGTATGCATGTATTGGGAGGGGGCCGTGTATCTCTGGTGTGCTGCTTGGCTATGCAGCATTACAAATTATGAATTAGGCTTCTGGATCATGTTTGACCTGGGCTGGTAATAGAAGCCTATATCTCACCAAAGCCAAGCAGTACCAGCATCTCCCCCCGCCCCTCATGTGTGTGTGGAGAGTCTCCTCAAGTCATAGCTGACTTATGGCGACCCCTGGTAGGGTTTTCATGGCAAAAGACTAACAGAGGTGGTTTGCCATTGCCTGCCTCTGCAACTCTGGTCTTTGTTGGAGGTCTCCCATCCAATTACTAACCAAGACCACCCCTGCTTAGCTTCCGAGATCTGATGAGATCAGGCTCACCTGGGCCATCCAGGTCAGCTCCCCCCCCCCCCCGCCCCCATGCTTGGTTCAATTTAGTACTTTGGGGTAAATTCAGCTGGAGCCAGAAGGATGTTCCCCACCTGACTATCCATTTGTCGGGTTTGGCATATCCGTCCGTCCTTCTAACATGATCTGAGATTTGGCCTTCCATACCTGTGGTAATTGGTAGGCCTATAACTAGTGCTAAAGAATCCTCAGATTTATTCCAAATTACTTTCTTTTTTCTACAGTTTGATTCTAACAGAACAAACTTGTACACACAATCTTATTTGGAAGTTGTGTTCCCCTTAAATAGCGTTTGCTTTTGAGTAAGCATACCTGCAGTTCATATATATGAGTTTTTGCAATTAACGGCGGTTGTTCATACATTGCTAATACTGTTACAGGTATACAAAGATTCTGATGAAAGATATTGACATCCTAAATTCAGCTGGCAAGATGGATAAGATGCGGTTGTTGAACATTCTGATGCAGCTACGAAAGTGTTGCAACCACCCCTACCTCTTTGATGGGGCTGAACCAGGCCCTCCATATACCACTGATACGCATCTTGTGACCAACAGCGGTAAAATGGTTGCCCTAGACAAATTGCTATCAAAGCTCAAAGAACAGGGTAAGGAACAACTGAATTATATGGAATTATATACAGTGATTGAAACTGGCAGGATCTGGTGATGAGAAGGCCATTTCTAATTTTGTGCTTTGGAAGGTGGAATGTGTAGATGAAGGTAGCAGGGAGAGAGGAGAAGGCATTGGGTTTTGTTGAATGTAAGGGGCTGATTAGGGATATGGATAGATATCTTGAAAGCTGCATTGAGTTCCTGCAAGGTACAAAGGTGGCTAATAATTTTTTCAATAAATAGTGAAGGAAGGCGTATAAAGCACGAGAAGAATGAACAATGGTTTGGCTAGGCTAGGTAGGGACTTGATCACCAGGTGAAACAGCAGCAAGAACAGCTGCAAACCTCTGCTCATCACCATGTAATGGTTCCCGGCAAGCTTGCCTGGATCCTCTGTCAGTCACTTTTGGTGGTGTCAAAGGCAAAATTCTAAAAAGTCTCACTAGCCGGGATAGTATGTTGCCACCAGCTGGTGAATAGGAAGGCAAGTTCCCAGCTCTACCAGGTTTTAAACAGCAAGTCAACCTTGCAAGGTAAATCACCTTGCAGATTGAGTTCCACCACACAACTATTTGGGTAGCTGTGACCAAAATGGGTCAAAGTACTGAATTCAGATTGAAGCCACGTCCACATAAGAGAAGGAGGGCTGCCCCGTCCAGGATCCCCCAAGAGGACTGCCTTTGCTCTCAGTGGTGTCAGGAGCAAGAAAGCAAAGCTAGGAAGCGAACCCCCCACTTTCTCCGGTAGCAGCCGCCAACAGCCCTTCTGACTAGCCCACAACTAGAGACCGAGAGGTGAAACTCCAGCCCTAAGAGCTCTAGGCAGACAGAAGTCAATCTGGCAGGCTGAGTCCAAAAATAAGTTGACTGGGTAGCATATTGCAAAGTGGCTAAGGTACTGGATTCAGACTGAAGCAGCAACTCAAATGACTCCACACAAAGTTTATCTAATAGAATTTATTAAAGATGTGCAAAATGTCAGTTATCAAAGTGATTTAGAAGAGTGCAGCAGAGAAGCAATACAACAAAGTCTAATTATCTTGACTAGTGTACTCTAGAAATCCCTAAGCTTATTCCAGATGTTACCTTTTCGCCTTCTCTCTGTAACTCAGCATGCCCTGAAAACCCCAAATACCTTGGCAGCCATCTTTGTTAGTACCATGTTTTAGAAGATGTTCTTCCAGCAGCTGTCAATGGGTGTCATAAAATATACCTTTATAATGTGTTTGTCTCCCCCAGATTCTAGAGTTCTTATTTTTAGCCAGATGACCCGTTTACTTGATATATTGGAAGATTATTGCATGTGGCGGGGCTACGAGTATTGCCGGCTAGATGGGCAGACGCCACATGAAGAGCGGGAGGTGAGAGAGACTGATTGACTTACTTGAATTTGTATCCCATCCTGTCCCCAAAGGCAGCTGTCCTATGGCTCTGATTTTAGCAGCAAGTCAATCTTCAGCTTGCATTTGGGTTTCCCATCAAACTAGGTAAGGATTTCTGTTGCTGCAGAGCTTGTAAACAGAAATTGGTCCAGGATTATTGAATCATCTCCTGTTTTTCTTTCATGTCATTCATCTTTCTGATTTAAGGAGTTATAGGGGTGAGGGTGGGGAATAAATGAAGGGTGCAGATGCCAAAAAAGAAAAAGACATTATGGAAAAACTAATGTGGTATAGTAGAGAGAATGGGCATTTGGTTCAACCACTCAATCACTCAGTGATCTTGGGCCTAACCTACCTCACAGGGTTATTGTATGGATATAATGCTGGAGTATTTTTATCAGCTGACAGTACCAAAGCTCAGAAGAGCTTTTACACTGGCAAGAATGAATGCTCTTCCCTTGGCATTTTTTGGAGGGTAAATACAAGAAAGTACCATACGCCAACAGAACCCGCAGATGCCAAGACGATAAAATTGAAACCGTTGAACATATGATTATAGAGTGTCCCATACTTAATGAGCTGAGGGCCAGCTTAATCATCCCTCTACTTAAAAATATGGAACTATCTAATATGAGGGCCCAGGTGACGTGGTCACTATCAGATAGCAATAATTAAACATCAGAGACATGATACCAGGTAAGGTTCTTCCCATTAAGGCAATAGCCATAGGAGCAGATAGTATGGATATAATACAGGTCACAAGGAGCCCTATTGAGCTCCCTGGAGGAAACGTGGAATAAAAACAGGACAACAGGAGTTAACAACATAAAGGGAAAAAGAGGTCTCTGTAATTTATAAATTGGGTTCAGGTGCACTTTTAGTTCAGATGGTGTTCTTGAAGAAAATCATTTTGGATTGCAGTGTTCTTATCTTGATTCCATTTAGCCCTATAGCTTGCCATGAAAATATGCTAAATAACTCAATAAAAAAGAGTCCAGTAGCACCTTTAAGACTAACCAATTTTATTGTAGCATAAGCTTTCGAGAATCACGTTCTCTTCGTCAGATACATGGAGGGCAGAAGGAAACTGGTCAAATATAGAGGAGAAGAGGGGGGGAGGGGGAGGAGGAGAGGGGGGATGTAAACAACTCCTTTGATATGGAGATGCAGACAGCTCCTTTTGGTGTGGGGATCAGTTTGCTTGTGTTTTTTTATTTTTTTATTTTGCTACTACAGACTAATGCGGCTAACTCCTCTGGAGCTAAATAACTCGGCACTGTTTTCAAGGAATTACTGCCTTTTTAATAAAATATGTTTCCCCCTTTTTAGGAAGCAATTGACACCTTTAATGCTCCCAATAGCAGAAAGTTCATTTTTATGCTAAGTACGAGAGCTGGAGGCTTGGGGATTAATTTGGCAACAGCAGATGTTGTGATCCTCTATGATTCTGACTGGAACCCACAGGTCGACCTGCAAGCCATGGTGAGCAACCTTTTAGTATGCCTCAGGTGGGTGTGCTCACCTCCAAGGCATCGGGGAGTCAGCACTGGGATGGCCTCTGTCTCCGGAGCGGAGAGGCAGGATGAGAACAAACAACCCGAGAGCCAGGATACAGGGGGAGGCTGACTGCTCTGCCCTGGAGGATTGAACACTAACGAGGCTGTTTGCTAGAGTGGGCCCTAAGAGTTTTCCAGAGGGCAACAGATGCTCTACTAGCTAGACCTTGTTCATGTAATTGGGCCGTCAGCTGGGGTTGTGTTGCTTGCAGTGTCTTTTTGTTTCCCTTCTGCTTGCCTTGGACCCCATAGCCCTGGTGGCTGCTTTCAGGTTGATGCTTTTAAACATCTGTTTTGTTAACATGCAGTTACTGCTTGTGCAGAGTTGTGGGTGGGCAAATTGAAAGTCCCTTGGCTCCAAGGGTTTGTTCTCTCCCTGCCTTTTGGCTCCAGAGGAGGAGCTTGTTCTACTGCTGACTGCCTTGCCACCTCAAAGAAGAACAGAAATTCCCGGGCAACTAGAGAGAATTTCCTTTGGCCAGTGCTAAGCTTATGTGACAAGATTGATACAACTTGGTCTTCTGGGGATGGAGATGGCAGCAGATTTTGTTTTCCGAAGTCCAAGTTTGTCTTTTTAAAGGAACAGTGAGATGAACTGCCTTGTCCATTGGTTTGTTGAATAGTACAAAAAATGGACAGCATCTTTGTAGTTATGTTGGAGTATGGATACATTTCATTGGCAGAGCATCTGATAGGTATGCAGAAGGCCTCAGGTTCAACCCCTGGCATCTCCAGTTAAAAGGACCAGGCAGTAGGTGATGTGAAAGACCTACCTGAGACCCCGGGGAGTGGCTACTAGACTAGACAATACTAACCTTGCTAGATCAGTGCGCTGACTCAGATAAGGTAGCTTCATGTGGTGTTTTGATTTGGTGCTGCAAAACTATGTATTTTGTTTCATTACTTTGAATATAGTACTGTACTAGTTGAGTATAGTACTGGGAGCCAGTTTGGTGTAGTGGTTAAGAGCAGTAGGACTTTAATCTGGAGAACCGGGTTTGACTCCCCACTACTCTGCTTGAAGCCTGCTGGGTGACCTTGGGTCAGTTACAGCTCTCTTAGAGCTCTCTCAACCTCATCCACCTCACAGGGTGATTGTGAGGATAATAATAACACTTTGTAAACCACTCTGAGTGGGTGTTAGGTTGTCCTGAAGGGCGGTATATAATGTTATTATACCATGAGTTAGATGTGGGTAGAGAGGGTGTTGCCAGATAGGCTTGGCCTGGCAGATAGGATGTGGATGTGGAGACTGAAAATATAATTCTATTGCTCTCCATAGGAACAACAATCCCTTTCTCCCTTTCCAGTCTGTGGCAGTTCAGTCTTGTGAGCACATCTGAGAATTAACCCATAGCCTCTAGAGAGGCAGACACAGAAATTCCATTGCTGATCCACAAGCTGAATATGGAACGTAACAATGGCATGCTTTTGACGTGTTCACAGATTCTGCTTCTTAGAGCATAAAAGGAAGGGTCTGGGAATGGACAGTCAGCAGGGCTGAACAAGGATCACGGCCATTGCGGGCACAAAGATGCCGGTTGCTTTATGTTGATGCAAAGTGCTAGTGCAACTGTAATTTTTAGGATCAAGCTGTGAAAACAGAAAACAAAGGAAGAAAAAAGTTGATCTGTACTAATCTTAATACTATAAACAAAAAACCCTTGAATCTTGAGATGCCTCTGTCAGTTACGGCTGTGCCTACTGCGCTATTTAAAAGTGCTATTGTTTCAATTAGGACCGAGCACATCGTATCGGACAGAAGAAGCCTGTGCGAGTGTTCCGACTTATCACCGACAACACAGTTGAAGAGAGGATTGTGGAGAGAGCTGAGATAAAGCTGAGGCTGGACTCAATAGTTATACAGCAAGGTACTGTGTGATGCTCATTCAGATGCCTGTGACTAAAATGCTGTTTATTTATTTTAAAAATACACATATTGGACAAGATTCACTGCCCCCTCCACATCCCATGTGGGAGCTGAAACAACTTCTGCGCCTTCAAATGGGGAAGCGTGGGAGCAAAGTTACCTTCCAACTGCAGCCCTGGAAGAATCACGGGGTCCCATTCCGAAAGCTCCTCCACAGCCTTCGTAGGGAAGCTGCTTCTTGAAGAGGAGATGCTTAAAGGTGCCAGGTTGGACCTCAGTCACACAGAGTGAGGGATGGGACAGTCTGAGAGAGTGTTCTCAAGTGGATAAAAGCACTGAAGTAGGTTTTCTGTCTATAAAACATTGTCCCGGCCACGCTATTTTTTACCAGCTAGGATTTAAATATGTAGATATTGAGCAGCCAACATGGAACTCTCAAATTTTTCTGTGGTCTACAATATCTTGTAGGGCTCCTGATCTAAAAACATGGTGATAAAGTAGATGAGGAAATGCAACAGTTACTTATTCTATTTTTATCCTGCTTTTCAGGCCAAAAATGGGCCGTTTTCATGTGTCTTTAAAATAGCGCAAAACTAAGCAGGCTTCGTCGTGTCATTTCTGATGTCACCCTGTCATGATGCCGTTTTCATGGCACCCTCGTAACTGCTTGCATCTGAGTGACATCAGAAATTGTGCTACGAAGCTGCCAGCATGTGATGAGTCTTGCGCTATTTTAAAGACGTGAAAATGGCCATTGTCTCATAGGATTCAACATTTAAATCAAATGCCAACATTCAATGCAGCTGGATTTCCAGCTGAGCTCCATTCAGGCTTAATTGGGTGGGTGGGTGGGGGGGGAATGGAGCCTGATTGACTATAGCTTTCCTTTTGGCTCCATTGGCGGCAGGAGTGAGAGAGGGAGGGAGGGGAGTCCTCAGCTGGAGCTGGATTCAGGTAGATTGGAAAGGTTCGTGGCTGTTTCCAACTGGACGTTGACCACCAATTTTAGTCGGACATCTGCTCTGTTAATTAAAATGATATCCAAGTTATATTAATTATGTGTGCCTAATACATTCTAATGGTTTTGCGTTCTTCCAGTGCATGTTCTATTTCACATGTCACCCTTAGTGCGAAACCAAGTTGCTCATATCTGATAATATGTTCCGTGCTGGATAGCAAAATAAGGGATACATTAGTCGCTTGTTGAATTATTGCATCACATTACTTTCATTTGATCCTTTCCTTAAGTTTGTAAAGATGACAGTAGTGTTTCCATTGGGAGGGGTATCCATAATAAATTAAAATCCATTCTCCTCCCCTCCCCCATTACAGCAAGTGGGATAAAGTCCTGGTTAGGTAAGAAAAGAGTGTCTTTCTAACTCTGGTGCCAAAACAGCGAAGAGGCTTTGGATTAGAACTCTCTTTGTGTTCCCTGTGTTAGGAAGGCTTATTGACCAGCAGTCTAACAAACTGGCTAAAGATGAAATGCTGCAGATGATACGGCATGGAGCAACCCATGTATTTGCTTCTAAGGACAGTGAACTGACTGATGAAGACATTACCACTATCTTGGAGAGAGGTGAAAAAAAGGTGAGATGATATGGGGCATGTTTATCTGTAAAAGGTGGTGTGTACTTGGGCTGTGTGGGGGTGGCCCCCATCCAGGCACTGACAAGACCTGTGATAGTTCCAGTATTATGTGCCTTCAGATGATGCCTTGATCTTTTGTAATAAGCTAGTGCATTTTCATTCTTTTACTTATGTTTGTGCCTAATCATCATTCTTTGTTCTTTATGTTTCATCATTGTTCTTTATGTTTTGTTCATGGCAAATGATATGAGAGCCAGTTTGGTGTAGTGGTTAAGAGTAGGGATGTGTGATTCATGTTTTCGGTTTGGAGAAGACACTTGAATCGAACTCGATTAGGAAATATTCACAATTCCCAAATCAGGCCCAGCATTGCTGGCCTGATTTCGGAAATATAGAATCAAAGCTTTCTGAAGTGATTAGGACTGCTTTGGAAAGCTTTGAGTCAAGTAGGAGCAAACAGCTATTGCTGTTTGCAACAGCATTTGCAAACAGCCAGAATAGTGCTGCTTGCTTTCAAACTTCTTGCCTAGCTGCTTTTTTTCCCCAATGGGAGGGGGAGGAGGCTTCTCCATGGTGGGAAAAAGCAGCGGGACTGGAAGTTTGAAAGCCACCCTTTTCATGTTGCTTGCAAACAGAACGAAAACGGTCACTTTCAAACACCCCACCGCTAGCTTCCCCCATGGGGAAACCTCCTTCCCTTCCCATTGGAGGAAAAAAACAGCAGGGCAGGAAGCTTTCCCCCATTGGTGGGGGAAGCAAGCTGTGGGGCGTTTGGAAGTTAAAGCACCTCTTTCTGTGCTGCTTACACGGAAGCTGAAGCAAATGGCTCGGGATGAAACTTAAAGCACCCTGCCTCTTACTTCACCCAATGGGAGGGTGAGAATAAGCGGCGGGCAGGAAGTTTGAACTCAACACTTTTCTCGCCACAAGAAAAGTGTTGCTTTCTGGTGTGCTCCGAATCTTTACAGAGCGTAATGAAGCAGGTCAATAAACGATTTCCGAAGGGGCTTGCTTCCGAAGCTGCTTTAGAAATTGCTTATTTCCAACTCTTTTTCCTGTTTCTGAAATTCCAAAGCAGGAAACCTGAATATTTTTTTGTTGTACACCCCTAGTTAAGAGCAGTGGGACTCTAATCTGGAGAGCCAGGTTTGATTCCCTACTCTGCCGCTTGAAGCCAACTGGGTGACCTTGGGTCAGTCACAGCTTCTGGGAGCTCTCTCAACTTCATCCACCTCACAGGGTGATTGTTGTGGGGATAATAACAGCATACTTTGTAAACCTGAAGGTCTTGAAGGTCGGTATAGAAACTGAAATTATTATTATTGTATTTCTTGAAAGTGTCTGCCTTTTTATTTTTACTTGCTTTAGACTGCTGAAATGAATGAACGTTTGCAAAAAATGGGCGAGAGTTCCCTTCGCAACTTTACAATGGACACAGAAATGAGCTTGTACAATTTTGAAGGTGAAGATTACAGAGGGAAACAGAAGGTATCCTTTCAGTGTGCTCTAATGTGTTTGCGTTGTAACTGTAACCTAAGTAAATCAAACTTTGGTCAAAAATCTCAACTTTATAGGCTGGTTTATGTTAGAAGGAATTTAGGATTTTGTTGTATTTTTAGCTTTCTTCTCTTTACTTTATGCACAGCCCTTTGTATGGCCATGACCAAGCTAGACTGTAACTGTCTCAAACAGAAGCTTACTTGATTTGTTTTCAGAGTCATTTTGATGTAGTTTACAAAGAATAGTCTAATCTTTGCAGGACACAGAAGTGAAAGATAGTAGCCCAGGCACCCTCAGAGGCAAGAACCACTGGTGGGGGTGGAGGGGACCCACTCCTCCTCAGTACCTTTTAATGGGACCATTGCTCCAGAGTAAGCGGAAGTTAGCTATAGAATAACAGAAGGTAGAAAACAAGTGTTTCCAGACTGTATGTTTGTCTTGTGAGAATGATACCTTAGTTTGATTAAGGCTGCTTCCACATGGACATTTAGGTCTGCCTTGAGTCCCCTGCACCAGTTTCTGTACAACATTGTTGTGCAGTTGTTTACCTTCTGGAGTTTTCCCTGCATCACTGCGCTTTCCCCCTAACCTGCTTTGGTTCAGTTTTTCTGAAAATACCATACTCAGAATTGGTTTAGTTGCTGCATGGATGGGAAGGTTTAGGTTTCCATTGGCGGGGGGAGGACCCACCTACATCAGCACCATCTCCCATTAGTATCACCAGCTGGGTGGTGGGGAAGGCTGGAGTTGGCTCCTCCGCCGCCCATGCCACCTCCTCCACCACCGCAGCAGCCAGCAGGGCAGCGGGGAAGGCCTGGATCAGCTGCTTGGCTCCCCGCAAAACAGCTGATCTGTGGGTTTTAATGCCCCTTTCCATGCCACTTTGCAGCGGCACGGAAAGGGACATTTAAACCCCCGCTGGCTGGATCAGCTGCTTGGCGGGGATCTCCCCACCAAACAGCTGATCCACAGGTTTAAATGCCCCTTTCCGTGCCGCTACAAAGTGGCACGGACAGGGGCATTTAAACCCCTGTCCTGAAGCTTCCTGAAGTGATACAGATCACTTCGGGAAGCTTTGATTCGGGGTTTCTGAATCATTGTGAATCGGGTCTAATTTGGATACTTTACTTGAATCGGAAACCTGAATCACAGACCCCTATTCATGGGTATTTGTCAGTTACAGCATGACACTACAATAGCAGGAATGGCTTTTAGGAAATTGAATATTATTTTAGGAGTCTACTGAGAAATGCAAAGTTTTCTTTACTGCTCTTTGGGTTAAAAGGTTTATATTTACAAAGCAGCCCAAAACAAGCCTACCAGCACTCTAACATGAAGTGGGAACAACTCATTGGACTGCAAACTTAGTCCCAGTTTATAAAAAGAATCCTAACACGGCTAAATCTGATCAGAATAATCAGGTTTCTCAGAGGCTGAGTTTAGGTTCAACTTAAGTGTTCATGATATCCTGTGTCTCTCTTTCCTTGTTAGGGTGTTTCAAATTCAGTAATATTGTACATTGAGAGACAGGAATAAAAACTTGTTTGCACAATCACAATGTAACTACAGTTTATGTCTGAATACTAGCTAGTCCACCTGCCTGTTCATGAGGATGGCAAGAAGGACACAAAGCACATTTCTTGTGATAATTCAGCAACAGTTTAACTTGCAGTTTAAAATATATGGGGGGAAATTCTCCTCTTTCAGCTTGTTTCTTACGTGGTTTGTGGATTGATTAGTGCTATTCTGAAGCAAGACCTCTTAAACCTTGATATTTTTTTACTATACATCTACATAGCAATTTAGATATTGTAAATTTGATCTGACTGTTGAGATGTTTTTTTAAACAAGCATCTCTGTTGACAGCACCGTCTCCATCAGTCAGTGGAATTGTGGTCATTTACTTCAAGCTTTCTTGCTTTTTGAAGAAAAAAAGACTTGAACCTGCTTGAGATTAATATGCCTTCTGTTTCTAGCTGAGCATGATGGAATGGATAGAGCCTCCGAAACGGGAGCGTAAAGCCAACTATGCTGTGGATGCATACTTCAGAGAAGCTCTCCGTGTCAGTGAACCCAAAATTCCAAAGGTGAAAGAATCTAGCTTTACAATGTATATTGTTCTTTCCTGTGTTATAACTATGCTACGTATTGCTTTTTCTGAATGTGCAGTAGTAACTATGATACATAATAGTAAAGTGTGGTTTGATGCATCTGAGTGCACCTGGGAAATTTTCAGGCTTGCAAACTCCCACCTCTTCCTCCTCCTCTTTGCACATGATCAGTGATTTTCATTTTTGTGTGCAAGCCACAGTCTGCTATTCCATCCAAACAGGCAGCCTAAGATTACTAACAGTGGGTTAAACCAGTGGGTTAAACCACCCAGTGGGTTAAACTGGCATCTTCAGAGGTGTAGCACTAAAAGACAGAGATCTCTCAGTGTCACCTCTGAAGATGCCAGTCACAGCTGCTGGCGAAACGTCAGGAACTACAATGCCAAGACCATGGTTATACAGCCCGGAAAATCCACAACATCCATCAATATAATTGTTAGCAGAGGGGAGAGAGATAAGGAGAGTGTGCAAGCCTAAGGATCTCCCAGGTTGCCTCCCATAGCTGCAAATCCTGGCTTGCTATTGCATCTGAATCATTTAATTAGAACCTAAGTATAGTATTTATAGTATGTACATTTATCTTTAAAGGCTCCACGACCACCAAAGCAACCAAATATTCAAGATTTCCAGTTCTTTCCACCACGGCTATTTGAGCTTCTTGAAAAAGAAATTCTTTATTACCGCAAGACCATAGGCTACAAGGTAACAGCAAATCCATTTTACTTTTTTGCTAATGGAGGGGAAGTGAATTGGTATCTATGTGTCTTCATTTTGAACATTGGATAACATTCAGAATGTTTTTCAGAGCAGTGGAAGGAAGCACAAATTCTCTGGTGGTCCAGAGGGAGTGGGACAGTCCCTACAAATGGGAAGTAGCCCCTCCTCTTCAGTGCAGGATCAGTCAGAAAGGGAGGGGCTCTCTCACAGCTCACCAGTTTTTTCTGGCCCTGCCCTGGTGCAGGATGTCGACTGCGCTCCTTAGAGCGCAGGATCCCCAAACAAAAAAAAGAGAGAAGAAGACGGAACACTGAGGCAGTGCTCGCAGGGAAGGAAGGGTTTCACAAACCACCCACCCACCTCAATGGCGGCAGACATGACTGTGAGCGGCGGAGCCAACAACACTAGGTGCACCTAGCTTCCACGGCTCTCGCCCGAGACTGCCACGCTGAGATCCAGCCTCTAGGCACAAAGATCTCTCCCGTCTCTCCTACCTTCACCTTCTTGCCTCAGTTGGGGAGCGGTAGAGCCTGAAGAGCCAGCGGAGTAACGTCGGGGCTGAGACGGCCTCCTACAGCTCGGTGTGGCTCTTTTCCCCTCTCTGCTTAAAGATCTGGCTGGCAACGTAGAGGGGCAGCCCTTTCTGGCAAAATGGGCAGTAAGATACCCCTTTTTGGGCTGTTTTCTGATAACCCCACCTCCTTTTCATTTGTCCTCTCCGGCCTTAGACTCCATTTTCCTGCCCTTTATTCGGAATTCAGGGAAGTGTTAAAGGAACATGGCCCCATCAGCCAGGGTCCTGTTTCCTCAGAAGGGCAAGGAAAGCAGTCCAATAGGGGGCGAGCTTCCAAGAGAGAGAAAAGGAGGAGTGCTTCTCCCTCTTCACCTATACCTAAAAGGAGGAGAGAAGAGGAATCTGTTGCTGATAGGTTTCTTAGCCCCTGCAGAGATGATCATTCAGACTCAGAGATGTCAGACCCATCCTCCAACGAGGAAGGAGAGCTTTCCGAGGAGGAGGAGGATACCTTGGCCCCTTCTCAAGTCAGGCTTTTTCCTCAGGAGGTGTGTGCTAGACTGTTGCCTAAGGTCTTAAAGGTGCTGGAAATTCCACCTGTACCCTCAGACAAGCAAGAAACTGACCCTGCCTTCCCTCAAGGGTCAGAGAGGGTGCTACCCAAGAAGGGCAGTATGCAAACTGGCGTGCCCCTGCCTGCAGTTTTCTATGACATTATGAAAGCAGAATGGGAGGCACCAGCAAAATCAAAGACTACCCCCCTATTGTGAACAAGCTTTACTCACTGATACCAGATCCAACTAAGAAAATAAAACTACCCACTGAGGACGGTCTGGTACCCAGCCTTGCGACTACTTCAGTCTTACTCATGGAGGCAGATGGACTTCCTAAAGACCCTTGCGATAGAAGGATTGAACAGACAGTACGTAGAAACTTTGAGGCCTCGGCAACTTCATTCAAAGCTTCAGTAACTGGCTCCTTATTTGCAAGGGTGGCTTTCTCTTAGGCTTCTGACTTGGCGGCTGACTTGAAGGAAATCAAAGATGAGGTTAAGAAGATTGCTCAGGCGACAGCCTTTGCGGCAGATGCCTCCTTGGATGCTCTTCAATTTTCCTCTAGAGCCATGGGTTTAAATGTTGCGTCTAGAAGGAATACTTGGCTGAGGAAATGGGAGGTAGATCCTTCAGTGGAAGCCAAAGTTGCAGCAATTCCTTTTAGAGGGACTAACCTTTTTGGTGAGGCACTGGAAAGATACCTAGTAGAAGATAAGGAGAAGGAAAAGGTCTTACCTTCTAAAAGGGCAGGAACCGCAATCGAAAAGGAGGTTCCAGTCCTTCGAGACCCCAGGAGGACTCAGCAATTCAGGAGCTCTAGACCTTTCAAAGGATTGTGGCAACCCAGAACCAGGTCCGATAACAGAGCCTCAGCCTTCCCCAAATCCAATCAGTTCAACAAGGGACAGAAGAAGGAGTCTTCTGCATGACTATGATGCCCCAAGGGAGACATCGAAGATAAGGGGCAGGTTACAGAGATTCGCAGGCATATGACATCAAACAATCTCAGACAGATGGGTGCTGGACACTGTAACAAGTGGATACTCTTTGGAATTCAGATCAATCCCACCATGATACGTGCTTCTAATGCCAAGGAATCCATTGAGTCTAAAACATCATCTGCTACTAAAAGCAATCCATCACTTACTCGACATTGGTGCCATAGAGCCTGTTCTTCCAGACCAGAGGAACCAAGGGGTTTACTCAGTGTTCGTCATAGTACCAAAGAAGAACGGAGATGTCAGGGGCATATTAGATCTTCAGTGGCTGAACAGACACATCAGGACGCACAGATTTCGGATGGAGAGCCTGTGATCCGTAGTGTCCACCATTCAAAAGGGAGACTTCCCAGCCCCCATCAATCTGTCGGAAGCGTACCTACACATCCCTATAAAGGTGACATATCGAAGGTTTCTCCGCTTTGCTTACAATGGAGAACATTTTCAGTATCGAACACTCCCCTTCGCTCTCAAGTCGTCTCCCAGAGTATTCACCAAGGTCCTGGTAACCCTGATGGCTCTCCTCAGGCTTCAGGGGGTCACATTATTTCTGTACCTCGACGACATTCTAGTAAGGGCATCCTCCTTACAGTCAGGCGTAGAGGCAGTAAGAAGGACATCAGAAGGAACATGGGTTCATAATCAACACGAAAAAGAGCAGTCTAGTACCGGTTTAGAGGATCATACATCTGGGAGTACTTATAGATACGACAAAGGACAGGATTTTCTTATCCCCGGAGAGACAAGAAAAGATAAGATCCATGATAGTACAGCTTCTAGAGAACCAACATCAGGAACTGATGTTCCTGGCCCAACTCACAGGAATGCTAGTCTCCTGTCAGGACATAGTTCAGTGGGCCAGATTCCACACCCAGCCACTCCAGTGGTTCCTCCTCCCTTACCAGAGAGCCATTGCCCACAGGAGACACTTTCTGGTAAGGATACCAAGAGGTCTTCTGAAAGAAATCAAGTGGTGGATGCACCCTTGCAGGTTCCAGTTGGGCATCCCTCTCCAAAAACCGAGGAGAGTGGTGATAACAACAGACGCCAGTTGGTGGGGCTGGGGGGCCCACTCTCTGAGCAGGATGGCCCAAGGCACTTGGTTGGAGGAAGAGAGATCCAAGAGCATGAACCTGCTGGAGCTGAGAGCCATCAGAAAGGGACTAATGCAGTTTCAAACAACTTTCAAATACTCATGTCTTAGTTCAGACGGACAACATGATGGCGAAAGCATACCTGAACAGAAAAGGCAGGACCAAGTCCAAGTCTTTACACAAGGAGGCCAGTGCCATAATGGAATGGGCACAAGCCAACGGCCAGTCTCTAAAAGCGGTACGTGTGGCAGGACAGAACAACGTTCTGGTGGACCGACTAAGCCGAGGAAAAAGATCAGTTGGAATGGATGCTGGACAGGTACATATTCCAAGGGATATGCAACAGGTTCAGCACACTGCTCATCAACCTTTTTGCAATGCAGCAAAATTTCCAGGTTCAAAGGTTCGTGTCCAGAAGAAGGAACTCCCAGGCCCTGAATTTCTATTGGCCACGACAGCTACTGTATGCCTTTCCACCAATACAATTAATCCTCAGGGTAATACAGAAGATATTAGAACAGCAGGCGAAGGTGATACTCATAGCACCTCATTAGCCATGAAGGACATGGTTCCAGGATCTGTTGAGGCTATCAACTATGGAGCCATAGCATCTACCCATCACGGAGAATCTGCTGATAGAAGGGAACCTACGTTGCTCTCAACCAGAGGTATTAAACCTTACTGCTTGGAAACTGAACGCGACCAATTTAGGAGCTTAGGTTATACAGAGGAAGTCATATCCACCTTGCTAGCCTCAAGAAAGAAGTCAACAAGCAAAAGTTATGACAACATATGGCAGGTTTTCCAAGAATGGTGTCTGAACAGACAGAAAGACCCAATGTCAGTTAAAGTTAGTAAGATCCTGCTCTTCTTACAGGAAGGCTTGAATAAGGGCTTGAGTAATAGCACCTTAAAGCGTCAGATGGCAGCCATTTCAGCTATTAGAGGAAGTAGGAAAGGTAAATCTCTTGCCCAACACCCACACATTAAAAGATTTCTTAGGGGCACAACACTCATTAATCCTCCACAGGTGCACAGATTCCCTACATGGAATCTTAACTTAGCATTAACGAAGGAGCCTTTTGAGCCCATGACGACATGCCCCTTAAAGGCGCTAACATTTAAAACTCTGTTCCGGGTAGGAATATCCTCAGCTAGGAGGGTGTCTGAGCTAAACTTGCTGTCAGTAGATAAAGAACTGTGCATTTTTCACAATGACAGAGTTGTGTTGCGGCCAGACCCAACCTTTATCCCCAAGGTTAACTCCACTTTCCATAGAGGTGCAGAGATAAACTTACTTCCTTTTGCTCTAATCCCAAGCACAGGAAGGAGAGGGAATGGCATTACCTAGATTTACATAGAGCCTTAAGTTTCTACATAGATAGGACTAGGCAGATCCGCAAAATGTTCGTTTCCTTCAGAAAGTCATCCCTGGGCAATAGTCTGCCTCTACTTTAAGTAGATGGATCAGAGGATGTATCATTGTGGTCTATAAGGCCAGGGGTTTGGAACCCCCTGGAGGGATAACGGCCCGCTCTCTCCGAGGGGCGGCTACTTCAGCTGCGTATAGATCTTTTCCTTCCCTGGAGATGGTCTGTAAAGCTGCCACTTGGAGGTCAGTGCATTCATTTACTAGACATTATAAAGTAGACAAGATAGCCTCGGCTGAGGCTTCATTTGGAAGGAGGGTACTGCAGCACACCCTCTAAATCTGACAGTTGAGTAATCCTCCCTGGGGCACACTGCTTTTTATGTCCCATTTGTAAGGACTGTCCCACTCCCTCTGGACCACCAGAGAATGGAAGATTTGTGTTCACTTACCGTGAAGCTTCCTTTCTCGGTGGTCCAGGAGTGGGACAGTCCTACCCACCCTTTAGACGGAAATGGTGTGCTGACGTACCGAGGTTAAATTTGCAGGATCAAGGTTTATAGATTGTTACTTTAAAAAAAAAAGCAAAAGGAGAGGACAAAATGTTTCTGGTTGTAAGTTTTTGTTATTGATGACAAGTTGAGTTTTGACAGAAAGGTGGAGGGGAATTCTCTACATTGGGCACGGCAACTTACAGGAACACAAGGCTTGGAAAAGAACTGGTGAGCCGTGGGTGAGCCCCTCCCCTTCCGGGATCATTCAAGTCGACTTACCCTGCACTGAAGAGGAGGAGCTACTTCCCATTTGTAAGGACTGTCCCACTCCCAGACCACTGAGAAAGGAAGCTTCACGGTAAGTGAACACAGATCTTCCATTCTGTTCTCTGTTTCTTGTACTTCAGACTTCTTAGTCATTTTTTAATTTAGTTCCAGTATGTATATAGCAGGATCAAGCAAATTAGTCAACAGAGGGCAATGTTGGAAATGTATTATTAATTGAAGGGCTACAATAAATATGTTGATTCAAGTTCTGATACATTAGTAGACATTGATGCAGAGGAGTTAGCCGTGTTAGTCTGTGGTAGCAAAATCAAAAAGAGTCCAGTAGCACCTTTTAAGACTAACCAATTTTATTGTAGCATAAGCTTTCGAGAATCAAGTTCTCTTCGTCAGATTCTCGAAAGTCTTAAAAGGTGCTACTGGACTCTTTTTGATTAGTAGACATTGGAACTCAACTACACGTTATCTGGAACGCTTATGATTCCTGGCGTTAAAAAAAGCCCTTTAAAAGCAACAACAAAGATTTTTGGATGAGGGCTGTAGCAGTGGGAGGGGGATGTAAAACTCTTCCCTCATACCATTTTGCCTGTAGGAATCAGCCCTTCTCCGTTGTCCTGCTATTAGCACTATTAAGGAAAAAAACGATACATACAATACCTTGTCTTTTTCTTCCTACTGGGATTACTAGCATGGAAGGAAAGAGTTAATTCTTCTGTCCCTCAGTGCTGTAATCCATATTGGGCCCCTTCAGTTTTAAGAAAAAGAAAGTATTGTGTAATTGAGTTTTTAGAGAAGATGATTCTACTCAGAGTTGTTCATGAGCCCTGGCTGTACTGCCACATAGCTGGGTAATTTACATAAGGATTGTTTGCTTTATTTAAGAGGAGAGAATATGAATATTAATATTTTAGGAATACACGTCTGTGCTAGATAAATGAATGTACATTGCCAGCAGTGAGGTTTGAGCATGTATCATGTAGGCATCTAATTTGGAAGGTATAGAACAGAATTTGTGCAAACTGATTATTGTCTGGGGCTTTTATTTGATGTGGTGTAACATTTGATTCAAGGCTACAGGTTGCTGTTCAGAGCTTGTTCAAAATTCCAGCCAGCAAAGGGTATGAAAATATTTCCTGTTTCCCATACTTTGTGGAGGCACCATGCAGACACAACACTGCTGATCTCTTAGCCAAGCTACACTACGAATTCCCTCCACCTTTCCTTTGCCGTTAATGTTGTTATCAGGATGGCAAAAACTGGAGTGGACTGTGAAGCAGTCGAGAAGTATCTTTCTAAATTGTTGCATGGGGAAGTAATGGGACCTTGAGGTTATGTGTAATTAATTGGAAAATGAGTATGTACTTGGACACACACACACACACACACCATACACACACACCTAGCTTCATATATATGCTGTCGAGGTTTGAATTTGGTGACTAATCATAGAATAGGTCTTGGAGGTCCATCGTCAAATCTTAGTGAAATGTCAACTTGGTATGTGGAGGTAGTGAAAACTTCAGATTATTAAGGAAAGGCAAGCATTAAAAATAAAATGACCACCCTCAATTTGTTGTAACAGCATTTGGAGTGTTGTGTAGAGTTCACACTGCCCCTTCTCAAAGGATATTATAGAAAAGAAAAAAGTGAAAAAAAGAGCAGTGAAAATTATCAAGGGGTTCAATGCTTTTCCTATGAAAAAAGGCTAAAGGATTTGAGGCTTTTTATTTTAGCTAAGTGGTGTGCATGCTGGTGGAATTTCACACAGGTAGCTTTGTTTGTTGCAGAACAGGCAGGAGTCTTGTGACAGGTTAAAAGCTAGCAAGTTTGTATTTTAAACATACATTTTTCTGGACCAGAGCCTAGTTCATCAAATGCAAAGGGGGAGGGGAATAAGAAGATTAGAGGTAGTTAAGATTTATAAAAATTAAGAATGGAACAGGTAGAGAAAGATTTTTCTATCTCTGGTTATAGAATTCTGGGCTGACCAATGAATCAGACTGGTAAAGTCTTCAGGACTGACTAAAGGAAATCATTCTAGGACATACCTTGTGTGGCACGATTGAACGGATGCCTCAGAATGTTTGTGTTGCTGTAACGCTTGATGCACTGAGATAATGCACTGGAAAGTCATAGTTGGTTCAAGCAACCTTGCAACACCATGAATATTGGGGCATATTAGTGACTAATTGTTCTGGTCCCTCTTTTGCATTGAAATCACCAAGAGAAATAGCTTTTCATTGGATAGTACAGCTTCAGTCTTGTAAGGGTGTTGTGAAATGGGCCTTGTCTCTGGTTAGTATGTGAAGTCAGACTTGGGTGCTGATGTTCATCATATGGAGTTATGATCAATATAGATAAATGGAATGAGACGTGCTCAGATGCTGCTGCTGCTGTCTGCTTTTCCTGAAGACATTACTGTCCACGATTCTGTACAACATTTGCAGTGCTTTTCACACACACAATTGGTTATGAGATCCTGAAGATCTGCAGTATTAGTGCTCTGTTGAGTGACTCAAGATCAGCCAGAGGGGCTTCGTAAGCATCACTGGTCACTTAAAACAATTTTGAAGGCTCAAACATTTTATTTTTCCAAAACCTAGTAAGAATAATCTAAACCCTGCTTCATATTGCCCTATCTCACGCTTAAACCAAGACTATAAAATATTTACTTCTATTATAACTCAAAGATTAAACACAATCATAAAACATTATGTACATTGGGATCAATCTAGTTTCATACCTGTATGTTCAATCTGTATATGCGCTCCCTCGCCCTGCTGGCATGGAGTTTCGGACTGGGTTGCCACCAGTACAGTACCAGTAACATAAAGCCCTAAATGGACGGGGACCAGCATACCTGAGGGACCGTCTCTTCCTATATACTCCCCGGAGGGTGCTGAGATCAGCTGGTAAGTCCCTGGTGGTCCCTGGACCCAGGGAGGCTCGATTGGCTTCAACCAGGGCCAGGCCCTTTTTGGTCCTGGCCCCGACCTGGTGGAACTCTCTGTTTGAGGACACCCGGGCTCGCCAAGATCTTGTCTCCTTCAGGCTGGCCTGTAAGATGGAGATGTTCCACCAGGTGTATGGTTGAGGCCATCAGGGTTTCCACCAAATGAGCCTCTCTCCCGGTCTCCTCTATGTCTGTAAGGGGTATTGACCATCTACCCCCCATATATGAGCAACCACGCACGGTTAAGCCGCACCTCCACCTCCATCAGATGTTATATGGTTTTTATATGGTGAGCAGGTGTTTTATTAGAAAGCTGTGTTAATTTATTGTGATTTTATCTTGTCTATTTTATCTTCTCTTGTAACCCGCCCTGAGCCCACTTGCGGGGAGGGCGGGATATAAATATAATTTAAAAAAATAATAATAATACCGGGAGGGATATAACAGATAATATTCACAAAACTTTAAATATCCCTGCTATTTGTAAATATCAAAAATCAGAAATGCTTTTTCTATCATTGGACATAGAAAAAGCTTTTGGCTCACTCGAAACATCATATCTCCATTCCCTCTTGCACCATCATTTACTTACAAGCCAAAGCCAAAGTTAAAATAAACAATATGTTATCAAAGGAAATAAAGTTAACAAGAGGAACCAGGCAAGGATGCCCCCTCTCACCTCTTCTTTTTGCCATAGCCCTGGAACCCCTTGCTGCTGAAATACGCAATATTACACAAATTCATCGTCTAAATATTGCCTCTAAAACATATAAACTTGGTATGTTTGCAGACGACATGCTTTTATATATCACTAAACCAGACAATTCATTGCCACAACTACAGAAGACTCGCAACACATTTGCACGAATATCAGGCTTGAAAGTCAATGTTCAGAAATCATTACTATTACGTATCAACCTTCCACCAACAATCAAAGACAAACTCTCTTCAAACTATAAATTTCAATGGGCTACTAAATATCTTCCACATCTAGGCATCAAAATTCCTACCAATCTGAACTATATCCTAAAATACAACCATATGCAAACAATCAAGGAAATAAAAGAAAAACATCTTAATCTGGAATAAACAACACCACTCTTGGTATGATAGATATAATTACATTAAAGCCTTTTGTCACGCCTCTGCGCATCTACCACTGCACTGCCCCTCACGGATATGGTGCCCTCCGGCCATTTGCCCTGCCCAAGCTGCTTGCCGCCGGCTGCTGCCCTCTGAGGGGCTGCCACGGAGCCCCCGTGTCAGTCCTCTGTGCGGGATCACACAAGGGTGGGGGTTTAGCCCCTTGAACCCCTGCTTCCCCCGAGAAGCTGTGCCCTTTGTCTCAGAAACAGCCTCTAGGTGCCTCTTCACCCAGCTTTCCCCCTCGTCTCTTCCCTTCTTGCTTCGTCTCTTTCCCTCTCCGTCACTTTTCTCTCTCGCTTATCTCCGCCACTCCCCTTCCTCCCGTCTCCCTGTTGCTACTACTCCACCTCTGCCCATACCTTTCACTGTCTTTTTATTCCTCCTGCTCATTACCAGCTCCGCCCCCAACCACTGGCTTCCAACACCATCCCCACCACCTGTGGCCACCTGAGCTTTCCCTCACCCCCAGCACCACTTTCTCTGACATGGCCAGTCCCGCCCCCAGCTGCCTGCCCTCAGAGCCCCTCCTGTGGCCCGTGGGAAGTGCTAGGCTGGCTCCGGCCTTCGGGCCTTCTTCCAGTGCCGGCCCCACCCCCTTTGCTGCTTGGGTGCCAGGGTGGGCCGTCCCTTGGCTGGCTGCAGGAGCAGCGGAGCCCAGTGCCTAACCAACACGCCCCTCTGGTGTTCCACCAACTTGGTGGCCTGACATGGAACCGCGGTCTTGTCCTCAGCTTCGGGGGCTCCTGCCGGCCACTGCCGCCACCACAGCTCCTTTGCATCTTTGCCCCTCTCCTCAGCTCCACTGCCCTCCAAGGCCTCATAGAATCATAGAGTTGGAAGGGGCCATACAGACCATCTAGTCCAACCCCCTGCCCAGTGCAGGATCAGCCTAAAGCGTCTCTGACAAATATTCATCCAGCCTCTTCTTGAAAACTGTCAATGAAGGGGAGCTCACCACCACCCTGGGCAGCTGATTCCACCTTTGAACTACCGGTAAGCCTCGGGGCCTGCCGCCGCGTCTTCAGGGGAGTGGTGGGCAGTCAGGGTCCATCCCCTGACACCTTTTTACTTCCCAAACTGATACTTCTTTTTCGTACCATTCCCATCTTGTTACCACATAAGTTAACAAAACAATGGCAATCCATTCTTAATAACTTCCTTTGGAATTACAAAAAAACTAGAATTTCTTTTCACATATTACATCAAAGTTCCCAAAATGGAGCTTTTAAATACCCGGATGTAGTATTGTATGCAAATTCAATCTACCTTTCTATAATAGTTCAGATACTAAGAAATAAAGAGGAATCAACATGGTCTCACATTCTAGAACCACTCCACTCACCAATGTCAATACATGCAACTTTATGGTGCAAATGCAACCTTAGACCAACTCAAGCTGAAAATAATATATTTTGGACTAATTTATTAAAAGTATGGGATTAATATAAAGCCAGACTGACTCCAGCCATATCACGCTAACCAACAATCCTTTCACAAGATTGGTTTCTACCAGGATACAATATACTTAATCGCAAGCATTGAAAGTTTCTTGACAATATAAGATTATCAGATATAACATCGCACAAAGGTCTCCTAGCCAAAAATGACTTAGAAAAGAAATTAAACATTACCATTCCTTGGTTCACTTATTTTCAGTTGGCACATATGGCAAACCAAATACACTTAACAGAAATAATCTCAAAACCTAAGACACACTTTGAAGAACTTTTAGAAACAAATACTTCTCATAGAAAAGGGACAATTTCCAAAATCTACAAACTCCTCATACATCTCAACAAACCAAAACACTATAACTACCAAAAAAGTTGGCAGCAGGACTGCAACACACCGATTTCACAGGACCAATAGAAAGAAATCTGGTCATCATCCACACTTAATTCACAAGCAATAAATATAAAACTTCAGTCTTTTAAGATCATGACATGTTGGTACCTAACACCAAAGAAACTATCTGTCATCACCTCAAAGAATTCACCCATGTACTGGAAAAAGTGTGGTAATATAGGAACATATGCACATGTATAGTGGCAGTGTCCCCAAATCAATAAATTTTGGGAAGAAATTCTGCAACAAATAGAATAAACTATGACATACAACTAGAACCTCATGTAATATTTTTAAACTTATGGCAAGATAAAACATACCACCATTAAGACGGGATCTAATCAATAGCTTATTAACAGTAGCAAAATCATTAATAGCCTCATTTTGGAATAAACAAATGCCCCCTACAATAAATCATTGGCTTTCCAAAGTGTGGGATCAATTTATTATTGAAAAAATAACACACTCTACACCAGCATTCTACTCCTACATCTCTAAAACATTTTTATGAAAAATCGTGACCTTTCTTTGATTACATAGACAGGACAGAACTGCATCCTCCAAATCACTTGTACCATAACATTCTTAATCTATAGGACTTGTAAAAAGGAATGTAGCTCATCTTTATTTCTGCTTTCCTGACTGATTGTATACTAAATTATGATATTTACCTGCTTATATATCTCTGTAAACATAACTGTTATTTGTTTGTTTTATCATTGCCTGTAACTATTGCTTATTATATGTTAGTATTTCCTCTTCTTGGATACGCACCTTAACGTGGTGAGGGGGGTTGAGGGTGTCAGTGAAGCTGAGAGCAACACCGTCAGGAGCACAGGCTTGGTCAAGAGTCTAAACTTCTGGAAGAGTCACTCAGGGCAGAATGGTCAAAGTAAGACACCAGACTAAGATGTATCCACCCTTCAAGAATCAATGGTCACATCGGCAGAAGAGAATTGAATGTTCCAATGAGATGGGAGCGGAAGGTTAGTTACTGGGTAGCAGCAGTAGTGGAATGTGACACTGGTGGAGGATCTTTCACAGACAACGGCAGTGTCACGTCAACTAACCCTGGTTAGTACTGTGAAGCGGAAGAAGGCAATGGTAAACCACTTCTCCTAATTTCTTACCTTGAAAACCCTATGATGAGACAATCCAAAATGAAAAAAATATAGTGCTGGAAGACAGTACCCTCAGGTCGGATGGCACTCAATTGGCTACTGGGGAAGAGCTGAGGACAAGTACGAATAGCAGTATTCTTAATGATGGGACTGGATTAAAGCCGAAAGGATGTCCAGTTGTGGACATGAATAGATACAAAAGGAACATCCAAAGCTGTGTGACACACATAATAGGAACATGGAATGTGAGAAGTATGAAAACAAGTAAGCTAGAAATCGTAAAACAAAAAATAGAACGTTTAAACATTGCAGTCCTGGGTGTTAGTGAACGAATGTGGACCAACTCAGGACGTTTTCATTCAGAAAATCACAGTGTTTTACTGTGGAAATGAACTCAAAAGAAACGGTGTTGCTCTGATAGTGAGGCGAGACATAGCACAAGCAGTTAAGAGCTATAACGCAAAGTCTGACCTAGTAATATCAATCAGACTTCAGGAAAAGTCTGTTAACATAACCATCATTCAAGTTTATGCTCCAACTACGGTTGCTGAGGAGGAAGAATTGGAAAACTTTTATGCAAGTGTCCAAGAAGAAATTGACCATACACCTAAACAAGATATGCTGATAATCATAGGCGACTGAAATGCAAAAGTAGGTGATAAAGCAGAATCAAACATAGTTGGAAAATTTGGATTAGGATCACGAAATGAAGTAGGAGAGTGGCTCATAGAATTTTGTGAAGCCAACAACCTGTTCATTTCTAATACATACTTCAGGCAACCAAAAAGACGATTGTATACGTGGAAATCACCGGGTGACCAATACAGCAATCAAATAGATTACATAATTGGAAGCAGAAGATGGAGATGCTCTATTCTCTCAGGTAAAACAAGATCAGGAGCTGATTGCGATACAGATAATGAGTTGCTAATATCATGAATTTATTTGCGGTCAGAGACCATAACAATGACAATACATCCTTATCAATCAATACAATAATTAAATCCAGCGTAAAAATGTAAAGGACATAAAAAATACATTTAGCATTTAAAATCGTATCTTAAAATGTATATAGTTCTCTGGGAACCACAGGAATTCTAATATTTAAAACATTGACATTAAAATAGTTAAAATCGTAAAAAGTGCAGGAGACTATGTATGGCTATTTTTTTATTATGGAAATTAACCAAATAGAGACAGAATTTGGCTATTTGCCTGGAGATAGTTGGATTTTCATCAATTAGGAGTTTCTCCAGGCAGGTCTTATTTGCCTCTGCAATTGGTGTGTCTAAGAGTGGGAAAATAAACTTGTCCCTATAGACTTGATGGAAAGGACAACAAAAGAACATATGAGTAAGTGATTCCACTTCACCAATGGAGCAATGGCAGCATCTGTCCTCATATGGGATCTTTCTATATTTCTCTTCAATGACCATTGAAGGGATAACTTCACATCGGGCCAAGGTGAAAGCTCTTCTATAAGATGGGACATCCAAATGAGTGAGATATCTGGCCATACCCATAACATATCTAGATTCCCTAGGGGCCATAAAATGAGGAGAATGAGCTAAATCTCGTTGGCGCTCTATGTCTCTCACCCTTTGTTTAACAATACTTTTTGCCTGGTCACTGCCCTGAGTCCGTAGGTCGGCAGGCGAGAGTCCCAATATTTCTATGTTGCTCTTAACCATCTGCATCCACCTAGGCTGGTAAGGATCTTGGTTTATTAGAGGGAGAAGGCCTTTTTTATTGTTATATATCTTGAGCCACTGATAAACAGAAGATAGCAATATTCTGGCTTCAATTCTCATTTGGCCTGTTTCTAGCCGTAGGAGGGCATTTGGCACTCCTGGGGGTACCTGTAAGACAGCACGAATAAATTTGGACTGAATCTTCTTGAGAATTTGCAAATTATCAGCGGATATGCCCAAATTAATACCATACAGGAGTTGCACAAGGGCTTTAGCTTGATACAGCTTCAGTGCTGCCGGGACATTAGATTGAAAAAATCTCGAGATTTGTTTAACAAAAGATGTGTTTAACACCGCCCTTTCAGCTCTCTCCGCCATCAGATTAGAGTGTGCTGTATTAGCCCCCAAATCCTGTATAACCACCCCCAGGTAGATAAATGTATTTACTTGTTGAATTTTATTCCCTTTCATCCTCCAGGATCGTTTCTTGGGGCGTCTGCCAAATGCCATCACCTTTGTTTTATCAAAGTTGATTGTTAGGTGTTCTTTGTCGCAGTATGTTGTGAATCTATCTAGCGCCCTTCGGAGTCCTAATGGGGTCCTGTCTAATAGGACTGCATCATCTGCATAGAGCAGAACTGGTAAATGGCATGAAGCACGCTTTGGCAGATGGAAATTGAGGTCAATCATATATTTCACCATGTCACTGATGAAATAATTTAATAACATGGGGGCCAATAGGCAGCCCTGCCTAACTCCTTTAAATGTTTTTATTGCTTCAGTGAGTAGTCCCTGCCGGTTACATCTCACTCTAAGATATGATTCCTCATGCAGGGTGCGGATGAGAAATAACAATCTTTTATCTATGCTAGAGCCCTCTAGTTTTTGCCACAAACTCTGTCTAGAGATAGAATCAAAAGCTGCCTTCAAATCAATGAAGGCAGCATATAGAGAAGTTGGACCTTTGACAGAGTATTTTTCTATCAACTGTTGAAGCACCAGGCAATGCTCAACCGTCGACCTCCCTACCCTATAACCTGCCTGTTCCAGTGGAATAATTTCTTCCTGTTCTAACCATATTTCCAGTTTATTTAAAAGGTGCCTTGTGTATATTTTACTGATGATGTTTAAGAGACTTATGGGCCTATAGTTTGCTGGCTCATTTTTGTTGCCCTTCTTAAATATAGGGACCACAATAGGAGTCCCCCACTGCTTTGGAATTTGGCCAGTTTGGTCTATGTATGTAAACAGGGTTGCAAGAAACTGTGCCCACCAATCTACATTCTCTTTTAATGCTTCAGGAGGTATTCCATCCATACCTGGGGCCTTCCCATTTTTTAAATGGGCAATGTGGGCTCTTACTTCTAGGGGGCTGACAGGAGGCCATGTCGGAAAGTTCTCCATGCTTCCAGAGCAGGCAAGCTGACTATGGTCATCATAAAGATTCTGGAAAAATATGGTCCAGCTTTCAGCAGAAATATGCATATCCAACGGTGAGGAGCTGATTGCGATACAGATGACGAGTTGCTAATATCAAAAATTAGAATAAAGCTGAAGAGAAACATCAAAAGAATCATAGTGCTAAATACAATATAAATAACATGCCTGAAGAATTTAAAGACCAGGTAAGTAACAGATTTGCAATACTAAGTTTAATTGATCGTGAGCCAGAAGAACTA
The DNA here is from genome assembly GCF_028583425.1 of Eublepharis macularius. Classification (NCBI taxonomy): domain Eukaryota; kingdom Metazoa; phylum Chordata; class Lepidosauria; order Squamata; family Eublepharidae; genus Eublepharis; species Eublepharis macularius. The sequence continues at coordinate 14,466,819 of NC_072802.1, forward strand.
TGGGCTGAAACTAGAGATATTATCAAGGAAGAATGTGCAAAGACTATCTCTGTAGCCAAAAGAAAGGAGAAGCCTAAATGGATGTCTGAGGAAACTCTTAAAATTGCTAAAGATAGACGAGAAGCAAAAACAAAAGGCAACAGAAATAGGGTCAAAACTCTAAATGCAGCTTTTCAGCGGCTTGCACATAGAATAGAAAGGAATCTATTATAATAACCAGTGCAAAGAAATAGAAGAGAACAACAAAAAAGGAAGAACAAGAGATTTGTTCCAAAAGATCTGAGAAATCAAAGGGAAATTCAAGCCACGGCTTGGGATGCTGAAAGATCAACATGGAAATACTGTATCTGATCAGGACAAAATAAAGGAAAGATGGAAACAGTACACTGAGGAACTATACAATAGAGATGAACGGATGACAGATACTTTTGATGAAGAATCTTTTGATGAAGAACCAGAAATCCTAGAAAGTGAGGTAAAAACTGCACTCAAAGCAATTGAGAGAAACAAAGCACCTGGAGTAGATGGAATACCAATAGAGCTATTTCAAGCCACAGAAATGGAGTCCATCAGAATCTTAACAAGAATATGCCAACAAATATGGAAAACAAAACAACAGCCCACCGACTGGAAACGCTCAGTCTACATTCCAATTCCCCAAAAAAGGGGATGCCAAAGAGTGCAGCAACTATCGGACAAATGTTAATCTCCTATGCAAGCAAAGTGATGCTCAAAATTATGCAACAAAGACTCTTACCATATATGAAACTAGAAATGATAGATGTTCAAGCTGAATTCAGAAAAGGAAGAGGCACCAGATATCACATCGCAAATTTACGATGGTTAATGGAACACACTAGGGAGTTTCAGAAGAAAATCAGCCTGTGTTTTATAGATTACAGCAAAGCTTTTGAGTGTGTAGATCATGAAAAGCTATGGAAAGTCTTAAAAGAAATGGGTGTTCCACAATATCTGATTGTTTTGATGTGCAATCTGTACTCTGGGCAAGAGGCCACTGTCAGGACAGAATATGGGGAAACAGATTGGTTTCCAATTGGCAAGGGTGTCAGACAAGGATGCATATTATCTCCCTACCTGTTCAACCTCTATGCAGAGTATATCATAAGAAAAGCTGGATTAGATCTGGAAGAAGGTGGAGTGAAAATTGGTGGGAGGAACATTAACAATTTGAGATATGCAGATGACATTACTAGCAGAAAATAGTGAAGACTTGAAATGACTACTGATGAAGGTTAAAGGAGAAACAGCAAAGTAGGATTACAACTGAACATCAAGAAGACAAGAGTAATGACTACCAAGGAATTACTTAATTTTAAAGTTGACAATGAGGAAATTGAAGTTGTTCAAGATTTTCTATTCCTTGGCCCCAATCATCAACCAACAGGGAGACTGCAATGAAGAAATCAGAAGATTGAGACTTGGAAGAGCAGCTGTGAGGGGGCTAGATAAGATCCTTAAAGATAAAGATGTCTCTCTGGGAACCAAGATCAAGATAATTCAAACTATGGTATTCCTCATCGCCATGTATGGATGTGAAAGTTTGACTGTAAAGAAAGCTGACAGGAAGAAAACTGATTCATTTGAAATGTGGTGCTGAAGGAGTTTTGCGGATACCATGGTCAGCCAAAAAGATAAATAAGTGGGTACTAGATCAAATCAAGCCTGAATTCTCCTTAAAAGCTAAAATGACAAGACTAAAGCTATTGTACTTCGGTCACATCATGAGAAGATAAGATTCTCTGGAAAAGTCAATAATGCTATGAAAAGTGGAAGGCAGCAGGAAAAGAGGAAGACCTAAAATGGGATGGCTTGACTCAATAAAAGAAGCCATGTCCTCCAGTTTGCAAGATCTGAGTAAATCTGTTAGAGAGAGAACATTTTGGAGGTCTTTCATTCATAGGGTTGCCATAGGTCGGAGACGACTTGACGGCACATAACACACAGACACACGTTAGTATTTATAAAACTTCAATTAAAAAAAACATTTTGTTTTTTATAATTTGCTTTCAATGCCTAAACAGTTTGAAAGACTTAAATTTTCTGTATTCGTTCTTAGCTGGTGAAATACCATTCTGCTAGTTGAGAAGTACTCTTTGTCCCATGCATTAGGTAAAACAAACCATGGTGAATTCTGTATCTGCCTGGCTGGGTGCTGCTGAGCTTTAGAGTATCATGGGGCACTGACTAGTGAGAGCCAACATTGTATTTCATCCTAGTAAAAGCAAGCATCCCGGGGTAGTTGCTGCAAAAGCCTAGGAAGGGAGTCCCAAAGAGTGGTGTGTGTGTTATGTGCTGTCAAGTTGCCTCCGACCTATGGCGACCCTATGAAGGAAAGACCTCCAAAACGTCCTATCATTAACATACTTGCTCAGATCCTGCAAACTGGAGAACGTGGCTTCTTTTGTTGAGTCAAGCCATCTCGTTTTAGGTCTTCCTCTTTTCCTACTGCCTTCCACTTTTCCTAGCATTATTGACTTTTCCAGAGAACCTTGTCTTCTCATCCTACCAAAGTAGGATAGCCTCAGTTTTGTTAATGCAGCTTCTAGGGAGAATTCAGGCTTGATTTGATCTAGTACCCACATTTGTCTTTTTGGCTGTCCATGGTATTTGCAAAATTCTCCTCCAACACCACATTTCAAATGAATCCGTTTTCTTCCTGTCAGCTTTCTTCGCTGTCCACCTTTCACATCCATGCATAGTAATGGAGAATACCGTAGTTTGGATTAATTTGATCTTGGTTTCCAGAGAGACATCTTTATCTTTAAGGATCTTATCTAGCTCCCTCACAGCTGCTTTTCCAAGTCTCAGTTTTCTTATGAAAGAGAGGTAGCTGCCAATATTCAACTGTTTTCCAGCTGGAAGGTATGCAGACTGAATAATAATAATAATAACACTAACAAAACAACAACATTTGATTTATATACTGCCCTTCAGGACAACTTAACACCCACTGAGAGCAGTTTACAAAGTGTGCTATTATTATCCTTGTGACAATCACCCTGTGGGGCTGAGAAAGCTCTAAGAGAGCTGTGACTGACCTAGGTCACCCGGCTGGCTTCAAGCGGAGGAATGGGGAATCAAACCTGATTCTCCAGATTAGAGTCCTGCCGCTCTTAACCACTACACCAAACTGGCTCCTGCTACCTCCTGATTTAGCCCTACTCCAGTTGTTTGTGGAGTGACCGTCATTTCTTAGGATCAAAACTACATGTGATGCTCAGGCAAGTGAATATTTCCCCTGATTTTTAAAAAAAGATATGCTCCCTGATTCTGCAGTTTGAGTGAAAGCTTGCTTGGTGGGGAGTTGGCACATCTCTTTCCCCATGGGCATTTCTCATATTATAATCTCTCCTGAGCAATTTTGTTGTTGTTGTTGTTCTGGGTTGGAGGGAAGCTAATTGTTCCCTCTTAAAGGGCAACAAGCAGCTTGGCTTTGATCTGGGAAGCGGCTCGTACGGAAAAAACCCTAGTGTTCCCTCCCTACCACTTTCCCCAGTCCCCTAAAAAGAACCCCCAAATATGTGAGAAAACATTCATGTGCATAAAGTCCCACTTGATCCTGACCTGATTAGAAATAGAGCATGATGCTTTAAAATGTGTCTTATGATGTCCTTACTCACCTTGTTCAAATGCCATCAAAGGACTACGTAACTGTTTACAGCAATAGCAATGCTGTTCCTCAGACTCCATCCCTCACTTCTGGGATCTCTGCTGTTGGGCTATGACTGCTTATTTGTGAGCTCTCTCTGCTAATTTGTAGCTGCTCTCTACTAGAGCCATTTCTCTACCTGCCACCTGTGGCTGTGTGTGATAGCAGTATATCTCTGCCCCAAGACAGCGGGTTGGTTTTAAAGGCACCCAGCCATTTATGGGATGACTCCTTCCTTTCATGGATTCAGCCCTTCACTTCCAAATAAACCCAACTTTTGCTCTAAAAAAAGAAACAGTTTGCTGCACTTTCAGAGTAAATACAATTTTAGAGCCGGAGATCTGACTCTGTGCTTGGCAAAGAGAAATATGTTTACAAGTACTTTCATTTACAAGCTATAGAGCTTGTTAATTGCATGTTTCTCAAGTTTACTTTTGTAACCAAGGTGTTTAAGAGGGTACATTCAGTAGCTAATTTAAATAATTTTCAAGGAAAGTACTTTTGTACTTTCTTCCAATAGTTTTGATCCATCAAACAGTGGTTAGATTTTGTTTCTGTCAGGCTGAATGTAATGCTGAAATTATATTCATGCTGAAGTCAACGGGGTGTCACTTATGTAAATCAGCTCTGAAACCCAAAGAAAGCTTCAGTTCCTTGGTTTTAGAAAGTAACTGACATGAAGATACCACTCAGGTCTTCTTACAGGTGATTGACAGGAAATCTGTGATGAAAAATAACTATAATTTAAAAATAAAAGCTAGAAACTGAATGGGAAACATTACATTTTATTTTATCACCACAAAAAGGTGTGATTGCTTTGAATAAACCAAAACTTTCAATAGTATCTCCTGCTAAAGATTATATAAGCGACTGATGGCATTTACCGATGAATAAGATCCTTCTGGGTCTGTGTTCCATTTTATATAATTTCAGCAAAAACATTCTTTCCTGTGGTATGGGTGGAGTTCTACAGAGGCAGACAGAAGGCAATGCAGAGCTGCAGTGGAGAAATCCTTTGCACTGGACGTTTCCCTTGTTTTCTCATGTGTGTTTCAAAATGCAGCATGAACCCCCCCCCCCCCATTTCCATCAATCAGTTTCTTGGGGAACAGCAGCTATATATTAAAAAAATTGAAATCTGGTAATTGATTATATATAATTTGAACGGGGTTCAAAGCTTATAATAACTTCTCACTTTAAGTTTGCATTGAGGGCTACAAAGAAAGGTATTGCATTTGAATCCAGTGCCATATGATTTGTGCTTTCATAGGGCAGTAGCAAGCTTCAGCAAATTTTAAACTTAGGGCATCGCTATTTCTTAACAATTCCTCATTTAATTTCACTGTACCCTGTCTTTCATATGGCAGTGGAAATCCTATTAATTTGTTTGACAATATGTTACCCATAAACGCTGTGACAAACAGCCAAACTAGACACGATGGTGGTAAATTCACTTGTTTAAACCTGCCTTGACCATGTAGAAAATGGCAGATGAGGTGGGGGTAGTCTGATTTTAAGGGGCAAAAGCGGTACATGAGTAAGGAGTGCACAATCCTTTCTTTGCCCATCCGTATGTCTTTCCCTGCATTTTCTCTTTCCAAATGTTTTTCTCCTTGTTAAGCTCCAATTCCAGAATTAAGCCTAACTGAAGAAAAGTGATAATATTAAGATGGACTTTAGGGAGGAAAGCTACAGGCAGGGGGAGGGTTCTCTACTCGTGTGCCTGCTTGTTTTGCTTTTAAGATAAAGACTCCCCCCTTGCTTTTTGTGTGTTTGTGCCCCCTTTCTGCTTCTTAAGTGAAACTCTCCCTCCTACTCTCTCCTGATTTAAACAACTGGATCTGTCACTTATCTGCTCCCATGTCACAGTATTTACAAATTTTGCTAAGCGGATTAGTAAATAGATCCAAGTTTAAATACACAAGCCATATCTGGTTTGGCCCATACAATTCAGGGACATATAAGTCTGGCATGTTTCAAGCGTGTGTTGAGCCAGAGAGACAACAAATCTCCCAGAAACACCTCTAATGCAGCCCATGACCACAGTTGCCTTTGTTTGTTTCAAATAGTGGCTCCCCACCCTGAGAGCTCATGTCTACACAAATCCAGTCCTGGTCTTGGCTTCTTGTTGCTTCCCAGATGTACACTCAGGATGTTAATTATGGCCTTATGTAGCTTAGCTGCTCTGAAATTGCTTCATTTTCTGCTTTCCATCCCATAAACTATAGCTAGCTGGAAGACACAGTTGGATGGGGGCAGTTCTGTGGTTCTACGAGTCCCTTCCACTGGGAGCTTGGAGAAGTCTGAGACTTGGGTTGGGTCCCAAAGAACTCTGAGCAGAAGGAAAATAACTGCCTTTGTTATTTTGCAAATGCTTTTGCAAGACCACGCTGAAGAGATTGTGCAGTGCTGTAAGGGAAAAGTTCTGTAGTAGTTTGGATGCCACCACTTCCAGGTGAGGTAGCCTCACCTCTTGGCAAGAGGAAAAACTCCTTTGTGTTTAGTTTCACTTGCCTTGCACAACCACGACCCTTTCCACATCTGCAAGGCGTCTTCCATAAGTTGAAGGACATAAGTTTGCCCATCCTTGTTTCTAGCTATTAAAGGTGTTGAGGAAGGTTAGAAATATTGAACAAACTGAAAGCATTATAAAATTACATTAAAAAGTTATTTTAAGTACCATGTAATTGCAGCATAATTCCATTCTGGATAAAAACAACCATAAAAGTTAATATCTGTTTCATAGTGTAATCATTGGAGTATATACAGACTTCTCTGGCTGTCTCTTTTTCTTTTGTCCTGGAGTACTTTTCCAGCATAAAGAAAAACTCTTGGGGTGTATCAGTTACTTACTGGCCTCAGTTACTGTTATATTTCACTGGAACAAGAGCCTCTAAGCCATAAAAGAACAAATGTAGATGGATGAGTTATGATGTACTGTGTTCACCTTGCCTGAAGAACTTTTGGAGGATTGTAAACACAACTAAAAGAAATGCTTCTCTGCTAGCGTCCTTATACCAGGGAAATACGTCCTTCTCTAACAAATACTCTGTAGATGTGAAACGCATCAGTCCTGCCTGACTTGTGTTTCTAGAAGAAACTGTAAAGGGAGATAGATTGGAGCATATACTGAACCCTTAATAGCATTGCTCTTTTACTATTCACTCATTCTGTTGCTGATTTTTAGGTCCCCAGGAATCCTGACCTCCCAAACGCAGCTCAGGTGCAGAAAGAAGAACAACGGAAGATTGATGAGTCTGCTCCTCTCTCTTCAGAAGAAACTGAAGAAAAAGAAAAACTTCTCACACAGGTTAAGTGCTTTAAAATTCCACATTTTAAAAAAGGAGAAATAATTGTAAGCATATCCGTTTACTGTATGATAAAGCAGAATATGGTGATAAAGATTGATCAGGCGGAAAACTGTGTACACCACGGGCTGATCACGTTGCATTGATTTAGAGGTCCCCAGCTTATAGGACCCCTGTTGTGAACTTCTTCGGCAGAAACTGGGAAAATTGTGTATAGCTTTCCCTGTTCAGAATGGTAGCTGTTGAGCTGCTTTACCTCCTGAGGCTTGTTAAAGTAAGTGCAGTTGTGGAGAGAAGTTGAAACTGGAAAGATTCAGGCTGAATCACAAGTCTTTGGAGAATTGCCATATAATGAAGGTTATGTGGCTTCTCTCAGAACACATGGCCTTTCTTGTCTCTGACTACTTTTTTTTTTTGAAATTTTTTTTATTGGGTTAGGATCATATATTTACACATCACAGTCAATTTTCCCATTTCCCAATTTCTAACCCCCTCCCTTTCCCCCCCTTTTTTGTTGACTTCCAACAGTTTTCCAACCCTTTGTCCCTTTTCCCTTACTCTTTATATATTCCTCTATCTAATCAAGTGTATATTCTCCTTTTATTCTAAGCAATACTTCTTTAACTATTTTTAATGCTCTGTACCCATAATGGATAAACAATTTATCCCATAATTCCGTTTTCAAATATTTCTGTATAACGTAAACTATGTAAACTATATAAGCCATACAATCATATAAATCAACCAACTTAACTTATACTCTATATATTATTCATTCTATCTTCTTCTTTCTGTTTTAGTTATATTTGTTTACATTGATATTTCTATTCCCTTCAGTCATAGATCTATATATGATATCAATCAATTTGACTCATATATACCTTCATATAAACATATTCAGTTTGGTACATTGTACAAAATCAGAAAGAAAATATTATTAGTTAGTCAATCCTTATAGTTAACCCTTATGATTAGTTATATTCTATCAATATTCTATTTATTATTCTATATATATCAATCTAATAACATAACTGCTTAGAAGTTCATTTTTACCTCTTCTCCCCCCCGGTAAAGTCACCCCCCTCTGCATTTTATTATACTTCAATAGTTCTCAAACTGCCACAGTTCTCCTCCCACCTCCCATTTCTTCTCCAAATATTGTTTCAGCTTCTCCCAGTCTGTGTTAAACTGTCCTGGGTCCAGATTTCTCAGTTTTCTTGTCATTTTATCCATTTCTGCCATATACAGCAATTTGTAAATCCAATCTTCCATAGTTGGCACTTCTTGTACTTTCCATTTTTGCGCGTACAAAAGTCTACCTGCAGCCATCATGTAAAATATCAACGTCCTATGATGGGCTGGAATTCCCTCCATTCCCAGGTTTAGTAGCAGGAGTTCTGGGTTCTTATTTACTTGAAATTGCAAAATCTCACTCATTTCTCTTATTATTTCCCCCCAGTACTGCCTAGCTACCTCACACGTCCACCACATATGATAGAGGGAGCCCTCGTGCTTCCTGCATTTCCAGCATTTATTAGAAGTATTCAAATTCCCTAGCGCAATCTTCTTTGGTGTCATGTACCAACGATAAATCATTTTGTAAATGTTCTCTTTAATGCTGGTGCATGTCGTTATCTTCATTGTAGTCTTCCACAAGTATTCCCATGCCTCCATTGTTATTTCTTTGTTGAAGTTTATGGCCCATTTCACCATTTGTACTTTAACTATTTCATCCTCAGTATACCATTTCAACAGTACTTGGTATACCTTGGATATTCTTTTCTTGTCCTCTTTAAAAAGGGTCTGCTCTAGTTCCGAATTCTCTGTTCGTATACCTCCCTTTACAGAGTCCGAGTTATATAAATCTCTAATCTGTCTGTACTGGAACCAATCGTAATAAGGTGATAGTTCCTCCTGAGTCTTTATTCTGAGTTTAGATGCTTCAATTCTAGTTATTTCTTTGTAAGTTAAACATTGTTGCTCATTATCAACAGCTCTCGGGTCTATCACCTCATATGGAACTACCCACAAAGGGGTTCCTTCTTGTAAATAGATTCTGTACTTCTTCCAGATTATATATAAACTTCTCCGTATATAATGATGCAGGAACATCGAGTTCACCTTTACTTTATCATGCCATAGGTATGCATGCCATCCAAATGTTTTTTTATATCCCTCTAGAGCTAGTAGTTTCTTATTCTTTAACGTCATCCACTCTTTCAACCACACTAGGCAAATTGCGTCATGGTAAAGTCTTAGATTGGGCAGTTGCATTCCGCCTCTTTCTTTTGCATCTTGTAAAACTTTCATTTTCACTCGAGGCTTCTTGCCTGCCCATACAAAGTCTGATATTTTCCTCTGCCATTTTTCGAATTGCTTAGAGTCTCTGATGATTGGTATTGTCTGTAGCAAAAACATTACTCTTGGTAACACATTCATCTTCACTGCTGCAATCCTTCCCAACCATGACAAATTCAGTCTGTTCCATTTGATCAGATCTCTCTCTATCTGAGTCCATAGTTTTTCATAGTTGTTTTTAAATAAGTCTATGTTCTTTGCAGTCAGTTCAATTCCCAAATATTTCACCTTATTTGTTACTTCACATTCCGTTATTTCCATTAGCGATTGTTGTTTTTGCTTAGTCATGTTTTTGCATAATACCTTTGATTTCTTTTTATTGATATAAAAACCTGCCAGATCCCCAAACTCCTTAATCTTCTCTATCACTTTTGGCATGTTCTCCATTGGGTCTTCTACAATTAGCATTATGTCATCCGCAAATGCTCTGACCTTATAAGAATAATCCTTTATTTTTATTCCACGGATTTCTTCATCTTGTCGTATTTGTATCATCAGGATCTCCAATACCAAAATGAACAACAGCGGAGACAGCGGGCAACCTTGTCTCGTTCCTTTACTTATAGCTAATTTCTTAGTCACTTCATCATTCACCACAATTGCTGCATTCTGGTCTCTGTAAATTTCCTTAATTGCTCTAATGAATCTTTCTCCCATTTGTAGCTTTTCCATAGTGGCAAACATAAAGTCCCAGTTTAAATTATCAAACGCCTTTTCAGCATCAACAAAGAAGAAACCAACCTCCTTATCACAACGCTTATCATAGTATTCAATAGCATTTATCACTGTCCTCAAGTTGTCTCTGATTTGTCTGTCTGGCAAAAAGCCTGCTTGTTCCTCCTCAATAACTTCCGAAAGCCACCCCTTCAGTCTCTCCGCCAGTATCTTCGCAAAGATTTTATAGTCATTATTAAGTAGCGATATAGGTCTATAATTTTTCACGTTTGTCAAGTCTTGGCCTTCTTTAGGGATCAGTGATATATTCGCTTCATTCCAGGTACCTGGAATCCGTTGATCCTTTAAAACTCCGTTGATCACCTCTTTTAGGAATGGTGCCAGTTCATTGGCCATTGTCTTGTAAAATTTAGCCGTAAGTCCATCTGGCCCTGGCGCCTTTCCCAAATTTACAGATTGTATTGCCTTACTTATTTCCTCATCCGTTACTTCATTATTCAGTCTATTTCTCCAAGCTTCCGAAATTACTGGGAGTTTCATTTTCTCCAAATATGTCGGTATTGATTCTTTATTCACCTCTTTCTTATTGTATAACTTAGCGTAAAATTTGTAAAAGGCTCTACTAATGGTAGTCTGTTCCAGATACGTTTTATTGTCCTCACATATTTTGTTTATTATTTTCTTTTCCCTTCTCTTTTTTAGTTGCCATGCCAAATACTTTCCAGGTTTATTTGCTCCTTCAAACACTTTCTGATTCAGTCTTTTAAGGTTCCACTCCAATTCTTTATTATTCATTGCTGTCAGCTGTTCTTGAAGTATTTTAATTTCCTGGTATAATTTCTTTTTCCTTGGTCTCTTTTTTAACTGTATTTCTTTGGCTTTTATTTTCTCCTCAATCTCTTGTCTCTTCTCCTCTTTCTTTTTTCTCACTCTGCCATTTAAGTCCATTAGTATGCCCCTTATTACCGCCTTGTAGGCATCCCAAACTTTGTCAGTTGGTACTTCTTTATTCACGTTATATTGTATGAAGAACTTTGTCTCTCTTCTCAACATCTCCACGTTCTCTCCTTCCTGTAACAAGTCCTCATTTATTCTCCATGCTTTCCTTTTTCTCCTCCTCCCTAATTTCCACATGATTGGATTATGATCTGAGCCTACCATCGGCATTATTTCTACCTCCTTAGTCCATAACGCTAAGTCTTTTGAGGCCCAGATCATATCAATTCTCGATAGTGTACAGTGTCTTGAAGAGTAAAAAGTAAATTGTCTACTTTTAGGATTTTCTCTTCTCCATACATCTTCTAAGGTCTCCTGTTGTATCAGCTCAAAAAAAAGCTTTGGTAACAATCCTCTTTTCTTTTGTACAGTTGATGTCTTTTTATCTAGTTCCAAGTTCGTCACTCCATTGAAGTCTCCAGCAAGAATTATCTGGTCGTATGAAAGATCCTCTAATTGCTTCCTCAAATCCTCAAAGAAGCTCTCTTTTGCACCGTTAGGTGCATAAATTCCGACTACCAATACTTTTTTTAAGTTCCATGTACATTCCACTGCTATAAATCTGGCTTCCACATCTTTTATTACAAATTTTGGCTGTAGCTCCTCTTTTATATACAACACCACTCCTCTTTTTTTCTTATTAGAGGCCGCTACAAATTCATTGCCCAGTTTCCCCATTTTTAAATATTTTGCATCCTGTTTTCGAATATGGGTTTCTTGCAAGCAAACAATATCGCATTTTTGTTTTAATAGCCAGTAGAAAATACTTTTTCTTTTGTTTGGTGAGTTTAGTCCATTTACATTCCAAGATAAAACTTTACACTCCATACTCATGATCTTGTTGGTAAGTCCTTTTCATTGTCCCTTATAAATCGCTCCATCTCTCGCTCAGATCTGATACGCTTTTTGACCCCTCCAAACTCAAAGGACACACCTTCTGGTAACTCCCATCTGTACCTGATTTTCATGTCCTTCAAGATCTGAATTAGCACTTTATATTTTTTCTGATCTAATAACACTGACCTGGGTAATTCCTTCATTATGATAATCGTCTTGCCATCAATCTCCAATGGATCTTGAAACTGTTTTGTCACAATCTTCTCTTTCATATTTCGTGTCGTAAACTGCACAATCACGTCTCTTGGTAGTTTCCTCTGGGTTGCAATTCTCGAATTTACACGGTATGCCACATCTAGGATAGCCACAACTTCCTCCTCCTCCTTCCCCAGGTATTCAGCTAACACCTCAGTCATCTGTTCTTGCGCTGACTTTCCTTCCACTTCTGGCAAGCCACGAAACCGTAGCTGCTTCTCCATGTGTTTAGTTTCTGCAACCGACATTCTTCCCCTCATCAGTCTCATCTCTGTTTGTTGCGTGTCTGCTAAGTTCTCCATCGCGTCTTCTACTGTTTTAACTCTCTGCTGCGTTCCTTGTAGTTCACTTTGTATTGTTTCCATACCTTTTTTCACTTCTGACAGCTCCGATTTTACTGTCTGTTTGACCTCTTTAACCTCTTTAATCAGCTCCAATTTCGTGTCCTTAAGTTCTTTAATCACATCTAAAAGTTTTTTGTCCAGGTTTTCTATTGCCGATTGCCACTCTTTTTTTGACATCGTGGGGCTTGCTTTGGCTCGCTCCCACGAGTCCGCTCTCTTCCTTAACTCCGTGGCGTAAAATTTAAATGTCTTTTTATTTCAAATGTCCCGGTCTTCTTGCAAAAATTAATTTTTAAAGAGTCCAAAATGTCGGGCGTCTTTTCTCTATGGTTCCTCTATGATTTTGTAATCCAAGATGGCTTACTTCCTTTTCCGCTGAAGCCGCGACCCTTCCCCTTTCAAAGATGGCGATTCCCTTCTTCCTGCCCTCCGGCAAGGGCCGCTTCTCTCCAGCAACTCTATTGTTATTACGTACTTCCTGTCTCCCGACTTCCCACAGTAGGTCTCGCGATGGTATCTTTTTCTCACAGCTCCATAACCGCAAGTATTCAAAACAATAGTCCAATTTCCTTAATAACTTCTTTAAACTTAGTCTCTTTTCAAGTACAACTCTTGCCGAGTCTTCCCCTCCTTATTATTAGCCTGTTGCAGTTTGAAAATCTACTTTTCTTCCTCTCTGCTTTTATCAATCTGTCCCATATCAGAAGATAGTGATCTTTACCTTCTCCTTCACTTTTCTTGGGCTGTAATCGCTGTTTCGATTATAACTTCTCCTCTCCACTTCTTTCCCCAATCGAAGCTTGGGTATGTAGGTCTTATGCCAGCCGAATTGGCCCCAGAACTGCCGCAGAGATCGTAGCCGACCTGTCACAGGGTGGGACCTCAAGGATCGGGAGGGGACCTGTTGCGCAGAGCCCCCCCTCGTCCGAGATCTAGCACACCCTAGGGTCTTGAGCGTTCTTTGCCTGCTCTCCGCCTGAGAGCAGTCGGCCGCGGGCTAGATTTCCCCCGCCGGCCGCTTAAAACGGCAGTCCGGTCAGCTCCGCGAATGGAGCTGCTTCAGACCTCCATGAATCCCAAACCGGAAGTCTCTTGTCTCTGACTACTTGACTGATGTTTCTTGGATTATTCTCATGTACATCACAGTAGGTCCAGGCACTTATCAACAATATTCTTTCTTTAACCACCCGCTACAGCTATTCACTTTTATTGACTAAAATAAAATTATATCTCATTTCAAAGCTGTACTTTTATTGTATGGTAGATTTGCCATTATGCATTTAACTTTTCCTGATGAAATCAATATAATTATTTTTGTGAGTAAAACAACCAGAATGGAGCACTTTGAATGTTATTATTAATGTTAATGTTATTCTTGAGTTGTCTATAAAATGGGTGTGTTCGTAATTGTTCTTTGGGATTTAAATTGCCTACATTGATTGAAGTGAATCTTCACCTGAAATTACAGTATCAGACATCATTCTTAGCCTCTGTGCATATCATTTGGAAATCTTTAATACCACTGTTAACAACAAGTTTACCAAAATCTCTGGAAATACTTTTTCTCATCATAGTTCTTTATACAGATTACTTTGAACGCCAGCACAATACCTCTTATCTACCTGCTCTTTAGTTGCTTGAAAACGATTTTATCATTCATTTTTTTTTTTTGAAAATTTTTTTATTGGGTTAGGATCAATTATTTTCACATTACAATCAATTCTCCCATTTCCCACTTTCTAACCCCCTCCCTTCCCCCCCTTTTTGTTGACTTCCAACAGTTTTCCAACCCTTTGTCCCTTTTCCCTTACTCCTTTTATATTCCTCTATCTAACAAATATATATTCTCCCTTTATTCTAAGCAGTAATTCTTTAACTATTTTTGATACTCTGTACCCTAACTTTGAGTCCCTTTTTCCATGTTGGATAAGCAATTTATCCCCTTTTTCATAATTTCAAATATTTCTATAGATCATAAACCATATAAACCATATAAGTCAACCAATTTAACTTATGCTCTATGTGTTACTCATTCTACATATCTTCTTCTTTCTGCTTTAGTTATATTTAATTACATTACTGTTTTTATCCCCCTTCAATTATAAATCTATATAACTATCATCATATAATATCAATCAATTTGACTCATATATATCTTCAGATAAACTTATTCAGTTTGGTACATTATACAAATTTTACCAAAAATAATATTAATTAGTCAATCCTTATGATTAATCCTTATAGTTAGTTATTTTCTATCAATATTCTATATATTATTCTACATATAATCTAATGACATAACTGCTTAGAAATTTTCATTTACCTCTTCGTCCCCCCGGTAAAGTCACCCCCCTCTGCGTTTTATTATATTTCAATAGTTCTCAAACTGCCACAGTTCTCCTCCCACCTCCCATTTCTTCACCAAATATTGTTTCAGCTTCTCCCAGTCTGTGTTGAACTGTCCTGGGTCAAGGTTTCTCAATTTTCTTGTCATTTTGTCCATTTCCGCCATATACAGCAATCTGTAAATCCAGTCTTCGATAGTTGGCACTTCTTGTACTTTCCATTTTTGCGCATACAAAAGTCTAGCTGCTGCTGTCATGTAAAATAACAGTGTCCTGTGTTGAGCTGGAATGCCCTCCATTCCCAAGTTCAGTAGCAGGAGTTCTGGGTTCTTATTAATTTGAAATTGTAAAATCTCACTTATTACTCTTATTATTTCCCCCCAGTACTGCCTAGCTACCTCACACGTCCACCACATATGATACAGGGAACCCTCATGTTTTTTACATTTCCAGCATTTATTAGAAGTGTTCAAATTCCCTAGCGCAATCTTCTTTGGTGTCATGTACCAACGATAAATCATTTTGTAAATGTTCTCTTTGATATTAGTACACGTCGTAGTCTTCATTGTAGTCTTCCACAAGTATTCCCATGCCTCCATTGTTATTTCTTTATTAAAATTTATGGCCCACTTCACCATTTGTACTTTAACTGTTTCATCTTCAGTATACCATTTCAACAGTACTTGGTATACCTTAGAAATTTCCTTCTTGTCATCTTTTAAAAGTGTCTGCTCTAGTTCCGAATTCTCTATTCTTATGCCTCCCTTTGCAGAGTCCGAATTGTAAAGATCTCTGATCTGTCTATACTGAAACCAGTCATAGTTTGGTGATAACTCGTCCTGTGTCTTTATTTTAAGTTTGGAAGATTCTATTCGGGTTATCTCCTTGTAAGTTAAACACTGTTGCTCAGTGTCATTCATGTTTGACAACAGTGAGTGGATTATTTTTGTTTAAAATAAGATATAGAGGAGTCTCAGGCTCCTATTGACATTTGAAACACAAAACTATGCTTGACAGTCTTGAACTTCTGGGCAGTAGTATATGTGAAAGGGATCTTGGGGTAAGAGTGGACTGTAAACTGAATATGAGCAGTCAGTGTGATGCAGTGGCAAAAAAGGCTAATTCAATCCTGGGTTGTATCAAAGGGGCCATAGCATCGAAATCGCAGGAGGTCATAGCCCCTGACCTGCCTTGGTCAGGCCACACCTGGAGTATTGTGTGCAGTTCTGGAGGCCTCACTTCAAAAAGGATGTGGACAAAATCGAGAGGGTGCAGAGGAGAGCGACGAGAATGATCAGGGGTCTGGAGACTGAGCCCTACGAGGAAAGGCCTTGGGAATGTTTAGTTTGGAGAAGAGGAGGTTGAGGGGGGACATGATTGCTCTCTTTAAATATTTGAAAGGCTGTCATTTGGAGGAGGGCAAAGAGCTGTTCCAGTTGGCAGCAGAGGGTAGGACGTGAAGCAATGGGCTAAAACTACATGCACAAAGGTACCGACTGGATATTAGGAAAAAAATTTTCACGGTCAGAGTAGTTCAAAAGTGGAATCAGCTGCCTAGGGAGGTGGTGAGCTCCCCTTCACTGGCAGTTTTCAAGAAGAGGCTGGATGAATACCTGTCAGAGATGCTTTAGGCTGATCCTGCACTGGGCAGGGGGTTGGACTAGATGGTCTGTATGGCCCCTTCCAACTCTATGATCCTATGATTCTAACTAAACAGAGAACACAAAATGTAGAATTAGGAGTCTTTCCACTCCTTTTGGTGGTTCCATACTTAGAGTATACTGAAACATTCCTTATAGTTAAATTATCATCATATACATTATGTGGAACTGTTTTAGGTGGGGAGCATGTTGGTCTGCAGTAGAACAGCAGGATTTGAGTCCAGCGTATCTTAGACACCAATAAGATTTTCAGCATGTAAGCTTTCAAAAGCCAGCTCCTTTCTTCATACAATCTGAAGGGAGCTCTGACTCTCAAAAACTTGCACTCTGAAAATCTTATTAGTCTCTAAGGTGCCACTGGACTCAAATCCTGCTGTGCAGAACTATTACATAGCCAAACATACATCATAACTGATAAAACTGCAGCAGTTGGTTCTTTACATGAATGTTTACTAAGACAAGCATCAATTATCTGTCTAAATATCATAAATAAATATCATAAAGTCAAAAAGATGCAGTACTACATATCTATTTCAAAAATGTCTCCATATAATGAAGTCAAGTAAAAAAACTTTTGTTCTCTGTAAAACAAAAATCTTACCATGTATTTACTCTGGTTCTTAAATTATGGGGCTTGCTCCCCCTCCCTCATTAGTGGATGTGGAGTAACTGCGAGATTTCCTGAGCCAGTGGTGCTTCTGTTCACCTCCTTCCCATCAGCTGAGACATGACTGGATTGCTTGACCTCTGGAAACTCTCACCGCTGAACCTTGTTCTCTCTTCACCTTTTCTCGGCCCCACTGTTGGGCCTTGGACATGGCTATAAATGGCTACCGTGGCCTGGCCATAGACTGGCAACCAGCAGATCGGGCCAGTACTACTGCTCCCATACGATTCTCCCTCTCATTATCTGCCTAATTCCTCTGCTTGGATAAGTCCTTAAAGGACCTGCCCTGCCTGCAGGATCTCAGCGCTTATATCAGTGCCTCCCCCCTTCCAGAGTAGCCTCGTGACAGATTAGTGGACTGGTATCATCCTTTCTACCCTTACGTCCTTGTGTGATGCCTCAAAAGAAGTGGCCTCAGGCACAGTTGCTGCTTTACCCTTACATTTCTCGAATATAGGTGATGAGTGTTTTCTCTGTCCTTGCTACTTCCTGTGAGAAGTAGGAGCGCTACCCAGGCTGCCTCTGCTGGCACAGGTGATGTACCTGCACTGTCCATGCTTTTTACCTGCTGCCCTGATAGATACTCATAGGCCAAAGTGCCATCTAAAAGTGGAGCCACCCCTAAGAAATGCCTCAGAGAGCCAGTTTGGTATAGTGGTTAAGAGCACTAGCGGGACTCTAATCTGGAGAACCGGGTTTGATTCCCACTCCTCCACTTGGGTTTGATTCCCACTCCTCCACTTGGGTGACCTTGGGTCAGTCACAGCTTCTAGGAGCTCTCTCACCCCCACCCACCTCACAAGGTGATTGTTGTGAAGATAATGATAACATACTTTGTAAACTGCTCTGAGTGGGCGTTAAGTTGTCCGGAAGGGCAGTATATAAATTAAATGTTTTTGTTAATATTATTATTACAGTTACTAAAAATGGGCAGTTTTCTCTTACAACACATGAAAAGTAGACAATTATTTAATAGTGTTTTGTGAAAATTTTTAAGGGGATCCACATTTTATTACTGATCTCTCAAATACACAGCACATTTTACTTTGCATCAGCCTGTAGAAGTTTTCTGCACCAAAACTGGTAGGGGAAACGGTATTTGGCTCAGTCTTCTTCCCGTCCAGGTGTTTATTTCATTCACCATTTGCTTTGTAAGTATTCAGACTGGAATGCTATTGCGTTTAGTTCCAGAATGCCCGGGAGACTGCCGGTGACATCTGGACAAGGGCCCTCGTACTTTTGCAGCTTTATTTCTTGCTTGTGTTTGTTCAAGTGTGATATAAGTGAAAGCCCATTAAGATCTCTGGCTTGAACTTTTGCTTGTTTGGAGAAATACCGTTTACAAGCATGAATAAAAAGCTCTTCTCTTTGATGCGCAAGGAGCTCTGTGCAAAAATAACTCACTTGAGTTTTTATGACCACGTAATACACCCCGGATAATAGATGTTTATGGAAATCCTGCAAGATCATTAACCCTTGTAATTATTATGTGACACTGTACCGAAGCATTAATGAGCAAATTCAACAGTATTCTTTTAAGATACAAGATCCAGCCGAACATTTCCTCCTGCACCTAATGGCAGCATCTCACTTTTGCAGGGCTTTACAAACTGGAACAAAAGAGACTTCAACCAGTTTATTAAAGCTAATGAAAAATACGGACGTGATGACATCGATAATATTGCCCGTGAGGTGGAAGGAAAGTCACCTGAGGAAGTTATTGAGTATTCAGGTCTGTCGATGTATCTTGAACAAAATTAAAAAGACTCCAGTAAGACTGTTTTTGGTGAAGTTGTCTCTGTACTGTATAAGAATAGGAAATGTTGAAATATTTGCTGTGAAGGAAGACTATAATGTCCTGCATGGAGAGATTTAAGAGCTGTGGAGGAATTATGCTGAGAAAGCCACTCTGTAACCCTTTAGCCATTACCATTCTGCACTGGCTGATTTTCAGATCGTGACATGCTTCATTTGATACTGCCACGGAGGGCAAGGCAGGCGGAGTGGGTGAGAGGCTGGATTTTATTTTTCCCTTCCCCTGACAGGGCTATAGAGCTGGTACTGATTTTGTTACCTGATGGAAATTTTTAAAAATAGAACCCCAAGAGCATTTCTGATGTCAGCAAGCACAGTTCTCTTTTTGCAGTCCCTCCTGTGTGGAATGGACAGATTCTAGCATGCATGTACTGTCTGTAGGGAAGGAGTGGCCCATATGTCAGGTTGGAGCCAGCATACACAATTGAAATAGCGTGCCTCTGAATGCCGGTTGCTGGGAGGCAGCAGTGGGGGGAAAGCTGTTGCTTTCATTCTCTGCTTGTGGGCTTCCCTTTGATAATGGCCATCACGCGACAGAGGGTGCTGGGCTAGTGGACCACTGGTCTGACCTAGTAGGGCTCGGGCGTTCATTTACGGGACACCTGAGTACTACCATTTATTGGAAGGACTCCAGCCTAACCCACAGACCGATTCCTCCCTGCACATAGAGCGGCTGTACTTTCTGTGCTAACTACTTACTTTCTAGTTACTGTAGCATTGATGATAAGGGAAGAAAGGGACAAGGCATTGTATGTATGTATGTGTGTGAGTAAATTAGGCATTACAGTGGGGGAGGGATGTAATAATCACTCAGTGGTTTGGGTTTAAAACTTTTTTAAAATGGAAAGTGGTTACAAGAGACTGCCTGCAGTCAAGAGTAAAAAGAGTAAAGCTGGTTGCTCTACCCTTTCCTCCCTGGTGTTTAGCTCCCCAAATTGCCTGCCTTGGCTACTGTTCTCACAACGAGATAAGTCTGTGTACCCGATTCTTTCATAAGTGGATAAACAGATAGGTGTGTGTATGTTATGATTTTTATCAGAAAACAGCTTGCAGAGGACTTGCATCCTGCTAGTCTTCTGATCAAACTTGTGAGTTCCAAATGGGGGTGGGTGGGCAGGGGGTGCTAAGGGGTTTTTTACATATCTCTCATGAAGTTTGGTCATAAGTGTCAGCAACCGGCTATTTTAAGCTGAAACATCTTCAAAAGATTCCCGTAGGTGTGCAGATAGTATATAACAAGTATCTTATGATTAAGTAACTTTGTGAAAAAGGGGCCATGGCTCAGTGGCAGAGCGTCCCTTGGCATGCAGATGGTCCCGGTTCCAGTCCCTGGCATCATGAATTAAAGGGACTGGGTAGTAGACAATGTGAAGGACCTATGCCTGAAAACCTGGAGAGCTGCTGCCAGTCTGAGTAGACAATAGTTAGAGCAAGTTTGGTGTAGTGGTTAAGAGAGTGGCAGGATTCTAATCTGGAGACCCAGGTTTGATTCCCCAGTCCTGCACTTGAAGCCAGCTGGGTGACCTTGGGTCTGTCACAGCTTCTTGGAGCTCTCTCAGCCCCAACCACCTCACAAGGTGATTGTCGTGGAGATGATAATAACACACTTTGTAAACTGCTTTGAGTGGGCGTTAAGTTATCCTGAAGGGCAGTATATAAATTTAATGTTGTTGTTGTTGTTAATACTGACCTTGATGGACCAAGGCTTATAAGGCAAGTGCATGTGTCCTGTGTCTTTGCTAAATTGTATATTTATAGTAATTAGTCATTTTTAAAGTTAGAAACATTCAAAGATTTTTTTTTTTGCTGGACAGCTGTTTTTTGGGAACGTTGTAATGAACTTCAGGACATTGAGAGGATCATGGCTCAGATTGAACGAGGAGAAGCCAGAATACAGAGAAGGATTAGCATCAAGAAAGCCCTGGATGTCAAAGTAATTCTTTTACAAATTAGTATTTCTCCTGATTAATTTTGTCCCTAACAAATCAGCATGCTCTTCACTGATAAAATACCCTTGGTCCCTTTCTAATTTCGTACTTTAAAGCTAATGCTAATTCAGTGGTGAGCAAAGTTATTCTTTCCATGATAAAATTCCTTTTTATTCCAAAGTCATTCCTTTTCATAACACAGAATGAAATGCCTAGAGTAAAAACTGTGCGGTTGGATCCAGTGACCAATTTCCACTAGCTAAAAGATTGGATCTAGCCAGCTTTTCAGCTGGTGGAAAGGGTAAGAAGGATCCCCTTTGACCAGGGTTTTTTTTTTCTGGGGAAAGAGGTGAGGGAACTCTCAACTGAGGCGACTCTTGGGAGGAGGTGGTGCGCTCAATACGCTCCTGGGACTGCATGATGATGTCACTTCCGGGAAGTGACATTATCACGCAGGCATGGCCACCCTGGGAGTGCTCCTGTACTCCATGGGGGGGGGGGGGTGTCCGATTCAGCCTGGAACAGGCCATTCCGTCATGGGGAAGTACTCCCCCGCCTGGCAGTGGCTGGAGCTGGGCCATTTTGGGCCCAAATTGGGCCAAAACGGCCCCCAAAATGGTCCGGATCACCCTGGAACAGGCTGTTGCCACACAGGAGAGCATTCTCTCGCAGGGCAGCAGCCCGAACCTGGCCATTTATGGCCTGATCCAGGCCGTTCTGGGCCCAAATTGGGACAAAACGAGCCAGAAATGGCCTGGAATGGGCTGCTGCCACACGGGAGAGCACTCCCCCGCTGGGCAGAGGCCCGATCTGGGCTCTTATGGGCCTGATCTGGGCCCAAAATGGCCAAAAAAAATAGCCACATGACACCAATCACGTGGGTATTTTAAAGAGCTGCCGGAACGCCATTCCGGGGTGTTCTGGCTCAAAAAAAGCCCTGCCTTTGACCACCAAAAAAAGGCTATTGTGGGGGCTGGGGATCGTGGGACCTGCATGGGTGGAAGACATATGGCACAGGGACTGTAATAGCTAGGGTATTTGGGCAAGATTGTGTTAAAAGGCTGGCTGGGTTCAACCCAAGGAGTCTCCCTCTGGCTCCTTTTGTTAGACTCTTCATTTTGCAGAAGTGTGTCATTGGATCCATCAAACTCATTATTATTGCTACACCAGTCGAAAGATCCAAATATTAACTTGAATAATGGTTTGTTTGGGAGATGATCTGCTCATGTTAGTGTAATCTTACTGAGCTAGATTACCATAAGTGTTTGTTGAATCACATCCACCCATATATTACTAGTAATTCATCATTATTATTTAATTTCAGATTGCAAGATATAAAGCCCCTTTCCATCAGTTGCGTATTCAGTATGGAACAAACAAAGGCAAAAACTATACAGAAGAGGAAGACAGATTCTTGATATGCATGTTGCATAAAATGGGCTTCGATAAAGAAAATGTGTATGAAGAACTAAGACAGTGTGTACGCAACGCCCCTCAATTCAGATTTGACTGGTTTATCAAGTCTAGGACAGCAATGGTAGGTAACTCTTTCTGTTTAAGCAGAGTGAAGTTTTGTATGCTTATTTTTTCATAGTTTAGGTCTTGTTGGGTTATACTTTTTTGTATTGATTGCCCTGACCTGGATAGCCCAGGAGAACGTGATCTTGTCACATCTCAGAAGCTAAGCAGGGCTGGCCTTGGTTAGTAATTGGATGGGAAGGCCTCCAACAAAGTCAACTATGACTTGAGGGCAGGATTTCATTCATTTTTTGTATTGATTATGTGTGTATTATGCTTGGAAAGTGGTATTAATCAGGCATGTTGTATTTTTTTCTCATAAGGCATTGTAGAAGTGCTAAAACAAACAAAGCAATTTTGTGTTGTGCCACTCTTACACAACATTAAGATATGTGGAACAAATAGGCGAGTGAGTGAGTGCGTTAATTGCATTTCTGTAGCCTAAGAGCACTTCTTGATGTGAGGAGTTTGCAAATGTCTGGCATCTTTACTCACCAAATCCACTATAAAACTGGATTAGGAGGCTCACTTCAGGTTCTTCAGCAACCAGCCCCCATAGCTGGCATCAAGCCCATATGTTGAGAAGAACTTCCTGTTTTGGAGCTGCTGTAGCTAGAGAACCTGGAAGCCCCTGGGCCTTCTTGGCAACGTAACTAAAGTGGACTATCGGAAATCAGGTCTGACTCTAATGTCGGCCACAGCTATACAAAACAGTTGTGAACACAAAATCAGGAGAAAGAAACTGAATCATATAACAGCTTTTCTTGAAGCCAACCCAAATGGCACAAAACATTGTACAAGATTTTGAGTTCTATAGAACCCTTCATCAGACAGATGTTGCAAAAAATTAAAAAATGAAGGCAGAGGAAGGGTAACTTTCCCAGGTCCAGATCTTAATACTGTAGTCATGGCAGCCTTGGATGCTGGTGGGCTCACGGATTGCTGTAGGTTTTTATTATGGCACTTGCGTTCTGGGAGGAAAACTAACGGGCTATGGAGCTTCAGCTCATTACAAAGAAGTCCAGCGAGGTCCAAATGTCATCCAAAACCATGCAAGAATGACCAGAGAGTCAGTAGAAACATAGAGTTTAATGAGTGAACATTTGCATGTTCTCTCATTAAAACAACAACATTTGATTTATATACTGCCCTTCAGGACAACTTAACGCCCACTCAGAGTGGTGTACAAAGTATGTTGCTATCCTCACGCCAATCACCCTGTGAGGTGAGTGGAGCTGAGAGAGCTCCAAGAAGCTGTGACTGACCCAAGGTCACTCAGCTGGCTTCAAGTGTAGGTGTGGGGAATCAAACCTAGTTCTCCAGATTAGAGTCCTGCCACTCTTAACAAGTGCACCAAACTGGCCTTACCATTAAAATGAAACAAGCAAAGCTGGTATTGATAGCTGTCTTTCCAAATCAGCTGATACTTAGAGTGCTTTTATTCCCAGAAAATTTTACAAAACATAGAATGGGAAGGAAATATTTGGTCATTTAGTTTTTTATGCTTGCAACAGAATAGTAAGTCCTTGATAAATGTCAGCAGAAGAGATGCACAAATCCAGGGACATCCAAAGCTTATAAAGAACAAACTTGTTGCTGCAACGGAATGCAGTCAATCAGCAATGCATACCTTAGGCTTAATGCTACGGTCAATAAAGCTGTACCATTAAAAGAAAGGAACAATGCATACCAGGAAATCCAGCTTTTGTAATAATATTCCATTTTTATAACTGAAAGGAGGGTTATTACATTTTACCATATCTTGCTTACCTTTCCCCAACCTCATTTCATATAGAGGATCTTGCAAGATAATATGGAGAAAAAGACTTCTAGTAAGAAAATTTAAAATCAGTAGTCATTGCTTCACAAAGGAGTAGTATTTTATAGCCAAAGTTCTATTTAAACTCAGGAACTCCAAGATAACTTAGTTTTTTATGGTTTTATTTAGAAAATCCTCATTGCTTCCTGTTGGCCACTAGATGTCGCTCCAGTTCTGTGTAAAGAAGATTTTCCCACCATGTTCTTTTTTTTCTATGCATTTATTTGAAAATTAGAAAACAAATATAATTCTTCTGCATATGGCTTACACAATAAGAACTCATAAGTGGCCTGATGGTTTCTACGAGATTCTGATTTTTCTGCTCCAGTTTTCATACTTTGCAGACCCTGTTTAGGTGTTATGTTATGGTAGCTGCTGCTGCTCTTCTTTGTGACTGTGCTAAAGATGAGAATGGTAAGCAATAGCATCATTGAATCAGAGACCCGTTCTCCTTAAGGCAAGACATGCACCTGTTCTCTGAATGGTTTTTCTTTGGGATCAGTGGGCTGTGAGGCAAGTGAGGATTTGGTGTGCCTCGCCCTAGTACTCATGTTTGTGGCTTACTTCATGACAGCGGGCAAGAGCATTTATTTTATTTTTTATTTGACGTTATTTATAGTCCACCTTTCTTATTGAGACTCAGGGTGGGTTATACACATTGTAATTCAATACGATTAACAGCTCGGGCAGTCAATAAACAATACAATTGGTTATAAATTGAAGACATTTGAAACAATGTTGAAACAAAACAAAACAATTTGACACAACCCTGTAAATGACAGTAATGATCTTTATCAGAGCATCTGTTTGAACCATTTCTTTTACCGTACAGTTTTATTACCTGTGTATGAAGGCACTCCTGAATAATTTGGTTTTGCACAGTTTACGGAAAGCCACAAGAGTGGGAGATTTCCTGACCTCTTTAGGCAGGCTGTTCCAAAAGGCAGAGGCCACCACAGAGAACCTGTGTGTGCAGGCAGCTTTTAATTTTGCCTGGGTGGAGGAAGGTATCTGCTGAAGGCCTCATTCAGATGAGTGAAGCTGCCATGACGGAGCATAAGGAGACTGGCCTGCTATAGATGTGAGGGACCAAGGCCGTGACGGGCTTTGCATGTGACAGCCCACACCTTGAATTGAGCCCAGTAACTGAGGGGAAGCCAATGGAGTGGCTGCAGAAGGGGAGTAATGTATATGTTTTGCTTAGCTCTTGATAATGATTAAGCTGTGGTGTTCTGCACCAAACTGGAGTCTCCCAGTTGACTTTGAACGGACTCCCGTGAGGAGTGCGTTACAGTAGTTACCATGGTGTGGATCCAGGTAGCCAGATTGGCCATGTCAAGGCAGGCAGGAGGCCATCTCCTGGGCTAGACTGTTGGAAGAAGAGTCGGAAGGCCTTTTTTACAGCTGCATTTACTTGCTTCTCTAGCAGTGATACTGGATCCAGGCTCTTAGTCAAGTCTGCAAGGGTCAACTGAACCCAACTGAAAGCGGGGAGCACCGTGTCTTGCAAGGTCTCTGCTTTCCTAACCAGCGTCACTTCTGTCTTACCTGGGTTTGGTTTCAGTTTGTTCACTTCCAACCATTTGTCCACAGCTGTCAGGCAGTGACTTAAAACCTTTACTGCATCACCATGGGATTTGTATGGAGAAATATAGAACTGGGTGGTATCTGCATATTGATGCACCCAATTCCCTAGCTATGAATTTTTTAACCTAAAGGCTTTACATAAAAGTAACATGGGGAATAAGATCAAGACGGGTAGCCGTGTTAGTCTGTCTGTTACACTAGAGAAGAGCAAGAATCCAGTAGCACCTATAAGACTAACAAAATTTGTGGTGGGGTTTGAGCTTTCGTGAGTCCCAGCTCACTCCTTCAGATGGGGAATAAGAGCGTACCTTTTCAAACTCTGAAAAATAACACAGATGTATGTGGCTGGCACGGAAGATACACTTAGAACCACAACATAGGCAACATCCTTATTTTGATTTAGGCCACAAGGCTATCTAGTTAAGCCCTTACTTTAACTGGCAGTAGTTCTTTAAGATTTCTCTACACAAGACATCTTACACGAGTAGGATCAAGTGAAAGATCTGACACTTGTTCTCCCATTGTGGTTACACATGCACCATTAGGGAGACAGCGTACCCTTGAATATAAGACCATGCAGAAAGCAAGTCACTGGAGTGTACCTGTGCAAAATGTCTTGTGTAGAGAGACTCTCAGAGAAAGGTGTTTTCCAGTATCTTCATCTCACATCCTTTGTGCTTGTTTTTCCCACTTCAGATTTTAACCTAAGTACAAAATATTTGCAATACTGAAGCATGTGATAAAATGGGGGGGGGGGGGCTTGCCATGCAAGATCATTTTCATAGTTGTTTCATTGGCAAGATTTGAATGGGAAGGAATGTGAAAGTGTTGTTAAAAGGTGTGATGTTTCAGGCTCAGGATACAACTGGAAAAAAAGACTTAAAGTTATTTATTTTAGAACTTCGTACTATGTGATGTCTCAATGGGGAACTAGTTCATGATGTAGCTTACAAATAAATGACAGTTCACAATGGAAAACATCTTAAATATGAGATCCTTTGAGAGGAACAATCTAGGATAGGCTGATTCCTGCCTGGCAGTTTTCTCAATTAACAGCATTTTGGTCTTATCTGGATTGTATTTGTTGATTGACTCCCACTTGCCCCATTATCCTGTCCAGATGCCACTTTAACTACTGCTCATCTGACAGATGAAAATCTGTCTATAGATTGATGGCACCACACTCCAAACCCCTGGATAGACTCACCTGGTGGTTTCATGTGTCATATTAAATTTTATCATATTTTGTAATCAGCTGATTGACTGAATAGGTCTTAGTACTCGTAATCCACCTTGACTTCCAGTGAGAAAGGCAGGATATAAATGATAACAAATAAATAAATTTAGATGTTGCGTAGCATGGGGTATAAAATAGAATGCTGAGGAACTTTATAGCATGTTTGTAGAGATTGTATGGAGGGAACAAAAAGCCTGTAGGGTGCTGCATGCAATGGATGTCAGAATTGCCCAGGTAAAAGGAACAAAGATGGAAAAACAAGCTACAGCAATAGCTGCCATTTTTTTATTTTTAAAAAGGATTTATACCCCATTCTTCAGTTTTAGTTGTTCAGTGAGCCTCATATCTAAACCAAAAATGGCAGATAAGAAGCTCAGCAGTGTGATCATAGCAGCAGATGACGCCAACTGCCTTCAAAACAAGAACCCCAAACAAAAACTCTCAAAAGCAGGAAGGTCTTTATCTTGTGCTTGAATGCAACCGATGAAGAGAAGGGTATTCCAGAGACATGGTGCCATCATGGGGAAGGCCCTGTTCCTGGTCACCACCCTCCTTGTTCCCGTTGGTGGGGATGGCTGGAAGGCCCTCTGAAGAAGTGGATGGGAAGGCTCATATCAGAGGAGACGGTTCTTCTAGGCTTGGGCTGCTTATAGGTTTAAAGGTCATAACCTGCCCAACTGTGCAAGCAGAAGCTGGAAAATCTTATTGTTGGGCAGAAAATGTGTGCTCTTCATCCGTTTCATTGATACAAAGGTGTACTGTAAAGAGCTGGTTATGTTGCTACCATATAGCATATTTCAAATAATTCTTGAATCCAGGTAGGCTTCAGTGACTTAGACTGCAGTTGGCAGTAGCAGGAAATAACTGCTCTGAAACCTTGTGCCTTGGAGCATGTGGGAGTTGGTTTCATATTCTGTCCTCCTCACCAGTCCCTTTCCTGAAGTAGAACATTCAGTTATCTTGAAGAACCAGCAGAGATTATTGATGAGTCTGTTACATATACTGCAGTGGTGCTACCAGTGACATCAGTAACCTTCAGTAAATCATGAACTCTGAATGGCTGCAATGTCTCTGTGGTCACAAACACTGCAGATGTTGCTGTGCTAGTAAGGACCTCATGAATCCCTTCATATTTTAAGGAACGGGGAGATTTGTGTTCGTTCACATGCTAGCCAGTATAGCATAATAGGATTGCATGGATGTCTCTTTAATGCAAATTCTGAATGCTTCCAAGGTGGGTTTTTTCCCATCCTGAAATCTAATGCAATTTAGTTCTGCATTCAGTTTACAACATAATCCCAAATCTGATCATTCCTTTAGTTCTGCCCCTCTTGAGTGAGGAAGGAAGTCTGATACAGGTTATTAACTGCCTGGAAAGACAACCCGTCTACAATATTCTGATAGTGCTCACGCATCTCTTATCTAGGGAACAGACACAACCGAAAGTCCAAGGCAAAGAGAGCCATTGTCCGGTGTGTGTATGTACGGATGTATTAAGGAGTATAGACTCCAAAAGGGGAATAAATCATTGTAGATACTCCACGGCAGAGACAAGGCTGAAGATCTTGTGTACTAGGTCCCCGAGAGACCATCAGAGGTCTGAGAGGGTCCAACTCTGGCAGTCCCTTCTCTCCATCTTCCTAGGGTTTGCTGCAATAGCTGTGTGCCATGATGTGTAGGCAAGAGAGAAGTAGTCTCAGCCACACAGTGTATGCTGTCATCAGCTTCTGAAGGCCATAGGTGTCCAGAGAGAATTCTGCTATTTTTATGGTTTTATATGTTTTGAGTGCTGAATAATTTAATTTGCAGACTGCTTTGAATGCCTTGGTAAGAAGGCACTATATCAAAGCTGCAAATAAATGAGTTCATATCCCACATTCCCTCTAGGAATATTATGGGGCATGAATGCTACTTGCATTTGAGTTGTTGCAAGTGGCAGTGCAAAAGAGTCCATCTATGGGGGTCTGCAGATGGGGTCTTGTTGAAACTGGCCTGCTCAGCCACAAAAAACAGCTGTGTGCACTTCAGTAGCAGAGACGGGCACCAATCTGTGGTGCGCTAACTAAGGCTGCGTGGCTGATTTATACAGGTGGCAGCCCTGTTTAAACGAAACTCTGGCTTGAGTGCAAAGTCACATAGGTCAGCACTTTTTGTCCCATCAGCGTTAGTGTGAAGTCCGACCAATGTTGCTCATGGTTCTTGGCCTGTGCTAAGTTTTTTTCCAAAGTTGCATCCTGTTAGCAAGCAAACATCCATGGGAGAAAGGGCAGGGCTGTAGCTGGTCTGCATACAGGTGTTCTCTCTGCATGGGAGGAGGAGAAAAACCGCTCAAGTGAGCATGTTCCATTATTTGGATAGAACAGTGGGTCCTGCTGTGTGTCTTTGAAGTGCATTGTTGTTGTTGTGCTTGCTCCTAATTTCACTTCTGATCTCTCTTGAATCAAGGACCAAATTTGATTGTAGTCCTATGAATTAAACTGGGCTGGGAGATAATGGCTTATTGAAGGCTTTCCCATTGATCTTGGAGACTGCTGTGCTCCTACCCCCTTTCCCTGCCTGCTGCTTGTCCACTCCTAGTCAGCCACCTCCATCCATTTCTCCTTCCTGCCTAGCATTTCCTCTTCCAGTTATTGTTTCATGGATCTTATTAAGAAATAGTCTACTTGCTGGTTTGGATCCAGCAAGCTTTTCAGCCGAGTCTCGAGTAGTTCCCCTCCTTGTTACAGCCACATGGTTGTTGTCCTTGCATGTACAGGAGCCCAAGCATAGCCTTTTTTTGAACCTTTTTTCTGTTTTTCACCAATGGAAAAACTGGTTGAATGCAACCTTTTATTTTATATGATAAGTCATCAAAGTGGAAGAATATTTACTACCATTAACTCAACATGCTTTGATCATATCTCATGTTTTGGAAAGGATTTGTAAAATGGCAGCTTTGGAGGGTGGGCTGTATGGCCTCACATAGCCGCTGAGGTCCCTCTCCTTCCCAAACTCCATCGCCCTCCCCAGGCTCCATCCCAGATCTCCAGGAACTTCCTCCTAACACATAGTTGGCATCTCTAGAGGTGCCTTGCAAGCCCTGTGAAGCCACTGGATTTGCTAGCGCTTTTAACGGAGTGTCGCTTGCAGGCATCTTCTAAGGGGATCAGGGTTATGTGGGCTTTATTGCATTCTGTATGTTTTAAATTTGCATTTATAAGCTGCTTTGAGCTATACGAAAGGTGGGATATTATAATAAATATAACAAGCGAACAGTACTAAATATTAGCAGCTGATTGTATAGGAAAAAATGTATTAACGTGAATGGTTTGCAACAACTTGAGTGAGACTTGGTAGAGATGTTGGTTTCACGGAGGAAGTGACTCTGCCTTTAAGTGGGCCTGTTCTTCCTTTCCCTAGACAGTCAGAGTTGTTCACTGAGTGTGGAATTGTCAGCTAAAAATGGGCTACATGTTAAAAAGTTGTTTAACTTAGTGAATGATATTCCCAAAAGTTTGTACTACTGTAAAGCAGCCCTTCTTAAAGTAGGGGCCTTCTGCCAGCAAGCACTTTGGCTTGTGCATGCAGGAACCAATTTCTGATCTGCCTCAGTGCAAAGCAGATGCTGACATACACCTCTTGAATTCAGAAAATGCCAAAAATAACTGAGAACAGCCTCTGTGTCCTCTGCCAGAAATAGAGGCATGTTAGAAAATGCTTTGTACAAGAAACCACATTTCTTCCTAATTTAAAGCATTAGGGTCGGCCACACCCAAATGGGATTTTTATAACAGATGAAAAATCAGTAGACTGCTTTTAGTTGGTGCTAATCCATAATGAACTAGGTTTTGTTCCCCCTTAAGCAATGCTTATAGGTTTTGTTCCCCCATAAACAATAAGTCTGCTTTGGGGCCTGACTTTTCTGAATGCTGGGTTGGCTTCTGCTAGGAACACAGCTTTATTTGGAGTGCTCCCCGGAGGGTTGCTTGTCTCTTTCTTGTTTGTCTTTCTAAGGTTGGTGAGGATACTTTTAAAATTTTTGCCATGCTTTTAGGAGTTCAATATGCTGTGCCTGTTTCAGTCTGTTGGTGTTTGGCTTTTAAGAGATGTTAATTGTTCATATTTATTTTAACTGCTTTAGTAATATTTAAAGCTGAAAAGGTGGTATATAAATATAGTAAACAAAATTGCAGCCCTCAGATGTCAGCTGGCTTAAGAAGTAGCTTTAAAAGCTAGTCTTCAGTGGTTCTGGCCAGTCATTTGTGCATGGAAGTGGCTCTCTGTCTTCTGACTTCAGTATAGCAATTGCAGCATCTACAGTTTATTTCTCTGACATATCCAAGTTCTAGTGGCAAAGTCTGTTTTTAGAAGAACAGAAGCCCTTTCTGCATGGCACACTTGAAGACAGCGATGCTGAACATTCACACCGATTGGTACTGAAATGGCTTGGGGGTCCCATCATTCCGCACTGCACAACCTTGAGGTGATTTGGTGTGTCTCATGCTCACTGGCAAGGCAATTGGTGGTGGAATTCTGGGGGGAAACATTCTGGGGAGAGTGGCAGTTCCACTCTCATTTATTTTTTTAAAGCCAAGCCAAGAGAGGGTTAAAATGCTACTGCTTCATTCCCCCCCTGGCATTAGGAGAAGCCTGAAACACACCAGGAGGAAGGGATGGAGGGAAAAGGAGGACTCATTCCTGGCTTTGAAAAAATAATTGAGTGTGCACATACATCTCCCCCCTCAAGGAGGAAGGGAAAAGCAGCCATTTAACCCTTTCCTGGCTTTTAAAGCCAGGAGAAATGAGCAGCAACATTACAACACAGCAATGTTACAGCTCATTCCTGACTTTGAAAAAAAAAGAGAGGGAGGAAGAGAAAAGCAGCCATTTGACCCTTTCCTGGCTTTTAAAGCCAGCAGGAAATAAGCAGCAATGTTAGACTTGTTCCTGGCTTTGAAAAAAAAATAAGAGAGTGCATCCATACCTGGGAGGAAGGAAGTGAACAGAATGTAAGCCAGTCAGCCCTCTGCCATCTTTAATAGCCATTTAACATGGCTATCTGTGATATAAAATCACAATGCCCCTGGATTAAAATGGCAGTTTGGATTGCAGCCAGGGGAATTCCAGCTAGCAGTTGCTGAGTCCCGCTCAGGAGATCTAGGCATGAATGGAATGCCGCATGTAAATGTGGAGAGACCAGCAGTGATTAGTTTTGCAGTCTCCCCAGCTCCAAAGGAATCCAGTGCAACAAAGATCACACAGAGTCACCCCTACTTAACACATTCCTTTCCCTCCTTCTGTGATGAGATCTCCTGTCCATGATTGAGGAGAACATCAACTAGCATTTATAAGTATTATAATTCATCCCTGGGAGGTACATTCCCCAACTAAATTTATCAAGTTAGCTCCAGTGGACTTCATTAACAAACTGCCCCCTTTGTGCAGTGCCAGAACAAATTTTGCATTCTCTTTCACACGCCTCGGGAGCTACCAATCAATGTAATCAAACCTTTTGTTATTCCTAGGAACTGACCATTGGAGTCTTTGTTCTAACAGCTATGTGCCTATCCCACCTCAGGGCATGTTTTACCCTATAAGAGTAGTGCCCTGGCCCCATTCAAATTGTACATGCTTACTGGATCCAAAGCACAGTTCCCTTGAGGTTTGCCCTAAGCCTCTTGCTCTCCTGGCCGAGAACACTGATATTTGAAGCTACTCTCTTTTCCCGTGGACTGGACCTTCAGGATAGGTAGATATACTTTGCCCTCCCTCACTCTGTTCCATCTTCTGCCTAGCTTCCTAGGACTCTGCGTGTGTAACCATTTTTACTGTTTACACTGTGTGTATGTGCATGCATTTTCCTCTTTCAATAAAAGTTTGCTCTTTGAATTTAAAGCACCAGTCTTGTTTGCTATATTGGAAGGGACCCCGTAAACATTGATGAAAAAGATCCCGTAGTTACTGCCTCTTGCTTAGCCATCTTCCTTGCCGCTAATTCCCCCCCCCTCCCCACAACTCTCTTATTTACAAGGAGACCAATTCAGGTAACAGGAGAAGCAGCCTTATGGCCCTTACCTCACTTTACTGATAAGAATGGTTCAGAGAGCTGAGAAGTTCAGAGAGCTGAGGAGTGGAGGAATGTTGTTACCAGCAGACAGACCAAGAGGGGGGCACAAGAAGCAGAATGGGAGTGTGGCGTTTCACACAGACATAACACTTGGCAGTATTGACTAGGCAGTATTGACTAGGCTTCTGCTTCAAAAATAAATAACGGAATATGCGCAGGAAAAATATGAGGAAAAGATGGACAAATGTTGTATCTGCGTCCCATCACTGCCTTGAACATCTGGAAATGAGGAGAACTTGGGAAGCAGAATGGAGTACGATACGCTGAAAAATGTCTGTGGAATGGGCCAGACTAAGAGTAAGAAAGATTGGCTTCACTGCAGGAAGTGACTCTGCCTTTAAGTGGACCAGTTCCTGTCCCATCTTACCACATGGATCCTCCTGGTCATGTTGTAAGTTTCCTCTCCGTGGACACTCCATGATGTTTCCAGGGTGATTAGATGCTGCTGTAAGAACTCTCCATATTGAAAGTTTTCTTGATGCTCTAGCAGTGCAAGTAGAGAGCCACAGCATGAAGGTGTAAGGTACAGAACAGCAAAGAATCTGTTGAGTGCATGCAGTTGCTGTTGGTCTTTTCCGCTTCTCAGTAGCCAGCATGGTCAGCTAGACTTGTTAGGCTACAACTTAGCTCAGAAAACCTTCTGATCCTGTTCCCTCCCACAGGGGAGAAAAGCAACTTTGAGAATGCTAGAATAACCTTTCTCTTCTTCTGCAGAAAGATGGCATTCTCAACTCGCTTTTTTGCAAGCAGGGATAGAGAATGGCACTGTATGTCTCTTTTGTGGTTCATTAATGTACAGGGTCCAGGGCTGGTGGGGAGAGAATTGCTATGATAAAAGTTGTAAAGATTTCCTTGACATTCCCAGCAATGAAAATTAATGCCTTCATAAGGTTATTTCAGCTTTTCAAACCACTTTCAATGACTTTAGGTTACTCTAAATTGCTCTGAGGTTGGGTTTGATAAACGTTTTTGTGCCCCCCCCCATTTTATTATTTTTTTCTGTGATGACTCATTTTAAAGACACACAATGCTTGCAAGTTGGTTTTTTTTTAATGTAAATCCAGGTGTATATGCTTATTAGTACACAGCAATGGACTTTAAAGAAATCTTCCGATAAACCGCCTCAAGTAATGGGGCTGAAAAACTGGGACTGAATTTTTTTTGTTTCTTTTTTTTAAGTTGCCGAGGCGGGAGCAGATTGGGAGTAAAATATCTGCCAACACAAAAAGATTTGTAAAACAATTGAAAGTATGGTTTTGTGGAACTTGCACTCTTTGAAACAACAGTTTTTAAAAAAAATTTAATCAAGCATCATGAAAATTTGGCACATCACTAATTCTTAACTGGAAAAACTGTCCCCTTGTGGTGGTTGTATTCCAAAATAGTTAAAAGGAATAAAACATTTTCTCTCTCTGATAAGGAATAGATTTTCTGTCTCAAGAAGATTTCTTCATAGAGTTCAAGAGAAATTTCAGTTTTTCTAATTTTCAGTTCCTTTCACAACAATTAATGCCACACATGGATGTAGTCCTAGACCAGAAACTGAGAAACCCAATTAAGTTATACAGTTCTTCTCTAGCCAGCTTTATTTTGCAAGTCTTATTAGACCTTTCTAGTGTAGACAATATATAGTAATGAGAAAAGGATCCAGAGTATTTTCATAATGTGTTTTTGGAAGAAATATGGCTATGCTGTAAATCAGACAGAAGCCACTCAAAGAAAGGAGGAGAGATTGGGGCTAAGATCAGATGTAACAGTAAACCATGGTTTGATACCCCATGAATGAGTCTTTAAAGAGCTGGGGACTCACTTGCACATCTTTCTTCTCCCCACATGATCATTTGTGGAGTTTTGACAAACCATAGTTTTCTGATACATCTGAACAAGCAAACTATGGGTTGTACTTGTAAAACCAGGATTCCAAACCGTCTTTTCTGTCCAGTTTGGAGTCCTTGTTTCAAGAACAATTCATAGTTTGCTCGTTCAGGTTTAACTGAAAACTGCGGTTTGCCGAAAATTTGGAAATATTTAGAATCCTTGCATTATGTAAAAACAGTGGTTGGACATTAATTCTGAACTAAACCTGGGAGTTAATAGATGGGAAGGAAGTGGCCAGTAAAGAACATCGGAAGGCTGTGATGGCCAAGAACCTGGGTGTATGGGCCCAAAGGCACCCAGCATCTTCAAAAACCTTTCCCCCTTTGTTTCTAGCACCAAAGCTGTTGAAGAGTTTTGCATCTAAAATGGCCAGATGTTTTCAGAAAATGGTATTTCAGTAGCTCTACAGTTGTTTATGCCACAAAGCTCTTTTTACTATGCATATCTCTTTGTATGTTGCTATAGAATCTCGTAGGAAATGACTAGGGGTGCTGTCCACATCCCATTGAATTTTATGATGAAATACCCATTGATTTTAATGACTCTGGAAGGTGCTCTAAAACTGCAGTCATCGAACATGTCGACATGAATTCTGGTGCTAATTCTGAAATTAGCACTATGGAGTCCTGTTATAATACATGAAATGTATTATAACAAGACTCCACGGTGCTAATTTCAGAATGTTGACTAGTGATCTGTGCATTTCCTCCTGAACATCTGGCCTTTGATGCGTGTGTGTGTGTTTGGTTGGACTGTCCTGCAGAATTTGGTCATTTGTTTTTTATCGTGTATTTCAGGAACTTCAGAGACGTTGCAATACACTCATATCACTTATTGAAAAAGAAAATATGGAAATTGAGGAAAAAGAGAAAGCCGAGAAGAAAAAACGGGGGACAAAAACTACAGCGGTAATTACTAGCTTATGTCTGTAGCAAAAATGATTCACAAATTCCAATAGCAAATTATTTCTGAAAAGTCTAGGGTGGCCTTCTTCCCCTCCTCCTTTCCCCTTGTCTGGAGTTAAGCAGTTGGGGCAAGCACCCTGGTTGCTTTCTGTCGGTAACTGGAAAGAGAAGGGCAAGCAGGAAGAGTGGATGGAGGCACATCTGCTGAGGGGTTGCTGCAGTGGGCTTTTGCAGGCCACGGAGAGATGGTGGTAGTTTTGGACTTGGTCCACCTCCTCACTCCCTCTCATAGCCTGTCAGAAAAATTGTTTTGTTTGGGGGGGGGGAAGCCCCTCTATTTCTCTTTCTGTTCCTCAATCCAGCTTCTGGGCTTCAACCTCCCCTTCTGCATTGTATCCCACCTCTCCCTGCCCCCAAGAAGCTGCTTCTGTCTTGCTCCAAAAATGACAGATTGGAAATACTGAAGTGAGATGAGAGAACTGGCTATTGAGTCCAGGCGTTGTTCCCTTTTCATTCTGCAGGAAACTGGTTTGCCACAGCAATAGGTTATTGGCAAAGTGAAGCATGGAGGTAAAACCATTGCGGGTGAGCCTTGCACGTGCCTTCCTAGCCCATCCCTGGATTGTGCAGCCTCCCAAGAGTTTCTCACGTGCACAAGCTGAATGCTTGGTAGGCTGATCTCTGCTTGGTGATCAGTAATTCAACAAATGCCGAACGAGTATAGGGTGTTCTCTGATGCAGCATCACCTCTAAGAGCCAAGAGCAATGGCCTGTGTTTCTGGTCATCCCCATAGTCCAGTTACTGAGACCTTCAAGCAGAGCAGTGGCACTGTCTCATTGGTCAAGAGCCGAGCGCTGCGTTTTTCATGTCATCTTTGAAACTGGCCAGCTGCAGAAATCAAAAGTTGACATGGAAACCGATTTTTTTCTGCAGTAGCCTCAGGGGAGGAGGATCCTGTAACGACTGCGTTTATTATGATGGTGAAGTTCTTCTGAAAAGGGGTTCCCATTGAGCGGTTGGGCATTTAAACTTATTGAAGCAGTAGGATATATACAAATGAAAAACCTTGTGATGTTAGAACTTTTAAAAATGGGTCTTTTTCCTTAATAGGCTCCAAATCCTTGATTGGATTGTCTTTTACCCATTCAGTGCAATCCGAAACCGTTATTCCCATTGATTTCAGTGGGTTTAGACTGGAGTGCTTAGGATTACAGTTAGTCTCTGTTCATGGACAGATGATGTACTAGTCATGATACTTACCATTTATAGTCCAGTAATCTTTGAGTCTGGCAGTTTTTACACAACTACCCTGCAAGGTAGGTCATTGTTATACCTGTATTGCAGATTGCCAAGTGGAGGATGAGACTGTGTGGGGGAAATGGCTTGCATAAGGCTACCTAATGGTGGCTGAGACAAGATTTGAACTGAGGACTTCCTGATTCATAGTCCAGCTTCTTAGACACTGTGCTATAGTGACTCTTTGTTTAGAAATGTAGAGTCCTATTTTTGTTTGTTTGTTTTAAGCTGCTGGGCACAACTTGATATGCTGTATTGTTGAAATATAGTTAGGGCTTATTAAGATTGATGAAAATGAGAGCTTTTTTGTTTTCATATCTCCTCCTTTCCCCTTTAGTCACAAAAGCGAAAAGCAGATTCTGCTTCAGAGAGCTCTGGAAAAAAGGATGCTAAGAAGGTGAAAACGTAAACCAGGAAAGCGAACAGCCCTACTGAAAACTGCCATATTTTGCTCTCTACGTACGATGTTATTGCCACCGTCTATGTATTCATGGTACCCGTAAGAAGAAAATTCCATGGTTTTAACGTTTGCAAATTTGTATATTTTACAATGCCTTTCTTTACCTAATGTGTAGCTTTATATTTTATGCATTCCAATATTTTTGTGCACTTGTATTTTGTGATTTTCATGTCTTCAGCAAAATTTCCTCAGTCCTTGTTCTCCTAAAGCTTGTGCTGAGGTTTTAGCTTTTCTATGTTTTATATGCTGCTGCTTTGACACCCCCCTTGATTCTATAGTTGTATCATTGTTTGCAACTTTCTATGATTATGCAAAACAAAACTGAATTAAAAATGACTGGAGGACAAATACACTTTTCATGGTTTTTCTTTTTAATTTCCAACTCAGCCCTCTAGTAGAGGGTTGTTAAGATTTGGTACAGTGACTTAGAAAATATTTATTACTACAGTAATAGGATGCAGAAAAAAAGTATTAATTTCCTGTCCCTTTTGTATATGGATATATAGCCCCCCCACCCCCCGCCTTGCAGTTGCACTCTTGAAAACATAAACTATGCTCTTAAACTGTAACTACCAGTAATGAATATTGTTTATTGTATTTTTATCCTGCTTTTCAGCCAAGACTTATTCTGAAATCAGCTTAGAACAATTAAAATCCAGCACACAGAAACAACCAGAGGTACCGCAGCAGACTCTCGCAGCCCCTAGAAGTTGCTCACGTGGTGTATAGGGTCCAGGACCTTTCCTTTAAAGGAAGGGGCAGAAGGAGCAGCGGATGACAGGAGCCGACTGCTGGTAGAAATGCAAATGCAGCCTCTCCACGCATCATCGAGTAACAAACATGGGGGACATCTGATGCAGAAAGGTGCTCTGTGAGCTCTCTGATCCCGCAAACAGTTCAGTCGGTGCTTCTTAACCGAGGGTAGGTCTTCCAGGGAAGGATGGTCAGCAAGCAATCGGTATATCTCGACATATTCTGGAGTGAGAATCTGGTTAATCTGTTTTAGCAAATGGACAGAGAAGTCTCATGACACCTTGCAGAGTTAATACAGCATAAGCTTCCCTGGACTGCGTCTCGTTTCCTGTCGGATGAAAGCTTCTGCTCCATCTGTCTTCTAGGCAATGGTCCTAATACGTTTTCAGGGTTTCCCAGGGTGTGAGTCATGGTCTGTATGACAGTTGCTGAAAGACATGAATGGTGTCCAGAATTCCCAGGCTGCTGAGAGCCTAGCTTGTTCATGCTGGGGATGGAGTGGTGCACAGTGTCTATGAAAGGGAGACGCGAGGAAGTAACAAGAAATGCAGGGGCTGGGCAGGGCTGGAAGCAAGAGGGGAGCGTGGGGAAGATTGGGCTTTAAGTGCTAAAACTGCTTGCCATTTCATAAAGTTTGAAAGCTCTGTAGTAACATTAATATTGTTGCACTGATTGCTAATATTTTATTACTGTCTATAAAAATAAGGATTTGTAGTGCCCCGCAACAGTATATAAAACTGTTTATGAGTCAAGAAAACAAGTCTGAGCCTTGCTTAAAGGTAAAAGTGACAAAATACTTTTGCCTGCCAGTATTCCCTTTGCCCTTGGGTGATGGGCAAGCCGTAGGATTGGTTAAGTGCTTGGGTTGCAAATCTCCGCTCTGCTGGTTCAAATCCCACTACTGCCACGAGCTCAGTAGGTGACCTTGAGTAAGCCACTCCTCTCAGCCCCAGCTCCGCAACTGTATTGTGGGGATAATGATAATACTGACTTTGTTCATTGATGATGATGATGATATCTGAAAGTGAATGGGAGAAAGGAGTGCGAGGGGGGATATCCCACTGCTTAGTGTGGCTAATAAAGGAGGACACCAGCAACTCATTTCTGGTACTTGGCACAGACCTTTACTCCAAGACTAATAGTGCTTAGAGATAAAGAATGCTCCTCCATTCCTCCCTCCCCTTGGAGATGGCAGAGGTTGAGATTCACTGCTGCGGGCTTAGATGGCTTTAAAAAGGGGATTAGACAAATTCATATCTATCGAGTGCTATTAGCTGTAATAACTAAATGTTCAGAGGCAAAATATCTCTGAAAACCCATTGCTGGAGAACAATAGCAAGGAAGGGCTGTTGTTTTCATGCCCTGTTTTTGGGCTCCCCGGATCTGGCTGGCTGTTTTGGAAGAAACAAAGCTGAGTGAGAAACATCTCTGGTCCTTGCCAGCAGGACTCTTTCCAAGTTCTTGAAGGATGTTGGGGAACACCCCTTGATTGGGAAACCTTGACTGGGTACAAGAATTCTCAAGAGAGTTTTTAGCGGAAATTCATTCCCTGAAGACCCCCCCTCCCCCCTAATATAAACGCCATGGATTAGCATTTAGAGTGCTTTACAGTGCAGTCCCATGTTCTTGCACTCCACTGTTTCCCCCATCCCCACCCTACTCAACCAAAGGCCCAGAACTGTGAACGAACTGCTGCCACACCAGTCATTTAAATGGGAAGACACCCAAGACACAAAAGACTTGCTATTAAAAGCTGTCAACAATGTCTCTTCAATACTTATATTTTTAAAAGAATAAAAAAGCCCTCAATATTCCAAGGCAAACAACATGGTAAGCGTAACCAAGTACAGCACGGATAGGCAGAGGGTGAAGGCTCATGTTGATATTCAAAGAGGAAAAGCTATTTATTTTAAAGGGCAAAACAGAAATTGACATGGCATTTTTAAAAGGTAGGAAGCTGATAACACACAAAAAGGAGAAAAAAGGATTTTAAAAAGAGTAGTACAAACATTTCTACACTGTTTGGTGCCAGACATATCTCCAAGCAAGATTCCAAACTTACTTTGAAACAGTTCTTTGTTTCTGGTTCATGGCCCATGACAAGATTTTTTCCAACTGAGGAAAGGTATTGGAGTTCAGCCATGTCGGCAGCCTCCCTAGAGAGCTTCAAGCATTTATAGCAACCAGCTTAGCTCACAGTTTTGCTTCTGTTCTAACAAAAGAGCAAAAGGCATGAGTTTCAGGGGGATCAGAATCCTGTGTTTTGATAGGCTGGACTTTTTTTTGCCGGGAAGAAAACAATAAACAGCCAATCACAGGGAATGAGATTCGCTAAATATTTGTGAAAGATAGAAACATCAGATTAATGAGCAGAGAACAGCAGCCAGCAAAACTGGTCCCATATTCAGTGGCCTGTCAAGGAAACTGAGGCAGAAACTCCAGGTCGCTGCTGAGAATGTTAAAGGAAAGAAGGCCATACTTCACATATTAGGTTTCCAACAGTGAGAAGAGGAAAGGTTTTGAGGGTCCTACCTTCAAAATGAGCTGTGGAAACCAAAACAGCAGCTAAAAGAACATAAAACGGCAATATTTTCTGCAGCTTATGTCCAGTTTTCCCACAATGCACTTACTCTTTTTCTGATAGATGTGGAGATATTCACTGTGGATATCTGGCAACATCTTGAGGCTCTGCCTCTGAAACAAGTAAAAAATATCATGAGGGTATTCTTCAAACAACTTTTTTCACACAAACTTCTACAATTTATTCTGTTTGGTTTATACTTTGCCCTTTGACCACATTTGGCACCAGCAAGTAAAAATTGACCACAGAGAGTTAGAGAGACTTACTGAAGAGAGGAAGATCAGGGTGTTTGCAGAGCGTGGTTTCCTTTCCTTTTTGTGCCAGTTTTGCAGTAGATTATTGGCTGCTTTTTAAAAAAACACACACACCTTCCTTAGATTCAGAAGCAGTGTTTAGATGACTCGAGAGAGCTGAACCTTTTTTCTATAGGAGGGATGTAAATATCACTAAATATTCCTGCCTCTTCCTGCCTGTGTCACTAAATATTCCTGTGTCACTAAATATTCCTACCTCCAGTGCTGATGACTGCTAATGATAATACTTCTCTTCTGAAAGCAAGTCTCAACAGAAATAAACAGCATAGATGGGCAACATCCAGCAGCTGTGGGAGATGATATAATGGGGGGAGACCATCTGAGATGGCAGAGCACCAATTTCATTTTCACAGGCTGTTTCTGGCAGTTAATTTCTGGGATTTTTAGCAACCTCTTCTCAAAAGCTCAAGGCAGTGTTGATGCGTCACACAAAGAATAATTAACTTTCAAGCTGATACTTTCAAAC
The DNA here is from genome assembly GCF_028583425.1 of Eublepharis macularius. NCBI lineage: Eukaryota > Metazoa > Chordata > Lepidosauria > Squamata > Eublepharidae > Eublepharis > Eublepharis macularius. The sequence continues at coordinate 14,508,599 of NC_072802.1, forward strand.
ATCCATTTTCCAAATTCTGGTTTCTGCTTGGGATGAACTGTACATCTGGTAGTGACACAAATGTTTGTTGAATGCAAATGCAAATCCTCACAACATTTCACAGATGAAAATAAGGACACGTCAGGTCTCATGTCAAGGAATAAACCCTCTTATAACAGCACAGCAACAATAAGAAGAACCTTTGATTTATATAATAATAACAACAACCTTTGATTTATGTACTGCCCTTCAGGACAACTTACTGCTACACTCAGAGTGGTTTGCAAAGTGTGTTGTTATTAGCCTCACAACAATCACCCTATGAGGTAGGTGGGACTAAGAGCTCCAAGAAGCTGTGACTGATCCAAGGTCACCCAGCTGGCTTCAGTGGAGGAGTGGGGAATCAAACCCAGCTCTCCAGATTAGAGTCCTGCCGCTCACAACGACTACACCAAACAGGTTCTCTATAGTTTCTGCACTCGATGCAGTAATCCATCTATTTGGCAACTGACCTCCACTTGTTGAAAACCTAAGAGGATGTGTGTTCTTTTTGTTAAAGGTATACTAGCAATATATAAATACAATGTTTTCAGCAAGTCAAAATATAGCTTGGCAGCTGTGCATTACAGAGAGCCTGCGTGTTCATGTGCCTGTATTGATATTAGACATGGTTCATCAGTTTCTCACTCTTAAGATTTAACTTCTTATGACCTTGAGGAGGGTGCTGAAACCAGAACAATGGCATCTCTTGGAAAAATTAAGAACAGTGATTTCCCAGTCAGAGTTACCGGAAAAGGGGCCTTCTAGGGTAAACAGGGGCATTGGGAAAGTGTGCGGATAGAGAGCCTGAAAGGCCGTTGCCTGGGATCAAACCGCTCACTAGGTGACCTGTAGCCATCTACTCTCTCTCGGCCTAATTTACCTAACAGGATTGTTGTGAAGAAAATAGGGGGATGTCAACGACATATGCTGCTCTGAGCTCCCTTTGAGGAAGTGTGGAATGTAGAAAATAAACTGATGGTAAACAAATATAAAGACATAAATGCACAGGCACTCTGCGATGCACAGCTGTAAGCTGTATTTCCACACCATGACAAACTATATTTAGATTATTATACAATAGTTATGTTATTATTTCCTCTACTTCTTCTAGAGCAAACTGTGGTTTGAGGTCATCAAAGATGTTTCCCTCAGGAAGGTCGCATTCCATTTAGTGTCTTGACTGCAGCAGTCTTGACCATCATTTATTTGTGTCAGTGTTGTGTCAGTGATGTGTGGCCTGAGGTAGCTGCCCTCATTGCCACCACCCAAAGGTTTGGGCAGCTTCATATGTTCCAAAGGCCCACCCTTGGTTTTGGCATACTATTTACCAGCTATGGAACGTTGAGCAGATCAGACAAAAGAACTCACTGGAATACGGAAGAGTAATCCGTAATGGCTCCAAGGGCCAAAGCAGCTCTTGGTGTGTGTGTGTGGGTGTGTGTGGGTGTGTGGGTGTGTGTGTTTGTGTGTGTGCTTCGTGTTTTGATAATAGCAACAAAGAGTTCTATCACCTACCAAAGAGCCCAACATTGATATGTATATATAAATCACAAAGTCAAAACACCCGCTATTGTGGTATGGCAAATTAAAGTGAGATAAAATTACTCAGTGTGCTCCTTTAGCTTGCTTTGAAGCGAAGGAAACCATCCCATTTCTGATCTTCGTTGGAATATGAAGCACCTACCGAGGAGGTCTCCTTTTATTGTGGATTAGCATTGTGCTTTGTTTTGGTGTTAATGCCACACAGAGGCACATAAGAAAGGCTCTCACCTCTTTTTCTGAAATGCGGCAAGAGCACAACAGTATAAACAAATTAATCAGGACCCCTCCGGCCCAGAGGGAGACGATGTCCGGGGCCGCATGCTGTGGCTGTGTTTGTGTTCCTGCAGCGCTTTGTCATCAGGCCCAGCGCCTGCTTCAGAGTCAGAGAAAGGCTCTTTCTACAGATGGAAGCGGCTTGTCCAAGAGCAATGAGAGGATTAAATGAGTTCAGTGATCACTAAATAATTCCAAAGTTTAAAACATGGGAGCTTGGTAGGCTGATAAGGCCCAACCAGAGAAGGGCCCATAGACAACACCATCAGGCTCTGGGTGTGTGCATGCGATGTTGTGTTGGAACTTAGGGTTTGAAGAGTTTTGCATTCCAATGAGTTTGGTGCTTTTTATTTTAGAAGAAAGATGACTAGGGGGTAGTGGTGCATGACAGAAGTTTATAAAAATTGTGCATGGTGTGGGGAAAGTCGATACAGAGAACTTTTTCTCCCTATCTCATAATATTCTCAAGAGCACCAAGTGAACTTGATGTGTAACATATTCAGGACAGTCAAAAGGAATTATTTTTCTTCACACAATTAACCTACGGAATCCACTGCTACAAGATGCAGTGATGGCCAACTAGCCACTAGTTTACATAACTCTTAAGGAGGTTTAGACAAATTCACAGAGAAGAGGGCTATCAATGATGGTTTGTCCAATGTAACCACGTAAATACTTTGGCTCCAAAGGTGGTAAAGGGAAGAGATTGTGCTCTGTGTCAATGTCAGGGTTGCCAGGTGCCCACTGGTATTGGGCAAACTCCCAGCAGTTTGCCCCTCTTCTTCCCGATCACTGGCATTTGGTGGGAGGAGGCAAGCTGCACAGGCCACTTGGGCGAATGGATGCCTGCACCCCACCGCAATGACGTTGCTTCCAGAAGTGACATTGACCCATGGGGGGAGAAGCATGTGCACACTCTGCACCAAGGCTCCAGTTATAAGATTATGGGATACAAAAGGTAAGTAGAGCAGGGATACAAAGTTATGTATTGCACTCCCATGCTTCGCTGCCTTCCCGATCTCCCGCCAGGTGCCAGGGAGACCCGGCAAGCCTAGGCGGCTGCTTGGTATCTGCAACTGTTAACACCAAAATCTATTGCAGCAGTACTGCTTGAAACACTTCCAAATCTTGTAAAACAAGTTTGACCAGTGAGCAAGGAAGGGTTGGAAAAAACGAACATCTTTATTGTATACAAAGATCACGCTAGAACATCGTCTCCAATTATTTGAAAACTTACCATCCGGATTAGGGCCCTTGGTTTAGTAGTACAGTGCATGGCAACAGTCCCAGGTTCAGTTGCTAACGTTTCCAGTTGACAGGTTCTCCGGAAAGGCTTTTCTCTGTCTGAGTGCCTGAACAGAACAATTTTAAGCTCGATGGACCAAGAACCTGACACGCTGTAAGGCAGCACCATATATTCACAGTAATCAAATCAACAGTCATCTTCTTAAAAAATGTACACTCCTCTAGTGCGTTGGGTGTATGGGCGATCAGCCGCTATTCACACATAACTCCCCCTTCGTTTTAGAGGGCCTGGCATGAGATTGTTCTCTGCTTTCTGTGCACATATTTAAAATGCTAATTGTTGTGAAATTATTGCAACAAGACATTTTCATGAAGTAACAGCAAGGTCAACACGCTGATGAAGTGTGTGACACTCTCACTCTCTTCTCACAACCACCACAGGAGTGCCGCCTCATGTCAAGGCTTTCAAACCATTGCAGCAGAAACGAGACGACTCTCAAATTCCATATGCAAAATATAATTGCCACTGGATTTTAAAATTCCAAGCTATTTCCATGACTTAAATAAATGATCAACCCACACATTTCAGATCGTCGTAACATTTTGGCCTCTCCCTTTGCAGAAGCAAAGCCTTGAATACAATTGAGAGTCCTTGAAAATGTTTAACCTAGTAAAATTTTAATTAGGTGTCAGTCAGATGGAGGAACTGGATATAAGATGCTAGCATTTTCTAGTAAAGTCAGCAACTTAGCAAATGGTTGTTTCGGGAAGCCATACCCTTTTTTTACATTTTTATTATCTTGGTGCCAATTGGCATTTTCCTACATGCACAACTTTACAGTGCTTCTCCCATTGCATGAGCATAGAAACCTAGAGTTGGAAGGGGCCTTCGAAGCAATCTAGTCCTACTGTCTACTTAATGCTACAGCATGGTTGTCCAGCATTACCTTATGTGAGAAAGAGCTCACCCTCTGCAGGAACTGTGGTTCCTCTATTAAGAAGCTTCTTCTAATTTCTGCTGAAATCTAACCATCTAGTAACTTAAGCCCATTAGGTCTATAGGGTTGCCAGTTCCAAGTTGAGAAATTCTTGGAAATTGGGGGGGGGGGGGCGTGAAGCCTGGAGAAAGCAGGGTTTGGGGAGGGAAAGAACCTCAGCATGGTATAATTCTATAGAGTCCACCATCCAAAGCAGCCATTTGGTGAACTGATCTCTGAGGCCTGGAGATCAGTTGTAATTCCGGGAGATCTCCAGCTACCACCTGGAGGCTGGCAACCCTAGGTCTAGACTGGCCCTGTGCAGTAGCAAAGAACAACTCTTGGGAGAGGTATCTGAAGAGTTCTGTCAGTTCTCCCCCAAGTCTGTCAGGTCCAGTATGTTTCTAAACTGTACTGACTCCATTTTCTAATGCTTCTAGTGTTTAAGTGCTTTCTCCCCAGGTGCACCAGTTCCCAGGCAGCATTCCCACCAGAGGAGATTGTTGTGTCTAACCCGGTTCCACCAAGCATTGGCCTTGAAGGAGAGCAGCTTCCCAGGACTGAAAGATGTTGTTTTGAGAACTGTGGGGGGAGGCTGTTCCAGATGGGTATTGTTACTCTGTATCCTATGCTTGCTCTTCATTGGTAACAATGATCATGTACCATCCTGAGTCTCCTATTCAGGACAGTGGACTATAATGGACCTTTTCTGCAATAAAACTTCCTTTGCTAGACATTGGACTTATTCTTGCTTCTAAAGGGAATCTTGCAGAGAGTACCTTATCTAGCCACAGTCTGACATTTTGTTACCAATCATGTCTGAGTCGGGCCCAGCGGAATCCAAGGTTGTCCCGGACAGGGATCCTTTGTTCGAGCCGTATGTGTCTCCCGACAAACAACCCGTACAAGCCCAAGACTCCCAGGAGCTGGGAGCAGCCGGGAATGGAACCGAAGTCTCCACTTCCACCCCGCCTCTCATCGACCTCAGTGCTCGGGTCGAGACCGAAGCCGACCTCGGGGCAAGGCCGAAAGCGACCGCTCTCCCCTTGATTTCGGTACCCACCCCGTCGGAGTGGGGTGCCAGACCCAGAGAAACTAGAGAGCGTCGTGTAGGTGGGCTCCATCCTCGAGTTTCTATGGAAAGGCGCCGAAGCCTAGGAACCGTCCTGGAGCTAGACAGCAGCCAATCATGGAATTATTGGAACAGGACGCTCGAGCAGACGGAAGAGGACACGTCTCGCCGCGGCGCCCTGAGTTGGGATTACTCCGAACTTGCTCCGTGGAAAGAGCCAACGGAAGTCCCTGAACAAAGTTGGGAGCAGATACAAGGTCGCACCTATGCGGTGGATACCAGCATCTCGGCCGTAACGGGCATGGCCAAGGGGATCCTAGCCGCGAGATCGAGAGTCGTCCAAGGGGACCCTCCTCCTTGGGGCCCCTTGTCCCCGGTGAGTGCAACGAACGAAGCTTCCACGAGCGAACAACCGGGGGCGAGTCGTATGCAACAGTTAGAAGCTAAACTGATGGATATGGAAGAAAGTTTAGCTCGTGCCATCCATTTAATTTCGGCAATGGGAGCAGGGGAAAGATTATCCCCTGAAGAGATGGCGATACAGATAGCTACCCTTCAAAGTGTCATATCCTATCCGGTGGAGGATGCCCAACAGCAGCCGTCACCTACCGGCGAAGGGGGCACCTATCTGGGCGAATCGGGAGAGCAAACCGAGGAACTCCCCGAGCAGCAAGAAATTCCACCGAGAAGGGATGACTCGGTTGAGCCACCCGGAGAGACCCCCACCGAACAACCTAACCAGGAAGGGGATGCGCCCCCAGATGAGACTCCCGTGGAGAGGCCTACGGAAGGCGACGAAAAGCCAAGTGATACCCCGGTGATACCCCCTCTTACTTCTCCTAGAGCGGTCCGGCCGGACCAAGAGGGAGCCCCGCGTCAACCGCCAAACACTGTCCCCGTCGGCCAACCTACGGGAGAAGGTCCAATAGCGCCCAGAGGCCAGCCGCTGCTTCCTAGATTGACAACGCCCGGAGGGGCAAGCCCGCGCGGCCTTCCGCCCACTCAACCCTCGCCGCTGCGGCCCCTCTTACCTCGACCGCAGCTCACACCGGTGCAGCAGCCTCAGGACCAGCCCGTCTTGCCACCCCCGAACCAACCGGGACGGCCTGCACCACTACGACCCCTCCGACCGCCTCCGCAGCGGCCGATCCCAAATCAACCACACCAACCTACTCCACCTCGACAGCCACCGCCAACGCCTCCGGTGTTACCCGCTAGACCGAGGATACCGCCACCTGCTCGCCCGCCATTGCAGCCGCCGGCCCAGCCAAGGCCAACCCCGCCAGCGCAACCACGACAACCTCCGCCCGCACCACCAGGTCAACCCCAGCCGGCACCGCCGGCTCGACCGCCGCCAGCACAGCCGGCACCGTTGCCCCTACCGAGGCCCCAGTTACCTCCGCCTGTGCCTCAGGGACAACTAGAAATGCCGATGGACTTTTACCCAGTGCCTGCTCCGCGACAAGACCTCCCGATGGGCTGGGTAAAGCTGGAAGCCACCTTCGATGGGGACCCCTCCAAACTGGGATTTTTCTTAGTACAAGTGGTACAGTTTTTCAACCGTTGGGGGCACCTATTCGGCAGCGAGGCCAGTCAAATCGAACATCTCGGATCTCGTCTACAGGGCAAAGCAGCAGACTGGTATGTAGGACTATACAATGTCGGGGCCCCAGAACTTGATACTCTCCAGGGGTTGGTGGATGCTATTCGAGCCCAATATGAAGACCCCTTAGAGGAAACTAGGGCCCGAACAGAACTGCAAGCCATCAAACAAGGCAGCATGACAGCAAGAGACTATGTTACAAAATTCCGACAATTAGCAGCCAAGTGCCCCAGGTGTGAGGAGTCCACCAAAATTATCCTGTTCAAACAAGGCCTTAACCCGAGACTTTTGGACAGAGCCCTCATGCAAGACAATCCCCCTACGCTGTTAGGGTGGATCCAACTTATTTGTGAAGTGGAGAATCGCATATTAGAAGTCCGTTTGGTTGAACAACAACAACAAACGGGACAAAGAAGACCATTAACCTTACAGAGGGCGGCACGGGGAACTAGCTACGCCACCCGTGGAGCGAGAGATGCTAGATGGCAACAAGGGCTGTGCCTGCATTGCGGACAGGCTGGTCACTTTGCAGCACAATGCCCTTACCGGCCTGTGCAAAGACCTCCGCTCCAACTACGCCGTCCAACTCCGGTTCAGTTTTCTGCGCCCCAACGCCCGACTCCAGCACCCCGGGCGAATAGAGGTCGCGGCACTTCCCAAAGGCCAGCCTCAGAGAGAGGGTTGGAAGCGGAAGAAGTCATGGAATATGATCCCGCTTCCCCAACCGCAGAAGTCAATCCAGAAAGTCCCCAGTCGGGAAACGAAATGGATCTGTCGTAAAAGGACCCAAACGACAGATCCACCAGAAGCCCGTCCCTGCACGGGACCGGCCACCTGGGTCCATCTTATTCATGCCAGTGACTCTACTCAACCCTGAGAGGAAGATGCACATCCGGGTGCAAGCCCTTATTGACTCGGGCTGCTCAAGAGACATTATTGCCCCTGCGTTAGTCAATGGACTAGTCCTACCAACCCGGGATTTACAAAATCCAGTAATCTTTGAACAAATGGATGGTACCAATATGAATCCTGTAACAACGGAGACCATCCCAGTAATCACGGGCATGGGGCAACATTGGGAGAAGAGGTCCTTTGTCATCAGCTCTACTGCCAAGTACCCGTTAATTCTAGGCAGCAGATGGCTATGTGATCACAACCCCTATATAGATTGGGCACAAGGATGTATTACCTTCAGTCACACCAACTGTAAAAATCACCGTTGGAATCAGAACTGGGGCGACGATCCAACGCATAAAGAAAAGGCCCTTCTCACCCAAGAAGAAGTCAGCCAAATACCCGAACCGTACTGGCCCTTTCTAAAGGCTTTCTCGGAGGAGGAAGCGGATACTCTACCCCCGCACAGACGTACGGATTGTGCGGTAGAAATTTTACCCGGAGCCTCACTGCCCAAAGGACGGCTCTATCCCATGAGTCTCCATGAACGTGAAGAGCTTCGAAAATTCATTGACACCAACCTCCAACGCGGATTCATACGCCCGGCCACCAGCCCCCACGCCGCTCCAGTCCTCTTCGTGAAAAAGAAGGATGGCGGACTCCGACTGTGTACTGATTTCCGAGGGTTAAATGCGGTATCCACAAACAACGCCTATCCTATACCGCTCATCCGAGACCTTCTCAACGTCGTGGCCCAAGGTAAGATCTTTACAAAATTAGATCTAAAAGATGCTTACTTCCACGTTCGTATTAAGGCAGGGGATGAGTGGAAAACGGCTTTTAATACGCCCCTCGGACAATATGAATACTTAGTTATGCCTTTTGGTTTGACGGGAGCCCCATCCGTATTCATGTCCATGATAAACGAAATTCTACACGAATTTCTGTACAAAGGGGTGGTGGTGTACCTTGATGATGTGTTAATTTACTCAGACAACGAGGAGGAACATATCCAAACCGTACAGAAAGTATTAGCCACCCTGATGGAAAATAATCTGCCCATCAAGTTGTCCAAATGTGAATTCCATAAAACCGAACTTACTTACCTCGGGTATTGTATCTCCCAAGAGGGTCTGAAAATGGATCCAGCCAAAATACAAGCGATCCAAGACTGGCAAACACCCACCACCCGTAAAGAACTGCAATCCTTCCTGGGTTTTGCCAACTTCTATAGGGATTTCATAGCAAACTTCGCCCAAATCACGCTCCCTTTAACAGGCTTGCTAAAAACCAAAGATAAAGGGGACCAAGCTAAGAAACCATCTTCCAAACTGCTATGGACCCCCGATTGCCAGGCAGCCTTTGAATATTTAAAAAAGCAATTTGTAACGGAACCCGTCCTCTCCCACCCCAACGAACAAACCCCTTTCATAGTGCAGGTCGACGCCAGCGATACAGCGATTGGGGGAGTTCTGCTGCAGAAGGGGGAGGATGGGAGGCTGCGGCCTTGCGCTTTCTTGTCTAAAAAGTTTTCGGAGGCGGAAAGAAATTGGAATGTGTGGGAGAAGGAGGCCTTTGCAGTAAAGGCAGCCCTCACTAACTGGAGACATTGGCTGGAGGGGGCGCGATACCCTTTCGAGGTCTGGACGGACCACAAGAATTTGGAGGCCCTCCGAAGCCCGCGCAGACTGAATGCTAAGCAATTGCGATGGGCGGAATTCTTTTCCAAATTCAACTTCACTCTAAACTATCTCCCGGGCAAAACTAACTTTTTAGCGGACGCCCTATCGCGCATGCCCCAACACAAGAGCAAGAGGGAGGAGACTGTCGACACTGTATTCTCACCTACGCAACTTGGGGGCGTGGTGACCACTCGCAGTCGGGCCAAGCTGCCCCTCCCGGCTGACCAAGAATGGAAATCGAAACTCAAAACTGAAGTAGAGAAGGAGGGGGATAGGGCTCCACGAAACAAACTAACCCAATCCCCACACGGGGATTGGCTAGCTGGGAGCAAATTTTATGTCCCAAACAGCCTCAGGCGGGAGATCTTACAGCGCTGTCATGACGCTCCCACTGCTGGACATTATGGGTATTTGAAAACTTTACACCTGATCCAGAGACAATTTTGGTGGCCGGGCATGCGCAAAGACATTTCCCAATACGTTAGTTCCTGCCCTATTTGCCTCAGCGCCAAAACCAGGAAAGGGAAGCCTCCGGGTCTCTTACAACCCTTGGAGACACCAAACAGACCCTGGGAAGTAATATCTATGGACTTTATCACTGATCTACCTATCTCTAAAGGACATAATAGTATCTTAGTTGTGGTAGATCTGTTCTCCAAGCAAGCTCATTTTATCCCTTGCACTGCTATACCCTCCGCTCGAAAACTAGCGGATTTGTTTCTAAAACACGTTGTAAAATTACATTCCTTTCCGTCCAAGGTGATTTCGGATCGCGGCGGACAGTTCGTTGCCAACTTCTGGCGGGAGCTTTTGAAAATGTTGAATATTGAGCAAGGCATCAGTTCAAGCCACCACCCACAAACCGACGGGCAATCCGAAAAAACAAATCAAATATTAGAACAATTCCTTCGTTGTTACATCAATTTTCAGCAAGATAATTGGGTGGACCTCCTCCCTTTGGCCGAGTTCTCATATAACAACAGTGTACACGCTTCGACGGGAGAGGCCCCCTTCAAAATTGTCTACGGAGCCCACTTCAACCCCTTCCCGTTGGACGCACCCCCTCTCCATTCCTCAAAATTGCCAGATGTATCTTCATGGTGGGGGGAGGCGGCACAGCAATGGACTCTCATTAAAAAACACCTCGAAAAAGCCAAACTGGATTACAAAAAATACGCAGACCGCCATCGTGTGGCCGAATGGGAATTACAACCCGGAGATCATGTGTATATTTCCACAAAAAATCTGAAACTAGCTCAAACAAGCCGCAAACTCGCTCTAAAATTCCTAGGACCTTTTCCTGTGCGCAAGATAATAAATAAGGTAACTGTTGCTGTAACTTTGCCCAAGAACTTGCGCCATGTGCATGATACGTTCCATGTCAGTCTTCTGAAAAGAGCTCCCACCGACAACAAATGGCACGTCAAAGCTCCACCCATTCCAACTTTGATTGACGACCAAATACACTATGAGGTACAACAAATCTTGGACTCTAAGCTCAAACGAAACCAGCTTTTTTACCTCATTCGCTGGAAGGACTTTGATTCTGGTTACGATGAATGGGTGAACTCTGCACATGTTCATGCTCCTAGATTAACCAAAGCTTTTCATACTCGCTATCCATATAAGCCAGGGGGGGATCTATTTTAAGGGGGGCAGAATGTCAGGTCCAGTATGTTTCTAAACTGTACTGACTCCATTTTCTAATGCTTCTAGTGTTTAAGTGCTTTCTCCCCAGGTGCACCAGTTCCCAGGCAGCATTCCCACCAGAGGAGATTGTTGTGTCTAACCCGGTTCCACCAAGCATTGGCCTTGAAGGAGAGCAGCTTCCCAGGACTGAAAGATGTTGTTTTGAGAACTGTGGGGGGAGGCTGTTCCAGATGGGTATTGTTACTCTGTATCCTATGCTTGCTCTTCATTGGTAACAATGATCATGTACCATCCTGAGTCTCCTATTCAGGACAGTGGACTATAATGGACCTTTTCTGCAATAAAACTTCCTTTGCTAGACATTGGACTTATTCTTGCTTCTAAAGGGAATCTTGCAGAGAGTACCTTATCTAGCCACAGTCTGACAAAGTCTTCTCTTCTCTAGGCTAAACGTGTCCATAAGGCTTGGTTTCCAAATTGCTAATGATCTTGTCTATATTAACATGTGGAGCCCAAAACTGGACACAGGACTCCAGATAAGGTTACTAGAGCAGAGTAGACTAGAATTACTACTTTTTGTGACTTGGATATTATGCTCCTATTAATACAGCCTGAAATCACATTAGCCTTTTTTTTTGCAGGTGAAACACACCATAGACTCATGTTCAGCTTGTGATAGACCACAATCCTGAGATTCATGTCACATCTACCACTGCCAAGCCAGGAATCCTACAGCTCTGCATTTGAGTCTATTTGCTTGCAGAATTTTGCATTTGTCTCTGATGAATTTCATTTTGTTCATTTTGTCCAAGGTTTTCAGCAAATCCAGGTCATTCTGAATTCCGCTGCTGTCCTCTATTAGTTATCCCTCCCAGTTTTGCCTCATCTGCAAATCTGACAGGAATTTCTTCGACCCATTCATTTAAATCAATGATAAAAACATTGAAGAGGATCAACTTGGGATCAGAACAAAACCCTGAGGACCCCCAGTCAAGACCTCCCTCCAGATTGATGAAGTTCTGCGGATAGGCACTCTTTGACCAATTGTGAATTTACGAGATGGAACCAGCAAAGCATAACACTTCCTCTATCCAAAGGAGCTTCCTCCAACAGAAATGGCTCAACATTGAGGAAACTGAAATTGGCCAAGATTTTCTATTCCCTGGCTCAATCATCAACCAACAGGGAGACTGCAACGAGGAGATCAGAAGGAGATTGAGACTTGGAAGAGCAGCTGTGAGGGATCTAGAGAAGATCCTTAAAGATAAAGGTGTCTCTCTGGGAACCAAGATCAGATAATCCAAACTATGGTATTCCCCATTACTATGGTATGGATGTGAAAGTTGGACAGTGAAGAAAGCTGACAGGAAGAAAATTGATTCTTTTGAAATGTGGTGCTGGAAGAGAGTTCTGCGGATACAATGGACAGCCAAAAAGACAAATAAGTGGGTACTAGATCAAATCAAGCCTGAATTCTCCCTAGAAGCTGAAATGACAAAACTGAGGCTATTGTACTTTGGTCACATTATGAGAAGACAAGATTCTCTGGAAAAGTCAATAATGCTAGGAAAAGTGGAAGGCAGTAGGAAAAGAGGAAGACCTAAAACTAAATGGCTTGACTCAATAAAAGAAGCCACATCCTCCAGTTTGCAGGATCCGAGCAAGTCTGTTAATGATAGGATGTTTTGGAGGTCTTTCCTTCATAGGGTCGCCATAGGTCGGAGGCGATTTGACAGCACATAACACACACACAAACATTGGTAGAAAATCCATTGGAGGAAGGCACCAAACTTTGCCAAACTTAGTAGTAAGATAGCTAGTAACCTGATAACAAAAAGAGGTAAGATTAGTCTGGCAGGATTCATTCTGAACAAAACCATGCAGGTTTCTGTTTCTCTTTGTGTTTGTCTTTGAAGGACACTTGCATCATGTGCCCCCTTATTTGAATGTGTTTTGATATCACAGTAAAGAAAAATTATGGTATTTTCATAGCTAAAGGGGAACCCTCCTTAAATGAAAAAGTGCACTTCAATTTTTTTTCACACAACTGTACTTGACTCCCATTGGTCCATGGTTTATCTTCCTTCTGGCAGATGTTGCTGCATTGACAATCATTTATTTATTTATTCCATTTGTAGAACGCCCTCCCTGTCAGACGTCATGCAAAGTGCGCTCCAAATATTGGCAAAGCAATTCACCAAACCTATCAACAGGCAAAACCGATTTCAAATTTCTGAGACTTGTTATCTGGGCCCCAAAATTCTGATTTTGATTTCCATTCAACCTCCTGCAAAGGGAGCCTGTCAATCTTCACCTCTGTGCCATTTTGTTTCCCTGCACCGTTCCCCCCATAAACATTTTTAACACTATTTATGAATCAATAAATCAGCATTATATATTATACATACAACATACATAAAGATGATGTGCATTCTACAGATACTTTGCATGCGAAAACCCTACAATATGTGTACACAATACATAGAGTTCTATAAAACTGATGGCAAACAGCAGAGAATCAAATCTGTTGACAAAAAAAATGAATATAAAAAGAAATGCAAAAGGGAACATTTGTTCATCACTCATCAACAGTTACAATCTGGGTGTGATTAGTGTTGTGATTCCCAGTAGGGTGCCTTGTGGGTGCCATGATGCCTGCCTTTGTGTTTCCTGGCACCCATTTGCTTCTCCCCCGAGCAAAGCAAAGAGCCAATCCTGGTTCTTACGCACTTCATTGGAGTAAGAGATGCTTCAGAACAGCCCAATGGGGATCATCTTTATATCTTCAGAGAGAAACAGCTGACCCAGAGGAGGAGGATGTTTTGGTTGCAACCTCCCAACATTTTGTGATTGGCCCCAGTACCCCATGGCCACCATTCTGAGATTGGCCCTGCCCATGGCAGCTACTTTGTGGTGGCACCCACTCCTTGCTCTTAAAATTACCAAATGTTCAACAAAACTGGGGACCCCTGAGTTCGAGAGATGCATTGAGAAATTACCCCAGAAGGATTGCTGCAAAGAAAGGCTGTTTCTCACAAACTAATCTGCAGGAGTGCCAGTCACCTTCTTATGACAACATTCTCCAAGGGTTGTAGAAGCGTGAACTAGATGGCTGCCCTTGCAAACTAGTCAGCAATGTTTTACATACAGTCATCTTGTGCTAAGTCAGACCATTGGTCTACTCTACCTAGTCCAGAACTGACTCCTTCACCAGCAATAAATTTCAGGCAAGAATCTTTTATAACGAAGAGGAACCGAGGGCTTCCTGGATGCAAGGCAGACCAATGGTCTATCTAGTCCAACAATGGCTACAATACCTAGCAGTGGTTCTCAAAGGGAGATTCTCATTTCATTGTTCACATTTATATTCTAGGATGGAATTAACTTATTGTTTCCTGTGCATGATGACTCTGTGGGCCAAGCTACACATGACAAATGACACTTGAACAGCAAGTGTATTTCTCCCTTTTCACTTGCCCTCCACTCAATCCACTTGCCGTTCAAGTGTCATTCGTCATGTGTAGCTTGGCCCTTAGACAGTCTTTCTACATGAGATATCAGACGTGAAGAACACATGTCGGGAGATGCAATGTTAGCCACGAAGGGTAGTTTAAAAAGACAGAGCCAGCGGCAGGGCAAAAACTTTGCTATACACTGGAGCTATGTGAAGGGGCTGTGAAATGCCAGAAGGGAAACTTCAGCCCATTATAACCTCTCCAGGTCCAAGCCTTGCTCTGGAAGGCAGGTCCAGCCAATTTCCATTCCTCGCTGCCCTCTGGTCGCAATCCCACACAGGTTTAGACTGGAGAGGTGAAATTGACAGAGCCTTCGGGGAGGTGAAGATGAAATTAACAAGTCCTCTGAGGAGTGATCTGCGCTGGCGCTGTCTTTTTAAACTACTCTTCCCAGCTAACAGTGCATCTCTTGAACATGCACCGAGGTGTCTCCAGTGGAGAGATTCTGAGTTAGGTTCAGCTGAAAAAGGGTGACTGACTACATTCATCCAAGGAACTTTATAGCCCAAACAGTAATTCAAACCCAGGTTCTCCTCACTGAAGACCAGCAATTAAAACTACAACAGTTCCCATCTGCAGAGAACAGAACTTTCTAATTCTATATTGATTGCATATTATCCCTTCCTTGAGGATGTGGCAGGATTTTGTCCTGGAATTTTTTTAACTGGAGAGATGCCAGGAATTGAATGTCAGGGATCTTCTACGTGCAAAGCAGATGCTCCAAATGTCCTGTCTGTGCCCCATCCACTTCTTCATGCTGACCTGCCACTACTTCATGCTGACCTGTTGTTTACTGACCTGTTGTTTCTGAACCAATGTTTCATGCTATAACTTGATGTCATATTGCCAATGCCATAACTATTTCCTTTCACAGGCTTATTGAAGCTCCAGGTGCCTTATCTAACGGACTGTAGAAACTCTCAGTGCTTCTGACCTTGTACACTGCTCACTCCCATGCACTGCTATTGGCCAGGCTACAAGTGACGAATGAAACAGGTTGGACACTTGTCAGCTTCCCTCAAGTTTTGATGGGAAATGTAGGCAGCTTGGTGGAATGTTGGACAAGTGACAGTTGAAAAGTTCATTGGACAGCAGTCGGAGAGCCAAGCTGTAAAACCAGGATGCCTACATTTCCCATCAAAACTTGAGGGAAGCTGACAAGTGTCCAACCTGTGTCAGGTGTCACTTGTAGCCTGGCCCTATGTCTCAGCTTTGATCTCTTGCTTTCTCAGTGTCTTGACTTGATAGTACAAATATGTGAGACAGTCTCAGGACGAGTTTGCGCCAAAAGTCCTGTTTTACTGTTGGGAGGGGGAAGGAGCAAATGTGTCTGTTAAGAGGAAAGATTTTCCCACAGGTTACCATTCCTGTCATCACAAACAAGTAGGGACAGGTTTCAAACAAAATATTGCCAAACAAGGACCAAACGGTCTACAGAAACCTGATAGATAATAACAATAATGCAATTTTAATGGACGTGCCAATGCAATGAGTACAAAAAGTGCAAGGTAAGTATTCCAATATATATACTCCAAAAATACTCGGGACTATCCATCTGCACGCATGTGGCCCCAATGCATGGAATAAAGTCCATACAACACATGTATAATAACATGCACATAAATACAAAGTTCGTCTTTCAAAATGTACAGTTCCAACAGGTTGTTTCTTCTTTCTTGCAGGCAAACCTGAAAATGAAGGGTGAAGAGGGTCCAACGGGAGCCAGAAGGTCAATAAGGAAGCTCCCAGGCTGTTGGCAACGGGTGCGCTAGCAATTTAGACAGCCCGTTTCGCGGTGTATTGCTTTGTCAAGCCATTCCTCTATTGCATCATCTTCTCCAACAGGCAATACCATTCCTGTCAACCTGTTCTTACTGCTTAGATGCTTACCTTGCTTCCGAGTAATTCTATGGACATGTCTATGGAAATGTTCTGATTTCTGAATAAAGCCATTTAATTAAGAGCTTAGATTTCTTGCTGGAATGGTACAGGGATCTATCTGCCATAGCCTGTCATCCATAGCCTGACATTTTGACAGGAATCCTCTTTAATTCTTCTGTACCTGTAACGTTTGGAGAATGGCTACCGGCTTCATGTTGTCAGAGCCAGACCCGGGGACTGCGGAACCAGAGGATTTAACTATCAGGGTCTGTTTGTATGTTGCCTGAAAGGAAGCAACTTGAGTAACGCCATGTTTAATTCTTTAGTTGTTTAGTCTTCTTTTCCCTCTAGGCCCCACCACCTGCGAGGAGCCGTTTCCATGGGAGAAGACACTGTCTTATCTTTTCTTCAAGCCGAGTCGACCTTGACTAGTGTTCCCACAGAGAACTCTCCTGCTATGTGAACTCTGGGGGGAGGCTGGGCTCTGAGAGTGGGAAATGTAACAAATTCTGTTGTTACTGTATCTCATTCCTAACAATGCCTTGTTCAGCCAGGATCTCAAATCCTGGAATATGGACGTCTGGGCCTGAATGCTGTTGTCCGGGGTCTGGGTCCCAGCCCCCAGACTTGGTAGGAGGGAACAGCAGGTCAGCCGGGCTGACGGGCAAACAGAGGGGGCAGCCAGCAGCCAGCAGGTCAACTGGTCAGCCAGCAGACAGCAGGTCAACTGGTCAGTCAGCTGACAGCAGGTCAACCGGTCTGACTGGCAGGCAGAGGGGGCAGCCGGGGGACAGCAGGTCAACCCCTCCCATGGGCAAATGGAGCCAGAACCTGCCGGTGCCAGGGGCAAGGGGCAAAAGCCCAGGGCCTCAGGAGGCAGGGGGAGACAGAGAGAGGCCAGCGAGTCCCACTCCCCTAGGGAAGGAAAGGGGACTAAACAAGGCGGAAGGGGGCAAGGGCAGAGGGATTGGGAGCCCAGCAGTCACCCACCCAAAGACCTTACCCGAGGAGGAGAAGCAGCAGCAGCCCCAACAACCCAAAGCCACGCCCCAGCTAGAAAATAGTAGCCTGGCCCAGGAGTTGCCAAAAGCCAAGCCACTCCAGGTGGGGCTATTGGAGGCACTCTGCAGGAAGCCCTGGGCAACCAGCCAAGGAGCCGCAGCTGGACCCACCTTCAGCCATCAGCTCAGCCAGGGAGGCCGGGCTGCTAGCCAGGGGACTGCAGCTGGACAGGCCTTCAGCAATCAGCCAAGGCAGGGAGGCTGGGCAGCCAGGGAACAAGGCACAGCTGGTGCTGGTCAGTGGGGCCAGATCAGCTACCCCAGCTGCAACTGCTTGGTGCAGCCCAAGACCAGGCTGGAAGAGGGGTGGGGCAGTAGAAGGAAGCCCTATAAAAGCTGGCTGGGAAGAGCCCTGTGGTGTGGGTGTGAGTGAGGAGTGATGATGTGGAGTGAGAGCAGTAAGATGCAGGGGTGGAGGCTTGGAGGAGAGTTCTGGAAGGAGGAGATGAAGGAGGATGCAGAGGGTAAGCAGGCCAGGTTGAGCAGGCCAGCGAGTGGACTGAGAGGGAGTCTGGGTGAGGTATACCGCCCCTCCTTCCACAGAGCAGGGTCCTGCAGAATCCCTGGCCCCCCTATGACGTCAGGAGCAGACCGCCCAGTGCCATGCCCAGCGGCAGCGGCGGCAAGCCCTGACAAGTTGGTGGCCCGTACGGGGAGAGACGTTCTGACGCAGTCACCAGTCAAGGGGCGGCCTCCCAAGGCTGCTGCCCCAGCGGAGCTTGGACCGTGGCTGGAGGAACCCCTGGATGGGATGTGGGGAAAGTTGGAGACAGCCTACCAAGCCGCTCCGGCGGAACTAGCACAGGCAGTGGAGCCGCAGATGCAAGACGGTGCACTCATAGAGCCCTCGCCAAGGGTTTGCGCCCTCATTTGGGAAAGTAACCCACTGCCCGGCAAGCAGGTGCTGAGTCTATGCGCCACCGTAAGGATAGGCCGGCTGATCCTACAAGCCCTGTTGGACTCCGGGAGTGCAGTCTCAGCAATTCGGCCCCAACTCCTCCCAGCTGCCGCCCCAGTGCACCGCTGGATCCCGGTGACGGATGTGATGGGCCGCACCCAGTCGTACCCTACGGCCCTAATCACGGTAGAGTACCTAGGGGTCTGCCACCAAATGGAAGTGGCCCAGGTAGCTCATCTACCCGTGCCAATGCTGCTGGGAAGAGATGCCCCGGGGTTCTTCAGGCTCTTCCAGCAGGCAGCAGAGAAATTGGGAAGAGACGCCCCAGGGATCGCCAGGCATCGGCTGGAGGCAGCAGGGGAATTGACAGACCCACAAGTTGCCACCGCTCTGCAAGTGGAGGAGGCCGACGACCCGGGAGAGGGTCCCTCCATCAGACCAGGGGCAGAACCATGGACTGAAGACCCAGCTGGACCCCTGGCAGACCGCCCATTCCGCGAGGCCCAAGGGGCAGATGAGTCCTTGCAGCGCTTACGAGAGACAGCCGCCCGTGAGGAGGAGCTAGTGCAGGATGAGCGGAGGTCTCATCGGCTTCCTCGCATTGAGAGGCAAGGGGGGGTGTGGGTCCGCCTTGCCCGTGCCCCGAATGGCCAGGGAGAGGTCCGCCAACTACTTGTGCCAGCAGCCTATCGGGCGGAAGTCCTCCGCACGGCCCATGAGCATGCTTGGGCCGGGCACCTGGGGCACCACAAGACCCTGAGGAAGGTTCTTGAGCAGTTCTTCTGGCCCTCCGTGAATGCAGATGTGAAGGCCCACTGCCGCTCGTGTCCCACCTGCCAGCGGGTGGCAGCCCGCCGCCCGCCGAAGGCCCCCCTCTCCCCGCTGCCCGTCATGGAGACGCCCTTCCAACGCATCACAATGGACTTCATCAGACCACTGCCACGCACACCCCGGGGCCATCGCTTTGCCCTGGTGATTGTGGACTATGCCATGCGGTTCCCCGAGGTCATCCCGCTGAAGACCATGCAGACCCCGGGGATGGTACGGGCCCTGTCCAAGTTTTTCGCAATGGTGGGGCTGCCAGATGAAATTTTGACAGATCGGGGGGGGGCCGTTCCGTGCCACAGCCATGCGCCAGCTCTGCCGGAATTTGGGGATCCGGCAGGTGTTCACCTCGGCTTACCACCCTCAAACAGATGGTTTGGCAGAGCGGCTGAACCAGACCATCAAGGAGGCCCTGAAGAAGATGACGCGGGACAAGCCTCACCAGTGGGACTTGTACATCGACCCGCTCATGTTCACCCTCCGGGAGACCACGCAGGCCTCCACTGGCTTCAGCCCATTCGAGCTGCTATATGGGCGCAAGCCACGGGGGATGTTCTCCCAGCTGACGGAACGCTGGGGGCCCCGGGCCAGCAGCCCCGCGCCCCCCATACAGGAAAACGCGAGCCGGCTCCGTGACCGGGTGCAACAGTCCCAAGCAGAGGCAAATCGCAGACTGACTCGCACCCAGTCAAAGCAAAAGGCCGCCTATGACCGGGGTGCGTGGATGAGGACTTTCCAGGCTGGAGAGAAGGTCCTCGTGCACCACTCGGTGTTCCCAAGAGAGGAAGGGGACCCATGGAGGGGTCCCTACCAGATTCGAAGGGTGCTGGGCCCCACCACCTACGAAGTCCAGTGTGGGGTTGGCCGGCGTCGGCGGAAGACCCTGCATGTGAACCTCCTAAAGCAGTGGCACGAGCACCCAAAAGAGGAGTGCGGCGTGGCTGAGGACCCGCTAGAGCTCCCTGACAGTGTGCTGCCTTGGACTACTGATGCCCCGGAGTTCGAGGAGCCCAAGGTGGACCCTCAGCTCAACCCAGCTCAGAGGGCCCAGCTACAAGACCTCTGGGCCCGGATTCCCGGGGTCTTCTCCCGCAGGCCGGGCAGCACGAGCCTGATTCAACATGCCATTCCAACGGACCCGGGGCAGACAGCCCGGGCTACCTGGCGCCCCATCCCCAGGAAGCGGTGGGAGGCAGTGGAGAAGGAGACTGACGAGATGCTCAGGCTTGGGGTAATCGAGCCCTCGCGAAGCGCTTGGAGGAGTCCGATAGTCTTGGTGCCCAAACTGGATGGGACCACCCGATTCTGCATCGACTATCGCAAACTGAATAAGGTGGCCCAGTTCGATGCATACCCCATGCCCCGAGCAGATGTGTTGGTAGACCACCTAGGGTCCGCCCGCTACCTGTTGGCCCTAGACTTGACGAAGGGCTCCTGGCAAGTGCCCGTGCGGCCAGCGGACCGGGAGAAGACAGCCTTTGCCACCCCACGAGGCCTCTTCCAGTTCAAGAAGATGCCGTTTGGTCTACATGGGGCGGCTGCCACGTTTCAGCGGCTGGTGGACCAAGTGCTGGGAGAGTGCCGGGCGTATGCAATGGCGTACATAGATGACATCATCATCTTCAGCCCGGACTGGCTCACCCACCTCCAATACTTGGAAGCTGTCTTGAGGGCCCTCCAGTGAGCCGGACTACGGGCTAACCCAAAGAAGAGCCATCTGGGGTTCCAGGAACTCCAGTACCTGGGCTTTGTGGTCGGGGAGGCCGAGTTCGCCCACCACCAGACAAGGTGGCCTTGATAGCCGATGCCCCACAGCCCCGGACCAAGAAGCAGGTCCGACGTTTCCTGGGACTACTGGGGTATTACGGGCGGTTCATCCCCCACTTCGCCTCCCAAGCCGCCCCCCTGACAGACTGCTTAAAGAAGGGGCTGCCCAACCAAGTCCGGTGGACCCCAGCGCTAGAAGCAGCTTTCAAGGACCTGCGGTCAGCCCTCTCTAATACCACAGCCCTGTGGAACCCGGACTTTGACCAACCCTTTACGCTGGCCACAGACACTTCTGACACCGGCCTTGGGGCGGTCCTGACTCAGGAACGTGATGGAACCGACGTCCCCATCCCCTTCCTGAGTCGGAAGCTGCAGCCCGCGGAGAGGCACTATGCAACAGTGGAGCGGGAGGCCCTAGCAGTCAAGTGGGCAGTGAGGGCCCTGCAATACTACCTGGCCAATAATCCCTTTGTCCTACTAACGGACCATGCGCCCCTGCAGTGGCTCCACCGCATGAAGGCGCACAACCCCCGTGTGCTGCGGTGGTACCTCTCCCTCCTCCCCTTCCGGTTCACCATCAAGTACCACAAGGGGGCGCAGCATGTGGATGCAGACTTCATGTCCCGCATGTTCGAGTCTGACCCTGACCCCCACAACTCAAAGCTAAGTGGGGGTGTGTGTACGGGGTCTGGGTCCCAGCCCCCAGACTTGGTAGGAGGGAACAGCAGGTCAGCCGGGCTGACGGGCAAACAGAGGGGGCAGCCAGCAGCCAGCAGGTCAACTGGTCAGCCAGCAGACAGCAGGTCAACTGGTCAGTCAGCTGACAGCAGATCAACCGGTCTGACTGGCAGGCAGAGGGGGCAGCCGGGGGACAGCAGGTCAACCCCTCCCATGGGCAAATGGAGCCAGAACCTGCCGGTGCCAGGGGCAAGGGGCAAAAGCCCAGGGCCTCAGGAGGCAGGGGGAGACAGAGAGAGGCCAGCGAGTCCCACTCCCCTAGGGAAGGAAAGGGGACTAAACAAGGCGGAAGGGGGCAAGGGCAGAGGGATTGGGAGCCCAGCAGTCACCCACCCAAAGACCTTACCTGAGGAGGAGAAGCAGCAGCAGCCCCAACAACCCAAAGCCACGCCCCAGCTAGAAAATAGTAGCCTGGCCCAGGAGTTGCCAAAAGCCAAGCCACTCCAGGTGGGGCTATTGGAGGCACTCTGCAGGAAGCCCTGGGCAACCAGCCAAGGAGCCGCAGCTGGACCCACCTTCAGCCATCAGCTCAGCCAGGGAGGCCGGGCTGCTAGCCAGGGGACTGCAGCTGGACAGGCCTTCAGCAATCAGCCAAGGCAGGGAGGCTGGGCAGCCAGGGAACAAGGCACAGCTGGTGCTGGTCAGTGGGGCCAGATCAGCTACCCCAGCTGCAACTGCTTGGTGCAGCCCAAGACCAGGCTGGAAGAGGGGTGGGGCAGTAGAAGGAAGCCCTATAAAAGCTGGCTGGGAAGAGCCCTGTGGTGGTGGGTGTGAGTGAGGAGTGATGATGTGGAGTGAGAGCAGTAAGATGCAGGGGTGGAGGCTTGGAGGAGAGTTCTGGAAGGAGGAGATGAAGGAGGACGCAGAGGGTAAGCAGGCCAGGTTGAGCAGGCCAGCGAGTGGACTGAGAGGGAGTCTGGGTGAGGTATACCGCCCCTCCTTCCACAGAGCAGGGTCCTGCAGAATCCCTGGCCCCCCTATGATGTCAGGAGCAGACCGCCCAGTGCCGCGGCAGCGGCGATAAGCCCTGACAGCTGTCTTTCAAAATAAAACCTTTTGAAATCAAAAGACCTTGTCTTCTTGCAGAAGGGAGTAAGACAGACTTTCGTATCTGGAATGCCATAGTCTGACATTAACATGCAACCCAGACCCGCAACTGGGACCAGGTGCAACTCCTGGAGGACTTTCTAGGGAGCTGGTGCCTGTGACTCACCCGAGACTGGACTACCTAATGGATGTTAATATATCTGCGATGAGGGGACTTGGTGCCGTGGGAACCCTCCCAATGTATCCTGAACTGGGAGCGATCCCCAAGGACGGGTCTATCTACTATCAGTGGAACTTACCACCCACCCGTGAGTGGGCCACACGCAGATCCATAACTGCAGAGGAGAGAATCCAACGCCGTGGGGGGAAGGAGTACTTTCAGCACTCCTTGGAGATGGAGGAGTACTTCACCGATTCTAGAGTCTTGGAAGGCCCCAGCGACCTGTTGTCGGTAAGAGCACTTGCTCCCGTGGGGTCGAGGAAAAGGAGCAAACCCGTATCTGCATCAATGGAACTCCAGTTTTCAGAAGTACTCAAGTATTGACTTCACAGAGTTGGGGGACCCTGGATTACCCACCGGCAATGCCCCCGAGTGTCGTGGGCTTATTCTGGAACATGGAGAGGATCCGCTAAAAACGTGTGAAATGGGAGCTGTCGCTGGGCCGATCAACCAGGATTGGGGCCAGATGCCACAGCTACCCACACCACATGTGATGACAGCACACTCAGTGCTGGTGGAGGTACAAATACAGGGGGACCTTGGATTACTCCTGGCAATGGGCAAGACCATGTGGTTCTCACCATTGAAGATGAAACTGACTCCAAGGGCATAAGCGAAATAGGAGCTACGGCTGGGCCAGTAAACCCAAATGAGGGCCAGATGCCACAGCCAATAGGGTCAGATGAGAGACCCACACCAAGTCTCTTTACATGGTACCTTCCGCTGGACCACACACAAGCTCTGCCAGTGGCATACGAGTTGGAGAATTTTCGATCATGGGAAGAACAGGACCAAGCATGTAGGATACAGCAAGAATGGGAACAACACATCCAAAGAGTGCGAGTGATGAAGATCCTGCTGGTGGTTTGGCTGAAGGACCGCGCGAGGGACACCGGGAGTCAGAGCAAATGGTATCCCTGCAGCAGCTGCTGCCAGAGGAGCGAGGGAGAGCTCCACAGATTGGCCAAGGACCAATAATTGTGGGACGATCAATGCCTTCGGAGAGGGGAAGGCCGTTTCTAGTAACTCCTGAACAGTTCATGGGAGCTCAAGTAATTCTCCAGACTGCACAGGTTCCAATAATGATGGGAATGGGGAAAGAGAGATTCATTCTGCCTCCCACCATCATGACTGCCTCTAATATACCCTTCCGGGGAGTGGGAATGGGTCCATCTGGTGGAGCACAGCTGTTGATCATTCTTCCAGTCGTGAGTGGCACAGGGGTGCCAATTGCCACAACGGGGATGAGAGTGTCAAGGAATCTACAAGTTCAAGCTCCCCCAACAGTAATGACAGTTCCCATTTTACCCCCCACCCAGGGGCAGTGATGCCTGAGCAAGGGGGGACACAGCCAATGAGGGTCCCACCTGCTGCAACAAGCACAGGGGCACCAGTTGCCACCATAGGGATGAGGATGCCCCAAACTGGCCAACCAAAGGGGACCCCTATCTTCATCCCAATGGGGACAGGAGTACAAATGGGCCATCTGCAACCAGGAGGTCCCAAAGTATACCCCCCTCGAAGAGTATTGGGGGTTCAGGTGCAAACCACAGCACAGAGTGGTGACTCGAGTAGCTCCTATGATGTACGGAGCAGATGGAGCATATCAAATACCCTTCTTGGCACAGGGACACATTCAGCCATCCCCCAGAGCAGCCACAATCCAGCAGCCGGCAGGGCATCAGGGAGTAGGAGCTGCTGCAAGGATGGTTCAAATTAGAAGCCAAGTTTGATGGAAAACCCGAGAACTTGGGATTTTTTATAGTGCAAGCCATGGAATTTTTCCAAGATTGGGGGACATTTGTTTCCTATGGAGCACAGTCAGGTGAGCCATTTAGGATCTTGATTGGGGGGCCTGGCAGCCAAGTGGTATGTAACTTTGCATGACATGGGAGCACCCAAACAGTATGATTTAAATGCTTTTGTGTATGCACTAAGAGCCCAATTTGAAGACCTGCTAGAAGGAGAAAGGGCTTGAACAAGACTCAGAACCCTAAGACAGGGGTCCAGAACTGTAAGAGAATATGCTGCCGAATTCAGGCAATTAGTCACCAAAGTTCAGGACTATCATGAACTTTTCCAAAATGGATTAAATGCTGACCTGCTAGATAGAGTATTAATGCAGGACGACCCACAGACTCTGTTAGGGTGGATCCAATTAGCACGCAAGGTTGAAAACAGAAGCCAAGTGGTGAAACTCGTATGAATGCAACAACATGCAGGGGCAAGGAGGCCCACCACCGCAGACAGGGGACGTACCCCGTTAGGGCTAAGACCCCCCCTCCCATCCCAGGAACTGGGAGAGAATTACGATGGAGACAAGGACTATGTTTAAAATATGGGGGTGTTGGACATTTTCCAGCACAATGCCCCATAAGACCAGCGCAGGGGGGAAGAGGCCAAGGCACACCGAAACCCACGCCCCCAGTAAACCGCCAGGTCAGAGATTGCCTCCGAAATGTAGGAGGCCATAGACTGGCTTGGATGCTGATGAGAGTCCCAGAAACACTGAGGAACCCATACAAAACGAAACAGAGGATAATTTTATCCTGCCGTCGGGAAACGAGACAGACCTGCCTAGAAAAGGTCCCAATGGCAGGTCCCTAAAGAGCCCCAACCCCCAGAGGTGAGAGAAAGAGGGGCCATACTGTTTATGCCCGTGATGTTACTGAGTCCAAAAAAGGGAACCCATGTGCAGGTGCAAGCATTAATAGATTCCAGATGTTCCCGGGACTTAATATCGCCAGCCCTGGTCACAGGACTAGGACTAGAAGTAATAAAACTCAAATACCCTATAGTATTTGAGCAAATGGGCGAGTCTAGTATGACTCCTGCACCCTATAGAACTGAGCCTACCCCAACGGGCATGGGGAATCATTGGGAGAATAGAACATGTAGTTAGCAATGTAGCCAAATACCCCTTGTTACTGGGAAGTTGTTGGCTGTGGGACCATGACCCATACATCAAATGGTCCACTGGAATGGTGATTTTCAAAGGAGATCATTGTGCAAAACATGAATGGACTAAAGTGTGGGGACAGGAGGCACCCTTCCTGTTAGAAACTGTTATTTACCACGGAGGAGGAAAAAGTCATTCCCCCTGAATATCATGATTTAAAACAAATGTTTGATGAAAAAGGAGTTGATGAGCTTCCCCACCGCACGGACTGTGCTATTGAATTAATTCCAGGGGGAAAATTGCCTAAAGGAAAATTGTACTCTATGAGCCCAGCAGAGAGAAAGGAACTGAGAGAGTTCATTGATAAAAACCTGGAGCAGGGATTCATCCCCCCTGCCAGCTCCTCCCATGCTGCACCTGTATTATTCCACAAAAAGAAAGATGGGGGGCTGAGACTGTGCACAGATTATCATGGAATAAACGCTGTGTCCATGTCAAATGCTTATCCCCTCCCCTTGATCAGAGACTTGCTCAGTGTGGTGGTGCAAGGAAAAATTTTTTTGAAGCTGGATTTAAAAGATGCTTACTTCCGGATCGGAATACAGGAGGGGGATGAATGGAAAACTGCCTTCAATACCCCCCTGGGGCAATTTGAATATCTTGTGATGCCTTTCGGTCTGCAGGGGGCGCCAGGTGTGTTTATGAATTTAATCAATGAAGTGCTGCATGAGTACCTGTACAAAGGTGTGGTTGTTGACCTAGCTGACATGTTGATTTATTCTCCTGATAAAGACTCCCATGTGAAATTGGTCAGAAAGATGTTGACCGCTGTAAAAAAGTACAAACTACCTGTGAAACTGTCTAAATACGAGTTCCACAAGGAGGAACTGGATTTTTGGGGGTATCGGGTCTCCCATCAAGGACTTAAAATGGAATTGGCAAAAGTCCAAGCCCTGGTGGGGTGGGAAGCCCCCCCCCAAACGAGAAGGCAATTGCAATCGTTTCTAGGGTTTGCTAACTTTTACTGACCTTTCATAAAGAACTTTGCTCAAATTGCTAACAGACGTGCTAAAAACCAAGGGGTGGAGAACACAAGGAAAAAACCGTAGTGCTAGACTGAATTGGACTGAGGAGCGCCAGGAACCTTTTGAAAAGCTGAAAAAACTGTTTATTTCAGAACCAGTTCTACAGCATCCAGATGAGAACCAAAAATTTGTGGTCCAGGTTGATGCTAGTGACACCACTGTAGAGGGGGTGGTCCTACAACTGAATAAAGAGGGGAAATTGTATCCCTGCGCATATATTTCCAAAAAATTCTCTGAAACTGAACGTAATTGGAGCGTATGGGAGAAAGAAGCTTTTGCAGTGAAATTTGCCCTTACCACCTGGCGACATTGGTTAGAAGGGGCCAAAGTACCTTTTGAAATATGGACTGATCACAAAAACTTAGAAGCGTTATGTACCCCCTGTAGACTGAATGCCAAACAGTGGGCGGAATTCTTTTCCAAATTCAACTTTACGTTTAAGTACCTCCCTGGCTGATCAAATTTCCTAGCGGATGCATTTTCATACATGCCCCAACATGTCAGCTAGAAGGAGGAGATAATTAATACAGTTTTCTCACCAGCTCAACTGGGAGAAGCGGTGATGACACGCAGCCAAAATGTAAAAACACAAAGCAGCACGAAACCTGATCTCTCAGAATGGGAAGAGAGAATAAGAGCCAAAACAGAAAGGGGGGAGGGGGAATGTACCCAAAGCCAAACTGAAACAGTAGGGAGATGGCCACTGGTACAGAATGGGCAAACTGTACATCCCAGCCAGTTTAAGAAAAGAAATTTTACAACAATGTCATGACACCAAAACTGCTGGACATTTTGGGTATCTTAAAACCCTACACTTAGTACAAAGACAGTTTTGGTGGCCAGCAATGAGAAAATATGTTTCTCAATATGTATCCTCATACCCAGTGTGTATAATGGATAAATCTAGGAGGGGAACACCCGCCCCCCCCCCCCCGGACTATTGCAACCCTTAGAAACCCCTCCTAGACCGTGGACTGTGATTTCAACGGACTTTATCATAGATCTTCCCCCTTTGAAAGGATATACAATCATTTTAGTAGTAGTAGATTTGTTTTCAAAACAAGCTCATTTTATTCCATGTACTACAATCCCTACAGCCAAGAAACTAGCTAGCCTATTCATCAAACACGTGGTCAAATGACACTTCTTTCCTAATAAGGTAATAGCTGAGTTATGCCTCCTCCCAAACCAACAGCTCCGTCCAAAACCTGGCACTTTGTGTGTGTGTGTGTGCGGAGGTGGGAGTTTTCCCATTTCTGCTGCTGCACATGGAGGTATTGTGCGTGTAACCTCTATTGCATGGGTTCTATGGGGCTAATTTGGGAAGGAAACTCTTACACAATTGTAAGTTAAGAAAAACATTTTTTTTCACCAAACCTTTTAACAGTTAGAACAATACAACTTTTTTCTTTTCTTTAACCAAACTCATAAGTGCTGCAAAACCAGAAACGTTCAGGCAACAATGTCTTTGAAACCACTCAAGGTAAGCAAGTTCAATTTGTCAGATCCTACCAAGTGATAGCGTCCTTTGCCACAACCCTTCCCATTATGAAACAACTGGAACCCAGGCTTCTGTCCTCTTCTTTGGGAATTACAGCCCTGCAGGAACAAAACAATCCCAATA
Organism: Eublepharis macularius; assembly: GCF_028583425.1. Lineage (NCBI taxonomy): Eukaryota > Metazoa > Chordata > Lepidosauria > Squamata > Eublepharidae > Eublepharis > Eublepharis macularius. Next base: position 14,537,118 of record NC_072802.1, read on the forward strand.
ATAACACTAAACAAACAGAACACACGCACACCACTTTTAGTCACTATTGTCCACATACAACATTTCTGATTACCTTATTCACAGTGATAAGAGCACATTAATTGTTACCAAGCTCCCCAGCAACTGGCCTCTTCCTCAGCTGCTTGGCTCTGGCTACTGACTCCGCCTTACTGGGCTAAACCAATTAGGTCATGAGGGTTATATGTGCACATGTGGCAGCAGAAATGGGACCCCTCCACACACACACACATTTTTATTTTTTGCATGGGGAAAAATGCTTGAGAGAAAGGCAAAAGTTTTCCCTCCCTTGGCAGCAGCTTTCCAAACCCATTTCAGCTCTCCTTTTCAAATGCAAATCATTCCTCAGAGCTGCTGTGTGTCTGCACGAGCCTGGGACTGTTCCGTGGTGAACTTGTGAAGGAAGTAATGTTTAGAGTAACCCTGTGTTATTCTGACCAAGGGGTCTCATTGGGCTGCTAAGTTCTTCTTCGACTGAATTGCATTTCACAAATGCACTTGGAGGCCTGAGAAAAGCATCGAGAAAATTATCCCTTTTCTTCCTCACTCCCACACATAATCTGTGAATTTCCCCAGCACAATAATGTGTTTTCTTCCCTGAGATGCTGAGTTCTTGACTTTGTGATATTTACTGATAATGAAGTGCTTTTGTACACTACAGCTTATCGATGCATTGTTTCCCACACAGACCTGGAGATTTTCTCTCGAAAACAAAAGGGAAATCAATTGGGGCAAATTCAGTTGTTGCCTTTTTATTAGGTTAAGGTACTCAATGTAAATTAATGTTTTGAATTTATGTCCTCAATCAATATGTGTAGTTATTGATTCCAGTCACATGAGGCAAGAAGCGAAGGAATAAATCTTTCTTGGCTTGGATTTTTTTTTAAGTAGTGTGCAAAAATATTGTATCAATGGTGCCAAAAACACAAGATCACAGTCAAGGAGGAAGGGAGCTTTTCTATCTTGTGTGGTACTGCAACAAAAACACTTTGCTTAGATATATTTTAGAGGTTTTAAAAACAAGCCCCAACTTTTTAATGTGTATGTTAGAATGAATACTAATTTATATTAATTGAAGTTGTAGTACAGGATTTTTTGGTTAAAAAAGAACCAGTATAGAATTAAGTGGGTAACCCTGCAATTAATAAGAGAGACCCTTTTTACAGTTTTGGGAGGCAGAAGGTATTAATGACAGCTAAATAATGACAGGAGAGCAATATCAATTGGGGAAATGAAACACACAGAGTCTTTACTGACTATGGAGCAACACAACAGAGCAATGAAGTCTAGAGAGTTAGACCTAGAAACATTTTTACTGGTAAAAGATTGTATGGGACAGAAAGGGTTACAGAATGATAATAGTTTAGAATATGTTAGCATACCGAGACATACATACAGGACAATTGTTTGCATGGAAAACTGAAGCAGGAAGCTTCAGTGCCGCCATGTTTTTCAGCTAATTTATGATGTCATGAAATCAACCCAGCTTAATATTACCACGTGGTGAACAAGTTGTGTGAATTTTGGTGTCTCTTGATTTCCAGTCAACAAAGGGTTTCAGTCCAAAATAGTTTGGAAATTGTAGTTGGTCTGTAGATGCCCACTGGATGTAAGGCAGGCACATTTCATCATGCATGCTGGGGCTTTTTTTCTGCTGGAACGCTCCGAAACGGTGTTCCGGCAGTTCTCAAAACTGTCCCCCCGCTCCTGGCTGTTTCGGCCCAAAATGGGACCCAAATGGCCAAAACAGCCAGGATTGGGTCGCTGCCAGGCAGGGGAACCCTTGCCCAGCAGCAGCTGGCTGATTTGGGTTCAAATTGGGCTGAAATGGTCCCAAAATGGCCAAAATGGGCCCAAAACGGCCAGGATTGGGCCCAAATTGCCTTTGGGCGGGGAGGCAAGTGGACTTGAATTGCAGGAGAGCTCCTGGGGGTGGCCATGCCCTGCATAATGATGTCACTTCCCAGAAGTGACATCATCGCATGGTCCTGGGAGCGCATGCACACACTTTGCACATGCACATATGGTGCCATTGAGTTCCACTACATCTTTTCTCAGAAAAAAAGCCCTGATGAACGCACAATTCCTGTCTTGAAATAATTATGTGGGTAGTGTGGTGTGGAATTAGTGCAGTGTTGGGGTTAGAGTGCTGAATCAAGAGCTGGAGGCCACGTATTATCCAACCATGACATTCAGTGGTTGACCTTGGACCAGTCATACACTCCCTGACGTACCTTACAGGTATGTTATGGGGATAGACTACGGAAGAGTTATATATAGGGTTTCCAGGGTCCAGGTGGTGGCTGGAGATCTCCTGGGCAGTTCCCACACGGCTTACCTGAACCCGGAATGCTGTGCAGCATGCCGAAAAAAACACGGAAAATCACGTTTTCTCTCGCGAGTTTTGTGCGATGTTGCACAACATTGCGCAAAACTCGCGAGAGAAAATGCGATCTTCTCCAGATTAGAGTCCTTCTACTCTTAACCATTACACCAATCTGGCCCTCTAGACCCTGGATATCTCAATATACGCCTTCTCTCTTATGTTTGTCTCCTCACCTATGGTTTTGTAAGCAGCTGATGAACATAAGAGGCCCCCTGCCAGACTGGACATTTGGTTCATCTAGTACAACATCCTGTTTCACTCAGTGCCTACCCAGTTGCCTCGGAGGGCCAACAGAGCGTAGAGGCCAAGGCCTCCCCCAACATTGCCTCTTCCTCCTGTTATTCAGAGGTTTATTGCCTCTGGACATGGAGGTTCCCTTTGGTCACCTTGGCTAGTAGCTAGTAGCCATTGATGGGCCTATTCTCCAAGAATTTGTCTAATTCCCTTGATGTCCACTGGCAGTGAATCCCACAATTTAATTCCTCATTGAGTGAAGAATCCCATTCCTTTGTCTCAGCCTGTCCTGAATCCATTGCTCACCGCCTTCACTGGAGGCCCCCCTGAATCCTATCATTATGTGAGAGGCACAGCTGGCATCAGGAGTTGGCCTTGAGGGGCAACTGCTGAGGCCCAAGAACCCATCACCTAGATGACTGTCACCTGCTCTCTTTCTTTGTGTGACGGGGAGATTTGGCCTCCTCCTTGGTGCTATACCACATCTTCACCAGCCGTCGAAGCGTCAGCTCCTACACCAGTTGCAGGAGTGTAAATGATGCCATCTCCCTTTGGTGGCTGCAACAATTTATGTTTCTCACTCGTTAGCTGGTCAAATCCTTCACTGTATGGCTAATATGGGTACGCTGTTGCTGTCCTGCCATGGCTATTCATGGCTGTGGATTCCAGTGCTGTTTATTGCTATGCTCTCAGTTCCTTTGAGTTAGGCCTTTTCTCTGCTGAGCTAGAACGGAGGATATAACCTAACTACACTGGTGCCAACATAAGCAGTCTGTTCCAACAAAAAGGAGAGGTACCCACTTACTGAACACAATACAGATCACCATTCCATCAATTAACTTGAGTATTCATTTGACCGACTTTACCATCTGTCAATCTGTGGGTGTAGTTTACCTCAACATGTGTAAATGTAATAAATTATATGTGGGCAGCACCACAAGGCAGCTTAAGACCCGTTTACAAGAACATATGTCCCGTATTAGGTCTAATATTACTGAAGCACCTTTAGTAGAACATTTCAATCTATACAAGCATCGGGAGGACACGTTCCAATATACAGTTTTGTTTTCTGGTCAGAATTCTCCTCCTCATGTTTTGCACAAGCTGTTGCTAAAGAAAGAGACACATTGGATACATAAACTTAATTCTCTGAAACCCAACGGTCTGAATAACGAGTTAGATCTGTCTTGTTTTTTATGAAATGCATGTGACGCTTTATTCGGTTTTTACATTTGAATCTTTTTACATTTGAGTGTGAGTTACCTTTAAAATCTCATGCTTGATACACTAGGGACCTTTAAATTTCTGTCTGTTACACACAGTCCTTGTGTGGGGACGCCACTATTGACTGTTTAAATTGAAGCTGCTATGACTGTTTAATCGTTATTAACTGGTAAGATTAATTCATTTTACTGTTTGAACTGTATATATTTTAAACTTTTAAGTATTTATTATATTGTATAAACTGTTGAAACATTTATGTAGTGTGGTGGAATAAGTTGACGCCCCTGAAGAGGTTGCTATACGAAACATCGGATTTCAAGCTGGCGCTGCATGTCGGGCGCCGCAGGAGTCTTTGCTTCTTCCTGCTAATTTCATCTCCACCTACAACAAAGGAAATAGAATCATTAGAACTGAATTTATACAGTTCTTACATGTTTACATGACATTACGGAGACTTATCTGGATGTCTTCCTGTACTGGAACTTCATTGTACCAACTTTACAGTATACTTACCTGTTGGTTGTATTCCTGTTCCAATACATTTTCTGTTTGAAAAACTTTATATAATGGCACGTTGACTGTATTAATTTGACTCAATTGCTTATTTGGATGATTAATTTCACTTTGTACGGTGACTATATTTTGATTTGACTTTAGTATCTGTTAATTGTGTTACCCCACTTTTGGTATCTTACCTTTGTATTGTGTAACATAAGCAGTTTGCCAATATGTTCAGCCTTAGGTTTGCACCATAAATCTGCATAACTTTGCACAGCTGGAGAAAAAAAGCATTCTTCCTTGTGTGTGTTCCATCATGTACAATATTATAAGATGGTGCATCCCTCCAGTATTAAAATGAACTGCAACACTTCTTCTAAGATGGGGACCATCACTCATAATTTTTATAAGGTTTTCTAGTACAAATAATGATTTTTTTTAAAAGAATATTACCTAATTTAATTGGCAGTGCTTTTTATTTTATCAAAAGGTTTAAAAGCAATTATTCTAACTGATTACTCAACTATTATGAACCCACAGAGGAGGAGTTCTTGGCAAAAGAGCTTTAATTTTATATTTCCTAACTATCTGACATTTCATTTTTTTTTAAAAAAGCTTCTACCCTAACCCTGCACTTAATAAGTAGCTTCTAGCCTTTGAAATATATACACAGTGTGATACACCATGTCTTCCAGCAATGAAGATATTTCTGCATTCCACATATCCTTAAGACTTTTCTTCATGTCTTTTTTCTTTCCACGACATATGTCCCCCCCCCTCCCTTGGTTGTGTGTCTGATGTGTCAACTGTAACTTTCCAAGCAATCTAGAAGGTCTTTGTGGCAAGATCTTCTAAATTAGTGGCCTTCTCTCTCTCTGTGTTAAGATTTTCAGGTGGATTGCAGATCCCCATCTACTGGTTTGCAAGCCCCTAAAAGGTTTCCCCTCTGCCTTTTCATGAGGCCTTGCTGCTTGTGAAAAAAGCTTGGCTTGTTCCTCGCTGCGTGCATGTCCTGGTGCTCAGCTTGTTTTTTCTGTCCCCAGCTTTCTTGATCTGCTGACCATTGTCTTGATTTGCATCCCAGTAATGTCATAACTCTGCCCCCCCCCACTTTCCTTTGTAGCTTAGTAGATTCCATGCTACTGACCTGGATACCCCAAGCAAGCTTGATCTCATCAGAACTTTAAAGCTAAGCAGGGTCAGCCTTGGTTAGTAATTGGATGGGAGACCTCCATCGAAGACCAGGATTGCAGAGGCAGACCATGGCAAACCACCTCTGTTAGTCTCTTGCCATGAAACCCCCAGCATGGGTTGCCATAAGTCAGCTATAACTTGATGGCACTTTCTACCACTGCCAGGTTCCATGATGTCACCCTAGAGGTTAAAGGCAGGTCCCATTCTGGAAAGGTGGAAGACTGCCATTTTATATATTGTAGGTACCACAAGGAGGTCGTTTCCAGCACCCTCTGCTTGTTGACTATAGGATATTAACCGTCCTTTAGCATTTAACATGCCATAGTGTTTTTGGCTTTGTAGCTACAAGAACAAGAACAATTTAGCATTTAAAATCTTATTTGTTTATTTATTTACTTAGTTTATACCACACCTTTCTCCCCGAAGAGGCTCACGTCATTCTCCTCTTCTTTGATCCTCACAACAACCCTGCAAGGTAGGTTAGGTTGTGAGTGTGTGATTGGTCCAAGACCACCCAGCAAGCTTCCATGGCAGAGTGGGGGATTCGAAGCTGGGTCTCCCAAATCCTCCTTTGAGAAGCTAGCCTGTTTGTTACAAAACAGTGGCAGACACTGTTATGGTCTGTTATAAGGGGAGGCAGCTTGGAGCACATCAGCCATTTATGAAGAGCAAACCCCCTGCTGCTTTGTCCGGCACCTTGCACTTAGGGCTGCTTGCATGCAATTAAGAATTTCAGGAAAGAAAAGGAATGCCAAAGAGGTGACCAGGGACTCTGGCCCAGTGGATCTGCAGTCTTCATTCAAAATTGCACCAGGCCTTTGCACAGCAAACTATTCCTTGTTTAGCTTGGCAAAAGTGTCTCTTATTTGATCAATACTGCTGAGCCCAGTGGGATGAGATGAATCATCAGCATTAGGAGAGACAGGTGGCTGAGCATATGCGCTAATGTGGCTTCCATGACTTTCACAGTATGTTGTGCATGTGCTAGTTTGTGTTTTATTTTCCCACTGAGGCACGGAAGAAGGGAGGAGGGAGGAAAAGAGCTTACCTGGAATCCTCAAGGCTTCTGATACTGGATACCGGCCAGAGGAACCAGCTTCATAAAAGCTTGCTGTCTTGAGTCTGTCTCTCTCTCAGTTTCCATAGTGAATAGGCACTAATCTTCAGAAGGGAAAGACTCCCCCAGGCTTGGGCACATCTGCGAATGCAGAAGATCGCTGGGTTTTATCCACCCCACCAGCAGTGGCAGCGATGCGTCTTCAGCCTCTCATGCACTCCTATTAGTTTGCCAGGTTTCATTTTCCCCACAGGCTGGGAACAGCTTCTGTATTGATCTTCCTTTTGAAACAGCGAGGTTCAAAGCATGGTATGTGAGCCCAGTTTTAGGGTGGTTTCACAAGGTGAGGCGAGCTTTGTTGTGTTAGTGGTGGAGCCGTGCTGGTGAGGGAAAGTTCAGTTCAATCAATTCGAGTTGGAACTCTGACAAGACAATTGCTACAGAAGTTTTAGAGACGGCAAACTTCTGTTCCCTTTCATTTTGGTGGGAAGTCATTTGTTTATTACATTGATCGGCCGCCTTCCCTCCACTCAATCTCGTGTCCATCCAGTTCCCAGAAGGTCTCCCACCCTCAAGTTGATCCATGGGATCCCTTGTCCTCCAGGAGCTGCATTTTTTGGAGATCAGTGGGCGGCGGTGGGAAAGGGAGGCAGGAAAGTTCCAGTCTACTACTGGGAATTTTAGCCTGGATCCAACCCAGTATATGTAATTTATATGTCTAATATATGGATTATGTTGATTTATTGATACACAAGCAATGCTGGGAAAAAGCATAATTTTACTGGGGGAAATCTCATCTGAAGTAAGAGAAAACAGTAAGAAAATAAAGAAGTTCAGGTTCGATTTGCACAAAGGAGAAATGCTCAGAACTTCAGTATCAGCCCTCAGGGAACAATTTTGACCTGCGAGAGTGGATTTTTAAAGGAGAAAATTTAATTGACAATGTGTCAATTACCCAGACAAAGGTCGCACCATGGGACAAATTTATAAAAAAAGACCATCTTAGAGCCTCTTATCTGGTCGATATTAGTGCGCACAATCTTAGAATAGCATTTATGTCATTGCGTTTCCAAACAATGCCAACTGAGTTACTTTTAGGTCGGTACGCCAAAAAACCAAAGGAGCAATGCATTTGCTTACGTGGTAGATCGGTAGAGGACCTTTTTCATTATGTTCTGGCTTGTCCTTTATATGCAGAACCCAGAAAGAAATTCCTGACTGTTAATAATATACACTCCTTCTCTGACTCCAATAAAGTAGTTCACATTATCTGATGTAGATGCATCTGTATCCCATAAAGTGGCAGTTTTTGCCTTGGCCGCTAGGAAAATAAGAGCAAATCCAGTATCTAAGAAAGCATCTCATAATTCTGAGCAGTAAATCTGGCTCTTGCTTGTGATTTGAATAATTTTAATGTTGTCCGTTATTTTAGAATTTTTTAAAAAAATTATTGTTGTAAATTTGCTATATACATTTTGTTTTGTAAAGGCCAATGGCCATATACAATAAATTTACCTACCTTCCTACCCTCATACTGGCGTGCAAACATGACAATTATGTAGGCTTTTTTTCAGGGGGAACGTGGGGGAACGGAGTTCTGGAACCTCTTGAAAATGGTCACATGGCTGGTGGCCCTGCCCCCTGATCCCCAGACAGAGGGGAGTTGAGATTGCCCTCCGCGCCGCCAAGCAGCGCGGAGGGCAATCTCAACTCCCCTCTGTCTGGAGATCAGGGGGCAGGGCCACCAGCCATGTGACCATTTTCTCCGAGGGCAACCCACTGAGTTCCACCACCTCTTTCCCCAGAAAAAAGCCCTGCAATTATGTCTATCTGAACATGTCTACATGTAAATCACATGTCCATACTCAATAGTGGAATTTAGCCATTTCATCTCTCCTGATCCTATACAATCTTTCTCATTGTCATTGGCCGTTTCCACACTACTCACCTTCAATCGGAACGCTGCGGAACGTTGCGAAAAAAACACGGAAGACAGCATTTTCTTGTGCGACATTGTGCAAAACTCGTGCAAGAAAATGCTATCTTCCAGGTTTTGTTTGCAGCATTCCGCGGTGTTCCGATTGAAGGTGAATAGTGTGGAAATGGCCATCATCTCATCATGCAAGATTCAGTGGAATGAGATACATCAACTGGTCTGAAGTACAATGGGTTTCCATTTGAGCCTAAATCATGATCCACTCTATTAAATATTTACCGCGTTGCTCAAGTTATTGCAGAATTAGAACCTAACATCCTGTTACCAAAGGAGACGGCCACCTAAAATGAGCCTATATTTCATACACAACAAAGTAGTTAACATCTTCTAATTTTCTAGTGGAAAGAAAAATTGTTTTGTTAATATATTGGGGGAACCTGATCTATAAACAAGTCATCAGTAGAGATGAACTTCCCTTAAAGATGTCGCATTTGAGTGCTGAGAGCCATCACTTGCAAATGAAGCACGGTTGCAAATAATGGGGGAAACTGTGAATGTGGTTTATATCCTTGTTCCCCAAATCAAAAGGTCTCATAAATACAGTCTCTAAAAATGTCTGTGGTAGAGTTAACATAACTGTACAAGCAATAAGCCTGACCTTTCCGTGTAATTTATTTTCACTCCCTTCAATCCCTTTTTATTAAAACTAGCACATCTGAAGCAGAATTAAATCCTATTATACCAGCTCTGTGATCAGATCAATTTTTCTCCAGTACAGGCACACATTATTAAAAGTTACTTTGTTCCACTGAGGATAACACAATCAGGGTAGCGGATCAGGCCTCATGACTGTGACGGTAAAGAAGGACACGCCTGTTGTCCTCGCCTGAAGAAGACGCTACCACCACACATGGACAATTTCCAAAGCTAAGCTTAGCTGGGCCTTTTAGAGATAAATGTTGTAGAGACAGAATTCATAACTTAGGGACACCCCCTCGTATAGGGCACCAGTTAACACAATTTTAACTGATTTATTATTCTTTATCCGGCTTTTCAGCTTGAGGTCGGTCCCAAAGCAGTTTATAGCAATGTAAAGTACAGATATTAATAAAATATCATAAAAGGCGCTCAAGGGAGCGCTTGTTAGTAATGTCCAGATCCAGACATAGTGGAGGATTGGCTGGCTGTTGCTTCTCCTCCCTCTGGGAATAATTGGGTGAAAGGGGGCTGCCTTCTGGATCCAGATCCAAGTCCAGTAGCAGATCTATTGTATGTTTTCCTCTGGCCTTGTGAAGTATTAGGGAGCTAGTAAACTGTGAAATCCTCTAATCTCAGATGGGACTGTGGGAGCTTAAAGAGCGCCTTGGCAATAGTTGCACAAACCGCTGAGTTACTCCATTGATTAAAGTCGAGTTCTAGTCATCATGTCCTCAGGCTTCTTTTCAATTTATGGAGCCCAAGAACTTTCTCACAAAGTTATAAATTTCGGGGAAATGCATCCCCTGCTGGAGAAACAACAGCCTGCTAAGAGTTTAGTTACGGTAAATACCTCTGAAAAAGTATTTTAGTCTACTTGTACTCTAGGGGGAGCTGTGAAGCATTCTCCAGTGTTTAGGGTTTATTGAATGTTTTCTCTTGCAGTTCAACCTACCTCTTGTTGTTTTTCTCTCTGTGCTGTGTTATCAGTATGTGTTAGTACTTGTGCTCTGAAGGCCTCTCTGTTGCATTAATGGCCAGCACTCAGTTATTGTCTTTTGCGAAAATCCTGTTGCAGTAAATTCATGGAAAGCAAATTCCAAAGCATGGATTGGATTATTTCCCAACTTCGAGCTGGCAACCCTAGCCCAGCCCCACCTGGAGGCTGGTACCCTAAATGTGACTGTGATCCAAACACGATTCTGTGAGAGCCTTTGGGCCCATCAGCTATATCAGCAACTGATAATACTGAAGGAATGGAGAAATAAACTGGCTGAAACCCTGAAGTTGTTCGGACTGAACAATAGATTTGAAAACAGAACTCCTCCCAAGTTACATTTGCCTTCCGATCTGTTGTTTGTGCTCCAGAATGAAGCTGGGCTGCAGGAAGGGGACTTTGTGGTACATCTCCGAACCAGAGCGCCCACACGGCATTTTACAGCTGACCAAGATCAAGTACATTTTGTTGAGTTTACTGTTTCTATTTAACAGGCTGTTTACTACCACACTATATCAGTCACAGATTTTTTACTGTGCATATTTTCCCCACCATATGACAAGTTTACGGAGAATAATAACAACAGACATATTTCGTGTGCACAGGTTAATGGCCTCTCTCCCCCCACCCAAATCCAGACTCGTAAATCGTTAAGGGTCTGTTGCCTGGAACAGCAGCCTTTCCCCATCTGTTTGGTGTCTGTGTCGCAGTTTTTATAAAAGACTGGGGAAGGGTTTACTGCAAGCGGGCTTTGATTCTTGTAACTTGCAAGCACCCCAGGCCAGTTTTCCATTCATGGGTAGGATTTCTCTGTGGGAAGAGCTGGCGTGGGACCCTCTTGCTCCACTCTTGCACCCTGGATGCCTTTGACTCTGGTCTAAATGAAGGCACTTTTGAACCCAGTGACTGATGCATGGTATTTCTCTGTTCCTGATTGTTGAAAGAGGAAGACTAATGCCATCCTTTTCTCAGGTTTCAGAGGGGGACAAACCAGAAAGTTACAATGACTGAGAGGTCAGGGATCTGCTTACTCTCTACTACCCAGGAATTATCCTTTGATGTGTAGATTGCTACTCTCAGGATTTCCTCCTTATGATACCTCATCTTCCTCTCTTTGTCACAATCTCCCCCTCTCTAGTTTGGTGTTGTGGTTAAGAGCGGCAGGACTCTAATATGGAGAGCCAGATTTAACTCCCCACTTCTCCGCTTGAAGCCAGCTGGGTGACCTTGGGTCAGTCACAGCTTCTCAGAGCTCTCTCAGCCCCATCCACCTCGCAGGGTGATTGTTGTGAGGACAATAATAACACACTTTGTAAACCACTCTGAGTGGGCATTAAGTTGTCCTGAAGGGCAGTATATAAATCGAATATCATTGTCATCGTCGTCGTCATCATAATCATCATCATCATTATTATTCCTTGCCATTTTGCACCATAGATGCAGGACTTGTTCTGGCATCCACTAACATCCTTTGATGTTAGTGGATATCAGTGGCATCCACTAACAACCTTTGATGTTAGTGGATATCAGAACGAGATAGAGATCTACCTCTCCTCTTTCCTATCAAATATGGAGTTCCTACAATAAAGTACTCTCATTTCTTTTCTAAACCTTAACTAAGGCTCTGAGTATAAATTTGTTGTTTTCTCTCATATAGGCACACTGAGCCATGCAAGTTCCTATACCTGAATGTTTCCCTGCAAACGATGCAGCCCTGCTAATACTGATCTCCAAAGTGGTTCCCTTCTCATGGCTTGTCTACCTAGTACATTTTTATTCTGCCCTTTATCCAAGGAACAGTACAACACAAAGGCAACATATATATGGTTCTCTCCTTCTCAATCTTGCCCTTGCAACAAGCCTGTGACATAGATTACACTGAGACAGAGACAGAGAGAGAGAGACCAGTCCAAGGACATTCAGCAAGCTTCTTAGCTGAGGCAGGTTTTGAACCCAGGCTGTAGTCTGAGTTAAGCAATCTGAAACACTTTTGCGTGTTGTTGTCCAGCCTTAATCCCAATTTACACCCTCCTTATTGGCAAGAATGTTGGTGTTCTCAGTGAGTCCCTAATGGTTAGGAAGTATTTTAATTGTATTTTATTTTGCTATTTTAATAACTGTATTTTATGTCTGTATGATAATTTTCTACTTTTACTGTTCTTAACTCTGTATTGTGATGGCCTTTGGCCATATACAATTAAGCTTCTACTATTTATTCATGTACTCATCAGAACTTGGATTTTGATGTTGATTTTGGGACAGACAGAGAAGCTGAAGAAACCCTAGTGTTTGTTGAAATCATTAATGATATTAATGGCTGCCAATCTGTTTGGATTGGCAGTGCTTCTGCACATGTACCAGTTGCAAAAGCATGCCAGTTTGTTGTAGTGGTTAAGAGCAGCAGGACTTTAATCTGGAGAGCTGGGTTTGATTCCCCACTCCTCCACTTGAAGCCAGCTGGGGGACCTTGGGTCCGTCACAGCTCTCTCAGAGTTTTCTCAGCCCCACCCACCTCACAGGGTGATTGTCATGAGGATAATAATAACACACTTTGTAAACTGCTCTGAGTGGATGTTAAGTTCTCCTGAAGGGTGGTATATAAATCAATTATTATTATTATTGTTATCATGATGCAAACTTGTTCCGTAGGCATTTAAGCTGTTTGGTCTCAAACCAAACAGACCTGGCGATTGGCTCACACTTGACTGATACAATCAAAGACGGCCAGGTGGATTGTTAAACATGCTCATGATGAAATTCGCAGCAACCCCACCCAGAAGTACTGACCCAAGAACATCTTGCAACTCACAGAAATGTGAGCACATTCATAATATAAATTTGTGCCTCGAATGCTTTTCAGTTATCCGGTATCTTTTCCGTCACTGGCCAGATCAGTAGAGGACAGGATCAAAATTTCTTGTTAATGAAAAAATAGCTGTACCACTTACATCGCTGAAAGTATTTTAAATTTCTAGTTATTAAACAATTCTCTAGAATACTTTTGTATAAAATGAAATGACATATGGTAACTCGCTTTTAAACAAAAGCAAACAGCGAGGGGCTTGAAGTAGCTTTGAGGGAGCTAGTCACCCCTCACTCATGGCCTGCCTTTGTACATCTCTTTGAAAATAAACAACCTGTTTTGCTTCTGGATTTCTGGAGAGAGGAAGGGAAATTAGGTGCAAACAAAGTACCGTCTTACCACCAATCTGTCTGCAGTGTATTCGCTTTAAAGGCTGAGAAGAGAAAAATCAACTTGAGTATGAATCACTTTTAAGCACAATTAGTTTCCTGGGGTGTGGAAAGCATAATTGCCATTTGCTGCTCTGCAAAGGCAAAGAAGGAACTGACTGTCTCCTTCTTCCCATTTTAATATGTGCGCAATGCATCTGTCCTTTTACTCATTCTCCTCAGAGATGCTGGGGCGGAGGGTGGGAGGGGGCAGGTCTAAAAGCATGGACCCTCGGAAACACTGGCCCTGTCGCTTCTAATAAGGTGGCTTAAATTAACGGCAGGGAAGGAAACGAAGTAGCAAAAACAGATCAGTAAACAAAGAGGCACGAGTGCTGAGCAGGTTTACCAACTACTCAATTAGGGTCTATTATTGTCCTTAAACCCTGAGCCTTCTGCTTAAAATGCTCCCCGTGTGTCCAATCTCACTCGCTCTCTTTCATGGGCTTACAGTTTTCTCTCCATGTCGAAAGCCATCTAGCCAGGGAACGCCAAGAAAGTGCCAGGCATTAAGTCTCTCACGCTTCGCGATTCTTTTGACTGAAACCTGATTTGATTCACTTGAAAATGACTTCAGTGTATTGGATTTACAGTTCATTTAACAACCGCTGTAGATGTCAATACATTAGTGCAAACTTGATGCAGGTAGTAATTTGGTTTCTAATGAGGTTCCTAAGCAGAATCCTCTTATGAAAAATGGGATGATGTGCAACTGAGCCCTCGCATCAGACTGAACATAGATGCTGTTATTGGAGGGGGGGGGTCTCTTATCACTTGGCTTTTGAAATTTCTTAGCCTGACAAAAAAAGTTGAAGTGCAATCAGAAAAGGAGAAAATCTCATTGCCGAGCGGATTGATTTTAGCCAGCATGTTTGGGCAGGCCCTCGCAAGCCATTCCTATGCACTGGGTTAAGAAACACATGCCCAGGAAGGAAGAGTCCCCAGACCGGCAGCAAAGAGAGGCGGTTCATGACAAAGGTCCTGCAGACCTCCCATCAGATGCTTGCAGAACGTCGAACCTTCAGCCTTCACTGTCGTGTATCAAATTCCGCAGATGCCAGGGACCCTGTTGGTGCTCTGGACCAAAAGGGGTCCAGGCCAGCACCACTAGCCAGAGGCTGAAGTTTGTGCACCAAGCTTTTGGTCTTCCTAGCAATTTCTCATCTTTTATCCTACCGTCCCGCCAAGCAGTGCAAGGTGGTATACCTGGTATCATCAGAACAGCCCTGCGGAGAAGGATAGAGGTGACCCAAAGTCACCCGCAATGCAGTCCTAAGAAGAATTAGACCCTTCCCAATCCATTGCAATCAATGGGCCTAGAAGGGTATAACTCTGTTTAAGATTGCGCTGCGAGAATATTCCATGGCTGAGCATGAATTACAACTTGAATCTGTCGAGTCCAGTGCTCTAACCTCTATACTACATAGACTCTCTCCTAGACAAGAGGTTGGCGTCAACCGTCTTCTAAGCAGAAAAGCCGCTTAAGATGAAGGAAAACTCCTTAGATTGGAGGAAGGATTCGAACTGGAGCCAAAGGGAAGAGTGGAGTATAAATATTCATGAATATTGAATGCGGGGTATAAATATTCATGAACAAACGAATCAACTTTGCCCACTAGCATGATAGGATCAAGGTAGGATCCACCACAAGGTCATGTTCCAGCTGATTTACTTGTATTTACTCATTTGCATACCTCCTATCTTCCAAGGAATTGGCATACAGAAGTTTCCTGGGCAAGTTGTCTGTCTAGGCATTGATGCCAACCAGAACTGCTTGCCTTCAGCATGGCGGCTGCATCACGGATCCTTTGGCTGTGTCCTTGGACTACAAGTTGTTTCAGTCTAAGGCAGGTTCAGTCCCAACAGCAGGATGCAGAGGAGTCAGCCGTGTTAGTCTGTAGTAGCAAAATAGTAAAGAGTCCAGTAGCACCTTTAAGACTAACCAACTTTACTGTAGCAGAAACTTTTGAGAACCAAGCTCAATTTGGATTTTGTTTTTGAAAAGTTTCTGTTGAACAGAACAGAACAACGGGAAGCTGCTGAATTGGAATTCATATGTAAATTTGACTCAGACAGACTTGGATTGAATAGAGACTATGAACGGTTTTCTCATTATCAGAAGTAACTGATTTCATTAACAGAAGCAAACTGATCTCATCAAAAGCAAACTGATTTGCATCCATTCCCCCCTCCCCTCACCGCCTATATATATATATGGCCAGTTTCTTCTTACCCTCCATGCATCTGACGAAGAGAACTGTGATTCTCGAAAGCTTATGCTACAGTAAAGTTGGTTAGTCTTAAAGATGCTACTGGACTCTTTACTATTTAAAGCAGGATGGAATTCAGATTCATATGGATTGTTTTGGCATCTCCACACATTTAATCAGCCTGATGAAAAATGGTAAATTGGAGATACTCTAACATGTGCCAGATTGGACCAGATCAGAACCTAACTCAGGCTTCCTTTAAGTAGATAAGAACTAGAGACCCCCAACCCCCAACCAGTTCCGAGAAAGTGTCAGACTGAACGGACTTGCTGGCTGGCTCATGTTTAGCCACACCAGTCAAACCTGGAGCATGAGTCTGACTGGCAAACATGTGAAATCTGCAGCATCCCTAATAAGCAGCATGAACCATCATACTGCACCTGAACAACTTGCCCAGTCTCCTTCAGTGTGATGCTATTATCCCCAGAGATCAAATGCTAACATGAGCTGATTCCGCACATGTTGGATAATGCACTTCCAATCCTTTTTAGAGATTATTTGGAACTGAATTTTTCAAGTGTTAAAACAAAAAATCCACTTCCAAACGATAGCTGAAGTGCATTGAAAGTGCATTATCCAACATGTGCGGAATCAGCCATGGTTGGATCGAGAGTGCTGAGAATTCTGCCTGCAGCTGAAAGTCAACCCAGCAACTGTGATAAAATGGCCAAGCGGTAGTCAGTGCCGTCTCCAAGTGACTTTTGGTCCCATTTGGGGAGAAAAATGTGTAAATAAATATCGCCAATCAAAGCCACTGCTCATTACTGTTTATTTTGCAGTCTGAGGGTGTAATACTGTAGTTACAAAATAACAGTAATAATAAGAGATTTTTAAAAAAGGGCCAGAGGCTTTTAAATACTACATGAGATTGAGAACTGTTTGCTTCAGGGGGGGAAGAAAATAATTTCTAAAATATGTAAGATATTACTGAAATGGTTTACGGAGGAAGGAGTTGTTAAAGTTCAGATGGTCAAATGGGCAATAAATTGTAATAAGGAAATTTCAATGGAAGCTTGGGAAAAGGTGTGGAAAAATGTAGTTAAAATTTCAGCATGTACCACTGTGCGTGAAAATGTATATAAAATGTTGTATAGATGGTATTTAACACCGAAGAAGTTGGCCAATGGTAATAGCCAGATGTCTGATAAATGTTGGAAATGTAAGCAGCATGAAGGTTCATTCTATCATATGTGGTGGACTTGTGATAAGGCTAAGCAGTTCTGGGGGGATATAGTAAAAGTTATGTCAGATATTTTACAAAGGGATATAAATAAACCCCCGGAATTGCTGTTATTATGTATGAACCTAGAAGATTTTGATAAAATGGACAGAGTTATGGTGTTTTATATGACCACGGCGGCCAGAATGTGTTATGCACAGTTGTGGAAGACTCAGGAGATACCATCTATGGAAGATTGGATTTTGAAAGTTTTGAATATGGCAGAAATGGACAAATTAACAAGGAAACTGAAAGAACAAGAAGAATTGGATTATGCATTAAGTTGGGAAAAATTCAAGAAATATGTGGAGAAAAAGTGGGACATGAAGGGGAAACTGTGGTCTTTGGAGAATTAAAGGGGAGATAGAAACTTACTTAAGGTCAAAAAGGGGTATATTTTATTTTATTGTATTTTATTGGATTAGTATGGAGTTATAGTGTTATAGTAATAGGTACTTAAGGAATAGAATGTTACACATATATATGTATCTTTTTTTTAGTTAGTATATTTAGTAGTACTTATTATGTACTTATATAATTTTTATATTTTTAATTAAGATAAGTAATATAGTAAGTGTAGATGAGTAAAGAGATTTGATTAGTATGCATAACATAGATATATAGTATAGACTTTAAGAATCTATATGATATACTTTTTAGATTAAGTTGGGTATGGAAAACTGCTGGGAGTCACCAGAAAAGGCGGGGGGGGGGGGAAGGATGGGGAAAATATTATGGGGTAGATAATGTTATTGATTTCTGTGTATGTTTGTGAACCCATCCAATAATTTTTTTTAAAAAAAATACTACATTAGCAAATATCTACGCTACACCTCTCTTCCTCTGCCAGTAAACAAAAGCTGATAATTGATAAGAGATTCATTAATCCCAGAACTGGAAGTAATTAATGCTGCTGGAAGAAGACAGATAAGATGGAACTGTAAAGGGACAGTAGTCCAAGGAAGTCTTGGTGGAGTTTGGACCATCTACCATGGACAGCATAGCACTGAGGTTGAGGTTAAGGCGCTAAGGTTTTAAAAGACAGAATAAAAAAGATGGACAATAATTCAGAAACTGCCAGGATGCAATGGGTAGACCCTAGAGCTATCTGAACAGTCAATAACTGCAGAATAGACAAACCAAAGGAAGCTGAGCCAGAAATAGCCAGAAATGAAGGACATGGGCACACCTAGGGGGGCTGGATTGTCATGCCATCATCTTAAACTCAGGAACTCATTGGATGGGGCCTGATGATGTCATAGGTGGATGTCCATGAGGTATGCACTAGGTATGTCCATTCTAGGATTGCCATCTTCGTCTTGGGAAATTACTGGAGATTTTGGGGTGAGCAGGGTTTAGGGAGGAAGGTCAGCACAGATGTGATACCATAGACTCGGTCCTCTGAAGCCGTCATTTCTTCCAGGGGAACTGATCTCTGTAGCCTGGAGATCAGGTGTAATTCTGGGAGACCTCCAGGCCCCACCTGGAGGTTGGTAATAACCCTAGCACAGGCAATAGCTGTATTCATAGCAGTATCTCCACTTACCACTGTTGGAATAGGCGACTCAGCCTGCCTTTGGACACTGGGGGGCGCTGCATGTCTCTTTGAATGTAATGTGTAAGTCTAGCAATCTGCCACTCTCTTGTCTAAGGGGGAACGCCTACTGACTCCTCCTCTCTTGCCTCTGTGCCTCTTGGGAAATCTTTCTCTCTCCACACCGTCTTCCAAAGAGGAAGGAAGTAAATCCTCCATGCTCCTCTATGGAGCTTCTTTTTGTCCACAAACACACATCTACAGCCTTGCTGCCTACTTTTTCAGGCCGTGGCATTAGAATAGGGAATGTAACTCTTTAGATTAGGATCTTTCCCTTCTTATTACCAGAAGATATTGCTATGGAAGAAATCTGCTAAAATAAAACTGCAAGTTCTGTCTTTCTATGAGTGTCAAGATTAATTAATTAATGTACGTTTTTAAGGGTTTAAACGCTTCTGACGAAATAACTGCTATGTTACTCTGCTAAGTTACTAAACCAAACTAAATATATATTCCCAATAACCACTAGGGATACACCACATGACGTGTGTGGGTTGGTGGGTAGGGGTAAGATTCAAAACTGTGTTAGAAAATGGAAGTGTGGGAGAGATGAATCAGTGCGGAGAGATTCCTAAATTGCACCAGCCTGCAGAGTGAGATAGAAGCATTCCGCATGTGTGCAGAGGGTTTGCAGCCTCAGCATACCGAGAAGTGATTATTCTTGGCTCAAATGTATTTTGTTTCCCACCAAGACCTGAGTTTTCTGTAGGAAGAGGCGATGGGGTTTAAGACTGGCTGGCATTTGGCCTTCTGCAGCGAAGTACTATTTTTCTTTTCATGCAGGGAGAGGTTCTAGGCATTAAAGTCTCTGCACAAGGCAAAGCACAAGAACATATTTAACACAAATATTTTAGTTTAGCAAACACATGGACATGCATACCTACCATTTCAACCAGTTTAAAAAAGTTTTTTTTAAAGAATTTAAAATAAACATATCTAATTTACAAAGGTACATAACTACATAAGTAAGTAGTGGCATCATATTGCAGTAAAAGGAATTATTGAAATCCACATTCTAAACTAAGCACATGGTAAAATCTCTTGCTAAAATTATTTAATCTGTGCATTTGTACCCAGTAATCAACAAAAAGAGGCCAGGGTTCTACAAATACTACTTGCTTATCGTTTTTCTTTTCTCTTAAATACCTAATGGCTGTTATTTTGTTCCTATATATCATGCACCATACGTTCCAAACCAAGTGTGTGTACCTAGGATCTTCTTCCCCCTGAATTAGCCGTTAAGATTCTTACTGTAGCTAACATGTTTAGTGTAAGTATTCTGTGTTTACTTAGTACAAACAGAGATAAGATCCCTAAAAGAGCCAAACCTGGGTTTTAGTTGATCTGCTTACCCAGAATCTCCCTTACGTATTTCAATATTTCACTCACAGTATTCCTGGCTCTCCAAACAATTCCACCATATATACAAAAAGATGCCAGTCTTTTCAACCTCCAGCATTTACTAGAAACTGGATTAAACATTTGTGCCTGTCTGACAACGGCACAGTACCATCAATACACCGACTTAATCCCATTATATACAATTTACACTGTCCTCAATTGGACATAGTAACAGACAAATCTGTTTCCTATTTTTCTTTGAATGGGAATACAGGTATGGTCTGATCCATAAAGATCTTGTCAATTTTTTTCAGGGACCCCCTTGAGATAGATTTGAGAATAATGTGTTTGAACTTTGTGAGTCCCACGTCTATATTTAACTTCCTGTCCAAAGCCTGTAGCGAGTTCCGTAACTGCATGTAGTGATACCTGGAGACCTTTCCTGGGCTACATTTTTCTTGTATGGCATCAAATGATATTATCAATAGTGTATTAACTTAGGCTGTGTCTGACCCATTCGCAAAAACTGAGTTTGCCTGGCTATTTTATAGTCAGGACGGCCGATAACTGGCTCCAGAAGGTGGCCAGCAGGAGGCTGCAGGTGGCGTTCCAGGCAGGTCCATGTGGACTTGCTAGCAGGGAAGGGATGTGGAACTGATGCAACTGCTGAGCAGGGTGGCACACCCGGTGCTTGGGCATCCCGAGTCTCTCTCTCAATGAGGAACACTTTGGGGACCGGGCTGGACCGTCTCACTCTGGGCTGGGAGGAGGTTTTGGGAGAGTGTCCTCGAGTCATAGCTGACTTATGGAGACCCCGGTGGGGTTTTCATGGCAAGAGACTAACAGAGGTGGTTTGCCACTGCCTGCCTCTGCAGCCCTGGTCTTCATTGGAGGTCTCCCATCCAATTACTAACCAAGGCCGACCCTGCTTAGCTTCTGAGATCTGACAAGATTGGGCTTGTCTGGGCTATCCAGTTCAGGGTTCTCTTGGCCGTAACAGCCTCCATACAGAGAGAGTCTGCTCTGCGATGGGCCAGAGAGGAACTTTTGCCTTTCCGTTCCCTTAGCAGCACAGAGATCATTCCAGCAGTTGGCTTCACCCCAGGAATACGTTGCCAGAGCACCTGTTTTTCTTCCAATACTTTCTGGATCCTCCTTTTCTGTTGCAGCACTGCTGTCCCCCCACCCACCCAACATGGGGCCTGCTGCTCTGGGCTGAATTTGTAACTTCCTGGTCTATGGGGGAGTGGCTCAGTCACCACATCGTTAGGGCTGGATCCCTCCCTTATACCACAGAGTCTAATAGTCTCACTTCTCCTGAGAGCAGGCAGTGGCAGCAGCAGCGGCAAGATGCTGCGACCATGGCGGCGGCAGCGCCAAGATGCTGCGACCACAGCAAGAAGCTGCGACTGCGGCTGCTTGCTCTCACCGCCACCACTGACACCGCATCTCGTCACCGCCGCCTCTCACCACTGCCACCTCTCGCTGCTGCGGTCCCTGTGCACCAATTGCCAGCGAGCTGAGGTTGTGGCGAGGGCGAGCGGCTGCGGTTGCAGTGGGAGCAGGTAATGGCGGCAACAAGGGCCCCCTTTGAACTGGGGGTGCCCTTTGACGTCACTCGCAGAAATGACATCATCACGCAAGCCGGGAGCGCGCACACACATAGTGCGCATGTGGAAAAAGAAATCTGGAGTAAGTAACGGCTCCGAATCCCCTGCCAGGAATCTATAGGGACCTGGGGATCCGCTGTCGAGGGACTCCAGGTCCCTGGCAACCCTCTTCATGGCCTGGGCTCCACAGCTGGTTTTAAGTGGCAGCCAAGGCTAGATGGTCCCGTTCTGCCAAAGCAATGGGATGTGCCTTTAAGCCTTATACCTAGGGTTGCCAGCTCCAGCTTGGAAAATTCCTGGAGATTTGGGAGGTGGAGTCTGAAGAGGGTGGGGTTTGGGGAGGGGCCTTAGCAGGATATAATACCATAGAGTCCACCCTCAAAAGCAGCCATTTTCTCCAGGGTAATTGATCTCTGTCACCTGGAGATCAGTTGAAATCCCGGAAGATCTCCTGGAGACTGGCAACTCTACTTATACCTGTTGCTTCTATTGATAGTTAGCTGCGACTTGTTCAGCAAAAAATTTATGTTTAGGATATATTGGAAACCACAGCACCTTTTTAGTAAAAGATTAAGTACTGTGTCCAATTGTTGGTGTTGTAAATTGCAAGATGCGTATCTTAAGTATACACTTTGAGCATGTCCAGTTATTCGATCCTTTTGGGAGGAAGTCATTACTCCTATTAATTTTGTATTAGAATACTCATTTATTTTTTAGGATGTTTATGTACTTTTAAATTATTTGCCTGTCTCATGGAACCTTACTGATGGTCAACAGAAATAGACCCTCTGTGTCTTTACAGATGCTAAAAGACTTTTATTACAGCATCGGAAAGACAAAAGCCCACTTCCCATAACTCATTCGATTGAGGACCTTATAAACTTATCAACATTTGAATGCATCGCATATAGATGACAATTGCATACGGACTTATTTTTAGATATTCGAAGACCTTTTATAAAAGCTTATGTATAGATTCACCAGCATTGTTTCTGTTTTGTTGTAGTTTCTTCTTCTTTTTTGCTTTGCACAAATAAATAAAAAAATTAAAATTAGAATCAAAGAACGAAATATTTATTTAATCTTATTTTAAAATAAGTGGCAGCCCTGGCAAATAAGACAACCCCCAAAGCCAGGTACGGGAAATGTCATTGCCTTGTCAAGTGTTTCATAGAATCATAGAATCATAGAGTTGGAAGGGGCCATGCAGACCATCTAGTCCAACCCCCTGCCCAGTGCAGGATCAGCCTAAGGCATCTCTGACAAATATTCATCCAGCCTCTTCTTGAAAACTGCCAGTGAAGGGGAGCTCACCACCTCCCTCGACAGCTGATTCCACTTTTGAACTACTCTGACGGTGAAAAAGTTTTTCCTAATATCCAGCTGGTACCTTTGTGCATGTAGTTTTAGCCCATTGCTTCGCGTCCTACCCTCTGCTGCCAACTGGAACAGCTCTTTGCCCTCCTCCAAATGACAGCCTTTCAAATATTTAAAGAGAGCAATCATGTCCCCCCTCAACCTCCTCTTCTCCAGACTAAACATTCCCAAGGCCCTCAGCCTTTCCTCGTAGGGCTCAGTCTCTAGACCCCTGATCATCCTCGTCGCTCTCCTCTGCACCCTCTCGATTTTGTCCACATCCTTTTTGAAGTGAGGCCTCCAGATCTGCACACAATACTCCAGGTGTGGCCTGACCAAGGCAGTATAGAGAGGGGCTATGACCTCCTGCGATTTCGATGCTATGGCCCCTTTGATACAACCCAGGATTGAATTAGCCTTTTTTGCCACTGCATCACACTGACTGCTCATATTCAGTTTACAGTCCACTCTTACCCCAAGATCCCTTTCACATATACTACTGCCCAGAAGTGTATCCCCCATCCAGTATTTGTGCTTCCCATTTTTGTGGCCCAGATGTAATACTGTGCACTTGTCTTTGTTGAATTGCATCCTGTTCACAGCTGCCCACTTCTCCAGAGTATTCAGGTCTTGTTGAATTTTAATTCTATCTTCTTGGGTGTTTGCTACCCCTCCCAATGTGGTATCATCAGCAAATTTAATGAGCAGCCCTTCCACTCCTTCATCCAGATCATTGATAAAAATATTGAAAAGTACCAGGCCCAAAACCGAGCCCTGCGGCACCCCACTGGACACCTCCCTCCAATCTGATGAAACGCCGTTGACCACCACTCTTTGAGTGTGGTCCTCCAACCAGTTCCCTATCCACCGAACTGTCCTACAGTCCACTCCACAGTCTTCCAGTTTGCCCATCAGAATGTCATGGGGGACCTTATCAAAAGCTTTACTGAAATCCAGATAAATCACGTCAACAGAGTTTGGCAAACATACTTGCCAGTCCTGCAGTGCCCAAGGCCATGTCTTCTCTGGATGGTGGAGATGAGGTATTGGAGAGAGCTGCGTTCCTCAGGCAAGACAGGAAGAGACCAAAGAGACAGCGCTCCTCTTGGAGTCCTGAATGCACAGTCCTGCTTCCAGCAGAATTGAGACAGGCCGGCCTCAATTCTGACTTCCTGAAGGGGGTGGGGAATTCAGCACCACCCGTACAGCATCCATCTCCCTTTCAGACTCTGAAAAACAAAGCAGAGGAAGGCCTCACCAGGATGCTGCAGGGGCTACTGAGGAAGGTATCATCTGCTGTGCATCTGGTGGAGCATCTTGATGTATGTGTAGGAGAGAAAATGGAGGTGAACATAGGTCTCTGTTGAGGTTGGGAAGCAAAGATGAGCCTGGCAGGGAGAAATGGTCACATCAGAGTCAGCAAAACCACACAGAGGAACTTCTTTAGGCCATACAGAAAACGTTCTCCTCTGCAATTACTGGACACCACCACTTAAATTGGGCTTTTCAGACTTGGAATAGTTTGGGGATGTAAGCAGGGCAGAACAAATTGAGCACATACATTATGGGTGTGTCTGATTATCATGTGATTTCAGTTAGAAATTAATAGACATTGTAATTTTACACTCGAATGTTTTTCCTGGAACCTCTCAAAGCAAAAAGGCTCGGGATCTCAGAAGCCTTGGCGATAGCTAAATGAATAATTCTTCAAAAGTAGAAAGCAAGAGCTATGCCAGAAACTGAAATACAGACTGAAGCAATGTTAGACCTTGCAGCCAAAGAAAGAGTTGCCTTTAATAGACAAGAAACAAATTTGAAACATCATGACACTTGGCCTGTATCTGTGGATTTATTTGGACATTAACATGAGTGAGTATTTGGCTGTGTTCAGAATGAGATTCGCTGGCAGCAATTTTTGGAGACTCTCTCCAGTTGGTTGTGAGTGAGTCTCTCTTTCTCTTTTGCCTGCTTCGTTCTGTACCAGGGAGCGTAAACATTTAAATAGACCTAGTTAGTGTCGACTGAGGGCGACCACTGGTGGGGTCGCCACGGCCTTGAAGGAACAGAGGTTATGTGGAACTTGTAGGCAAGAGAGCCGTGTCCTTTTCATGCTCATCTGGTCCACCTTCAGCTAGGAAATCTCATGGGCCACTGAAGGCTTTCTCGGCTCCAGGTCCCCCTTCTTCTCTTTTGACCTGCTGCCTGTGAGGTTTCTTGACTCTCTGATCTTCTTTTTGTCTACAGTGCAAGATACTCTGTCAGCCCCTCTGGCTCAAGGTTCTCTGGTTTGGCTAGTGACAGTTCTCCAGAGTGTTGAGTATGCAGAGCCTTCTCCCCTACACTCACTCCTGAGTGAGGATTATGAAGGACTGGATCCAAGCTGACTGAATCTCAGAGTAGAACTGCCAAGGTACTTTTAACTTGGGGTTGAGCTTCCCCTTTCTCTTCCCTCAGTCTTGGGAAATGGAAGACTGTACATTAATCTCAAGGGGTGAGCCTCTCCTGGACACCAGGCTCTGCCGGCCTGCTCCCCTGGAGACAGGCTCTGAGGCCAACCCCCTCCCCTGAGGCCAAGGATCTCCCCTCCTGCCTCACCGGCCGCTCAACGGCATCTGAAGGGAAAGGGCAGTTGAACTGCTTTTGGCTCCAACTGCCCCCCTATCCATATCCCAAAGGCCCTGATTGGCCGTTAGCAGCTCCATGAACATTTCAAACAGGATTAAAGGGGGTTGGTGGTTTTCGGGAAATGAGCAGGACTTTGACCTGTCCGTCACACAGATGTATATCAGCCTCACGTCTGTGTGAATCAGGCCCCTTTCTTACTTCCGGATTCCAGCCCCTGGCTGAAGGAGATGGGAAAAAGCAGGCAAGGAATATACTTCTAAGGGGGTCTTTGAGACCAAGAACCAGCCTCCAGGGGAGGCCGGGAATGACAATGGAGATTGGGTTAGAGTAGAATAATCCAGGAGTGTTGATGGAGCAGGAACAGAAAATGATGTTTGCAGCCAAAGGAAGAATTCAGTATGTTAAAGCTCCGAACGCCGAAATACCCCAAAGTTGTGGTCAGAGGCAAGATATGGGAGTTGCCACAGGGATACTGTGTTTCCAAGGAACGGAGGGAGGGAGGAAGATGTTTGCTGAATGGACAGAAAATATTCAATGCAGTCTTGGTGTCAGTGGACTGGGATGCAGCCCAGTGAGCAGATAAGAGCCAAACTATAAGTTACAACATTCACGGGTCTGATCCATGAAAGCCAACGTTATTTTAGAGAAGATTGCAGTCCTGCAATCCTTTTCTTCAGAGTTAACCCCACAGAAAAGTGACATGGGTCTTACTTCTGAGTAGACCTCCTGAGAATTGCACCCTGTCCAGCTTTTCCATTGGGCTAGGGGGTGTCCCTGCTCTGGGCTTCTCACCCAAGTTGTAGGTGAGCCACTGTGCCTGTCAGGTTCTGGCAGTTAGATTCCCATAGGACTCCACTGCACACACTCCAGGGTATGAGTTAAAGTTACTTTTTTAGAGATCCATCAGTATCAGCATACACAGACAAGGGTATTGGCAGAAGTGACGTGCGTAAGGTTGGAGGGGTTAGTTACAGGGAAAGTTCCCGTCTTTAGGATATGGATGATTAGGATTCTGGCGTGAAGGAGCCAGAAAAAGGGGGGGGGGGGAACGGGGGTTTGACACAGGAGGAGAGAAGAACTGTAGGAGAGATGAAGTTATTTTCAGTTCCCAGGGAGAAGTCGTCACTCAAGGACACATGTTCAAGCGGCTGTGAAAACGAATGTAGACATCGCAGCAGGCACCTGTGAGATAAGCAACTCCCAGCTAAACAGGCCCCCCAAATGCCACTTCCCATACTCTCAGAGGATCAGCACATAATACAGAGCACAGAGAATACTCATGGCAGATATGTAGACAGGCATATATGACAGTGCCTTTGCAGACAGAAATGGATTACAAGCAATCCCTTCCTTCCTATTCTTTTGGCCATCTTTGCCTTCTGTTACACTGTAAATAGGCCAAGGCTGGATATACTATTGTCAGTTTCGGCAGAAGTGTGACTGGCAAGGGACTGATGGGTAGGGCACAGGGCCAAGGAAGTGAAGGCAGAAGGGTTCGGTAAAAGCCCCCACAGAGTTCCTAGTCAAAGCAGGTTGAAGAGTGTATTTTCTTGAAAGGATCTTCCATGAATTGAGAACGTGGTTCAGAACTTCTGTGGATTTGCAAAAGATGCCTATTTTTATCCTTCCTTCTACATGTATGAGGAATTTGCCCAGGCTAGGGCTGCCAACCGTCAGACTATTTCCTGGAAATACAACTGATCTCCATTCTACTTTGTGGAGGAAATAGCTATTTTGGAGGGTGGACTCCACAATCCTTAATAGGGGAAGGAAAACTAGGGAGATGTGTAACCCCCAGAGTCCCGAGGGCCAGGTTCAATTTCTAGAGTAATGTTTACAAATTCAAAATGTAAATCCAATTTATTTAACTATAACAAAATGCATTTGTGAAAACGTTCCCAAAGTTATCAATACTGGCTAACTTTTTTCCCATGTGTGTTGCAATGTCTGCAGACTGAGAACGCACTTCAGGCATCTCGTGAAATAGATTCTAACCATGAAAGCTGGAACTACAGGACATTTTTTATGGTGGCGCAAGATTCCTTTTTGGTTTTGTCACAACAGACTAACATGGCTACCCTTCTAGAATTTGTCTTTTGTGTCAAGATCACACTCACCTAGGAATTTGTTTTCAGCACAGGTGGAGTTCTGGAAGAAAAATACTTCTAGGCATGCAAGAATACCTTTCCCTCCGCATTAAAAACTGCACTCCTCCCCCCCCGCACTATTTACATTGCAGCGGCACGGAGGGCAATCTCAACTCCCCTCTGTCTGGAGATCAGGGGGCGGGGCCACCGGCCATGTGACCATTTTCAAGAGGTACGGAACTCCGTTCCACTGCATTCCTGCTGAAAAAAAGCCCTGCAGTTTTGTGTGGTTTCCTGAATTTTGCCAGGGAGACATGTTATGCTCCTCCTCTGGCAAGCCATTCCACATAGCCGGCCAACTTTGGAGAAAACAATGGCCTAATGGAATGCAGCCACATCTCTCATAATACTCAGGCATATTGAATAGTTTTTATATTAAATTCAGTCATTAATTTATATATACATTATATACGGAAATACAAGGAGCAGCAGTAGCAAAGTCCACCTTTCCCCATTTTGTCAGATAGGCTTTCAGTGTACCTGCCATGCATTGTATGTATTTTGCTTCAGCGCCTCTGAGTACATGCAGAGTATAACTACAGTTGTATGGGCTTGTTTCTAACTGCTTATCTTCCGGGCAAGGTGTTTTGGTTACGAGTTCCTGCAGAAGCCTGAGTATGTGACCTTGGACTTACTAGAATCATAGAATCATAGAGTTGGAAGCAGCCATACAGACCATCTAGTCCAACCCCCAAGACTGAACTCCTGAAGACTGAAGACTGAACTGAGCTCCTCTCCCCCCTCCCTCATTCCCAGGCACTGCACACCAAAATCCTAGCTGTCTTTCCCTCCCAAACGGGGGAGGAGAAACTGACCTATAATTGATCCTGCTTTACCTCCTTTAGGCATTCCAGTCAATTCCCTTGTTACAGCATCTTGATACTGCTATTTACTCTAATAAACATTTTTCTCATACATGGGACTGATATAGTAAAGTGTTTGGGAGAAATACCTGGCAAGACTTGACAATCTGTAGGTTATCAACCCAATTGGGCAGGACTCATGTTGCAGGTACTTGTAACTTTTCTCTAGCAAGAGTAGAAACAGCTCACGGATTATTTTTTCCAGGAAGGAGGCGGAAGAGGAGGAAAGAGATAATGTTTCTGATTACCTCCTCATGGTGGTCTCCTCAATCAAACAATCCTGGAGGGAAAAAGCCCTAACTTGGTGTTGGTGTTGGGGGAGGAACATGTAACAGAGTGACAGTCTCTCCCGCTAAATTACCAACTGTCCTGAACTGTGTCCATTGCAGATTCCAAGACAGGGAAAGAGGTACATCTTGCCCAGTTCCATCCCTGGCCACTTCACATCTGTAGCTGCCTATTTGTTCCTTCTGGGGCTCCTCTGTCAAACCCCTATGCTGCCCTGTCCGCTCTGCATTATCCTAGGGCACATTGACTGACTATCAGAGCAAGCCACTGTGGTTTGGCTTCCGTGTTCCTCTCAACTACTCTCCTACTGGCAAACATAAGACCTCCAGTGAGTCAGGCCAGTGATCCTTTTAGTTCAGTTGGCCCTTGAACTTGGAAAGATCTCCTGGATGGCCACTGGTGGCCAAGAAGAAACTGAGGGCAAATCCACATGCCCTTGGAGCGTCCCGGCGTTGTGCTAAATGTTCGCTAAACACCCGGAAGTATAGCATCTTTCTAGCGCGATTTCTGACATCGCGCTAGAAAGACACGGATGTTTAGCGAACATTTAGCGCAATGCCGGGATGCGCCAAGCCAAGCCACGTGGATCTCATGGCTCCGCCAGCCCTATAATGGCTGCTTGTCTCAGCTCGCTCCAGGGCTCGCTCTTCTACACAGCGGCTGTCCATCCCATTAAGTTCCCCTCACATTTTAATTCCTCCACAGCTCAGAGTGTGCAAACTCAAAGTGTCAGGACCACGTGTTGCCCTTTTCTTTGTATCCTTCCCCGCTCTCTGCTCGGTCCGTCAAATGACTGAATCATTTTCCTTCTTCCCAATAAATTACTTGAGTCCGCAGACTTTCATTCAGATTAACCTTCAGGTTTACTGGGCAGTTTAATGAGCTGGTTGATATATTTGGAGCAATCGTGTAAATTCCGCCAAGGAATGCAAAGTTAAAATGACTTAGGAGGTGATCAACCCTGCCCATTGCAATGAGAAGAGAAACAGTGTGTGTGCGTGGGCGTTCCTCTGAAGCAATGTTTCTAATAACACACAGGGGCACTTAGAGGGTTAGGCTCCAGAGTATAAAGATCTTCCCTTTGTATGCTTGGGTGATAAGCTATTGCCCTTCTCTAAAGAAATCAATTACAGGCAGCATTATTTGCAGCAGAAACCATCAGGAAATCAATGTCATTGAGAAGAAAAGGGCCATATAATAGCCTTCTGTTCAAGTTCCTGGCTTTATATGAGATGCCAATAAAAGGCCACTAATTTATTTTCACATGTATACATATAAACATACATGTGCTTATTTATTTACATGTGTATAGTCCACTCCCCAGTGGGGACCCAAAACAGCTTATTCTCCTGTCCTCTATTTTATCCTCAAAACAACCTGGTGAGGTATGTTAGGCTGAGAGGGACTGACTGGATTCCCACTCACCTAGCAAGTTTCCACGACGGTGGGGGGATTGGAACTTGGGTTTCTCCCAGAGCTTAGTCTGACATCCTAATCGTTGCACCACACTGGCCTTTGGGATGACATTACAGAAAATATTCCGTAGCATATTCTTTCCCAGCAAAATAAGAAGTGACTCTGTGCCACTGTGACACTGAGAGATCTCTGTCTTTCGGTGCTTCACCTCTGAAGATGCCAGTCACGGCTGCTGGCAAAACATCAGGAACTACAATGCCAAGACCACGGCTAAACAGCCCAGAAAAGTTTCCTGGAGATTTCAGGGGTGGAGCCTGGAGAGGGTGGGGTTTGAGGATGGGAGGGACCTCAGTAGGGTATAATGCCATTGAGTCCACCTCCCAAAGCAGCCATTTTCTCCAGGGAAATTGATATCTGTTGGCTGGAGATGAGTTGTAATCCCAGGAGATCTCCAGCTACCACCTGGAGGCTGGTAATCCTACTTGTATTTCCGGGGTGCCTGATGGTGGTAGGTGACATCTGGGGGGGGGCTTTCTGTCACGCTCTGCCAGTTAGATCCCAAGTTACTTCATTGCAGACACTTCAAAAGTCCAGTTAAAGTTTCTTTATTAGAGATCCATCAGTATCAGTGCTCTCAGAGTACAGCATTGGCAGAAGTGATGTAAAGAGAAAAGCAATGTTAGTTATAGGGCAGGGGTGGCCACACTTGCTTAATGCAAGAGCCACACAGAATAAACCTGAGATATTTGAGAGCCACAAGACATGATGCATTGAAGTGACTTCAGAGGAAGAGGCGGGTTTGGTGGAGTGCCCTGAAATGACATCACAGGAATGGGTGGGGTTTTGGCACAGTATGCTGGGAGTGACATCATCAGAAGGGGTGGAGCTTGGGAAGGACTGCCACCTAACCTTTGACCTGGAAGTGACATCACAAAAAGTGATGTCATCCTTGCAAGGCACCACCTCTAGAGTATTCTGGCTAAAGACTCCAGGTTTTTTTACGTTGGAATTGGCAACCCTAATGTTTTATTGAAAATAGGAAATACATGGAAAGAAAGAAGGAAGGAAAAAAGGAAAGGGAGGGAGGGAAAGACATGGAAAGATGGAAAGGAAGAAAAAGACAGACATGGAAAGAAGGAAGGAAAAGACAAAAAAGAAAGAAGATATGGAAAGAAGGAAGGATAAAAAAGGAAAGAAAGATAAGGAAAGAAGGCATGGAAAGAAGGAAAGAAAGGAAGGCATAGAAAGATATGGAAAGAAGTAAAGAGGAAGGAAGAAGGGAAGGGAAAGAAGGAAAGAAATACACGAAAGGAAGGAAGACATGGAAAGATATGGAAAGATATTAAAAGAAGTAAAGAGAAAGGAAGGGAAAGATTTTGAAAGGTATGAAAAGATATGGAAAGATGAGGAAGGAAGGAAGGAAAGAAAGAAGGGAAGGGAAGGAAGGAAGGAAGATATGGAAAGGTATGGAAATATATGGAAGGAAGGAAAGAAGAGAAAGGAAGAAAGAGGAAGGAAAGAAAAAGAAAGATGGAAAGAAGAAAGAAATGGAAGGAAGGAAGGAGGGAAGAAAGAAAAATCAAGGAAGGAAGGATCACAAAAGCAGAGCCACACAATCTTAAACCAAGCACATGTTCTCTGAAGCAAACACATTCCCTGCTCCTCCATCTCAGCTGTCCTGTACACACTTATGGGTGCGCCACTAACGAGGCTTCCACCCATGCAAAAGCCCCCCGGCGCAGGCTGTGCTTCATGCCATGAGTGGCTCTCAGCAGCTGCACACTTCCCTTCTCGGGAGTAAGCCGGAAAGCAGGAAGTCCCGGGCCACCTCTGCCTTGGCGCTTCCTCGTCGCGTCTTCACTCCTCTCTTTCCCCTTCCCCCCAACTGCCATTCCCGGGCGCTCGCTGAGAGCGCGGGGCCGGCAAAACTCAGTGCCTGCAGAGGAGTGCCCAGTAAGGCGAGGAGGTGTGGGCTGTCCTCAGCCCTGGCCCGCCCCTTCGTTGCTCCAGTGTTGGGAAAGGGGAAGCACGCTGGGTGCATAGATCGGGTGAGCGGCTGGTCGGCTCTGCCCCTTAAAGGAGCCTGGGGGAGGAGTGAACTTGCAAGCCTCTGGGAGCCGCCAAATAAGACTTGAAGAGCCGCATGCGGCTCGCGAGCCGCCATTTGGCCACCCCTGTTATAGGGCAAAGTTCCCACCCTGGGATAAGGACCATTAGAATTTAGGCACGTAGGGCCTAGAAGGTTGGAGTGGGTAGGGGAGGGGAAGAGGAGGGTGAGCTCATTTCATGTCTCAGGGAGATATGGCTCCAGCCGGCACTTCAAGGACACTTTCCCATGCCAGTTGAGAAAGTGAAAGCAGCCTCCTGCAAGATAAGCGACTTATGGCTACACAGTTAGACAGCTACACAGCTAGTTCTTTACACATTCTCAGAAGCCCCAAATACAGTACAGAGAATAATAGGCACACATGGCAGAAAAGCAGGGCATGCTTGACATGCTGCCCCTCCCAAGATGCCCCTCCCCTCACAATGTACCTGGTTTCTCTGGGTAAACTGTGTGAAATCGGCATACCAACTTAGGAGCATTAACATCAGTAGCTTTTACCTGTTCCACATTACTCTTGTCAAAGTGTACCCATTGAATCAGGTAAAACAGTTCACCTGTTTTTAATATAGAGTTCAAAATGTCTTCAACTTCATAGTGTGGTTGTCCATTCACAACCAGGGGGGAGAACTCCTTGTTTTGGGTGCCATTTATCCGGGCTGGGGGGGGCGCTTCGTTTAGGAGGCTGAAATGATATACAGGGTGGACATTTTTCAATTTTTTTGGTAGTTTCACCTCCACAGTTGCTTCATTGATCACCCTCACCACTGGGAAGGGTCCTAGGAATTTCCACCCACGTTTCTTATTTGGTTGTTCCCCCTGCAGGTTTTTGGTGGATATGTACACATAGTCTCCAACTTGTAACTTCCTTGGGTCAGACATTTTTTTGTCTGTTTTTTATAATCCTCTTTTGCTTTGTCCAGGTTTTTTTTTAATCACTTCTCACTGAGCTACTAATCTGGACCACCAGTCTTTCAAATCCCCTGGAGGAGCTTTTGGCGGATTTTGAGCAAACGGATTTTGAGCCTTCCCCTGATATCCATGAATCACCATAAAAGGAGAGACCCCTGTAGACACATGTACTGCATTGTTGTAACCATTTTCGGCAAAAGCCAAAAAGTCTGTCCAGTTATCCTGTTGATAATTAACATAGCATCTTAGGAATTGTTCTAACACCTGATTAACCCTTTTGGTTTGCCCATCAGTCTCGGGATGATGAGTGGAGCTGCGCCTCTGCTCGATCCCTGCCACTTGCAAAAACTCCCGTCAGAACTTGGCAACGAACTGACTTCCCCTGTTGGAAATCACTTTCTCTGGGAATGAGTGTAGATGGACTACATGTTGCATAAATAAATTGACTAGTTTCTTTACGGTTGGGATCTTTGAGCACAGGATAAAGTGAGCCTGTTTTGAAAATAGGTTCACTACCACCCAAATTACAGACTTCCCCTTAGAGGGGGGGGCAGGTCAGTTATAAAGTCCATCGAGACCGTCACCCATGGCCGGGAGGGGGTTTCCAATGGCTGCAAGAGTCCCGGTGGCTCTCTCCCTTTTCTTCCCCATCAGACACACTTGGCATGTAGATGCATATTGGGAGTTTTCTCGACTCATATTTGGCCACCAGAACTGTCTCTGGGTTAGATGCAAAATCTTTTTGTAACCGAAGTAGAGAACATTGTATCCACCACTTCCTCCCTTTGGCTATCATGATGTGGTAGGTGTGATAAGGCATCCACAAGGAAATTGGATTTGCCAAGGAGGTGCTTTAACACGAAGTAGAACTTGGAGAAAAATTCAGCCCATCGCAGATGTTTAGCCCCTAACCTGCAGGGCATACGTAAAGCCTCAAGATTCTTATGATCTGTCCACACCTCAAAAGGCCCCTTGGCCCCTTCTAGCCAATGCCTCCATGTACTCAACGCCAGTTTGATGGCGGAGGCTTCTTTATCCCACACCTCCCAGTGGCGCTCTGCGTCAGAAAATTTTTTAGAGACGTAAGCACAAGGGTGCAACCTCCCATTCTCATCCTCTTGAAATATGACACCCCCCATCACTACATCATTCACATCCACTTGCACAATAAATTTGTAATTTTCATCGTGGTGTCTTAGAATGGGTTCTGATGTAAACAATTGTTTTAGTTGCTCAAATGTGTTTTGGCAGTCTTTTGTCCATTCTAGTCTAGCATTAGGCTTCACTCCTTGCTGCCCTTTCCCTTTTGTTTTCAACAAGTCAGTCAATGGCAAAGAGATCTGGACAAAATTCTTTATGAAGGGCCTATAGAAGTTTGCAAATCCCAGGAACGACTGCAATTGCCGCCTAGTTTTCGGGGGGTCCCACTCCACTACTGCTTGTACTTTATTAGGGTCCATTTTCAATCCCTCTCTTGAGATTCGATAACCCAAGAAATCCAACTCCTATTTATGAAATTCACATTTAGACAGTTTTACCAGCACGTGGTGGTCCCACAGAGTTTTTAGTACCTCCCGTACTGATTTCACATGTGATTCATAGTCTTTTGAATAAATTAAAAACATCATCAAGATAACGCCCCCCCTTGTACAGGTGTTTGTATAGGACCTCATTAATTAGGGTCATAACCTCCCCCTGGAGCCCCTTGTAATCCGAAAGGCATTACCCGATATTCAAATTGCCCCAATGGGGTGTTAAAGGAAGTCTTCCATTTGTTCCGTTTCTTTATTCTCACCTGGAAGTACGATTCCCTCAAATCCAATTTTGAAAAGATTTTTTCTTGGGCTACAACCCCAAGCAGATCCCTGATGAGGGGAAGGGGGTAAGCATTCGACATCGAGACTGCATTAATCCCTCGGTAATCCGTACATAGTCTCAATCCTCCATCCTTTTTCTTACAGAACAGCACTTGTTCTGTAAGAAAAAAAAAACCTATAGATTTTGATTGTTAGGCCTTGTCCATAGGTCTATCAATGCTCCGGGTGTGGTCTGGAGATCTTCCAGAATTACAACTGATCGCCAGACTACAAAGATCAGTTCCTCTGGAAAAAAATGGCTGCTTTAGAGAGTGGGCTGAAGTCCCTCCCCTCCCTAAAACCCACTCTTCCCAGGCTCTACCACCCAAATTTCTAGGAATTTTCTGACCCAACGTTGGAAACTTAGTTTGCAATGAAAAGAGAATTTCTTGTCGCTTTGTACAGTAGTATTGCAATTGTAGCATTGGAGCTTTGTCTGTTGCAATTCCACATGAGTGGAAGTCAGTCCCATACTACGCCTAGTTCACATATGCAGGGAAAGAGGTGATAGAATGTTGAAGTGGGAAAATGTTCTTCATACTACAGGTATGGAATCACAACTTTGAATGCTCCTGTATGTCAAGACTCTCCGCAAACAGAAAACCATTGCAGGAGGCAATGAGAAGGGGGGTTGAATTGTTCTCCTTGCTGTGCTTCTTCTCTATTGGCGTGGAGTTTTTTTTTTAATGCAAAGGAACATTCAAAGCTGGAAACCACCAACTATATTCTGTAACCTATTCTATCACCTTAGGACTCTGCCATCTCATATGCCTTGCATGTGTGAACGAGGCCTGACATTACAATCTAACAGGGAGTAAAGTGCGCTTAATGCAAAGCGATATCTCCCTTGAAGACGGAATATTGGAATGAATGTTTTTGCTCACCTTCAAAATCCAATATTTAATTTCCAAACACAATCTTCAGCCCAGGACTCATTTCAAATGACTGCTATGGGGTGGGGGCCAATAATAAAATGTTGAGAGAGTTCATACAGTGTTGGGAGATCCCAAGACAAACATCTTCCTTCAGTGGCACCAGCTGCTTCTGAATAGGGGCTGCCTGCAGACAGGAGCACAGACCAAACATAGTTTTTTGGTGAATGCTCTCAGTTGAATAATGTGAAAGCTCTTGCCTGAAGAGCAAGAAAACAACGTTTTGGTTACCTTACCACACACTTCTTGGGGTTTTTTAAATTCCTGTCCACCTACCAATACAGAAAGGGTGCAAATTTATGTTTTGGTATATAAGTGCTTTGTAGACCAAGAGTCGAAGAGGACAAACTGGACATAAACTATGTAGTCTCAATATATCATTTTTCAAAGTGGCCTTTCACCAAAATCCAAATGGGGACAAGACACTCCAGACTTTCCACTTAGCCATATCAAGTTATTCTGGGCTATAGTACTATCTGGGATGACATTTTATGCTGCTGATTTAAAAAAAAATATTTTAAATCATTTTTATTATTTTGTAAGCTCCCTTGGCAATATTTTATTAGACAAACATCTAATAAAAAGGTAGAAAAAGTTTTGTCATATTTAGATTTCTATCCCAACTTTTGTCCAAGGAGTTTGTTAACACACACACATACACACACACACAGAATGAGTTGCTGAAGAAGTGAACTTAATGTCTGAGTGGGGTTATGAACTTAGACCTCTCCATTCCAGCACTCTAAACATCATACCAGACTAAGTTAACCATAGAGTTTTAGGAGAATGCTAGAGTGGCACCTGGTATGATGACATCACTTCTGGGTTAAGTCAGAATCAAAATAATCACATTGGGGACACCAATCACCCCCATCCATTTCATCTGGGTGTTTCTTCCCGCTGCCCAGTTTAGCAGCAGCGGGCAATGGGAGCTGGGGATGGGAGTTTCCCCTGCCCCAGTGAAATCCTGGCAACTCAAGACCACACCAATTGTCCATCTAGCTCAATATTTTCCCTCCTTGCTGGTAGTGGATTTTTAGGGGGCAGCAGGCATCAGAGATCATCATAAACACTTTTCTCTGGCTGCTTGTAGCAGGCAGGCACCTCTCCCCTCCCGTGCCACTTGAATTTTGTTCTTCAGTTTCTCTTGCTTTCATTTAGTCAGCTACTTAACCTTGACTTTTGGTGGTGGCTTTTTTCCTCATTACCTTTCTTCATTATATATTATTTGGTTTTGTTACAGTCACTAGACTTTAACTGCTTGGACAGATTAATATTTAATGGCACAAATGACTTCATTAGAATAATGTCCTTCAGAGAAATATGCTTGGCACCTCCGAGTGCAAGTGGACAATGCAGAAGAACTGGATGATGACGCCTCTTGAACTTGCCATGGACAGTGGAAGGGGAAGCCTGGAAGGGCCTCCGGAGAAAGCTTATTCAATCTTTTAAACTTTGGTGTAGAGATATATGTTGCTCAGTGCAGACTTAGCTTTGCTAAAGGTAACTGCAAAGACTTATATGCAGCATGGAAGGGTGCCAGTATGGATGGCGAGGAAGGCATACTGAAGGTGAACAGACATGACTATTACAAAGGGTTCACCGCTGTCGTATTTATGCAATATGTGGTGATTTCCTTTGAAGCACAGTTTATTTATTCAAAAGATCTTGTCACCTGCCCTCTCCTCATGGAAATACTGGAAGCAGTTCATACTGAAGAGAGTCCAGTAGCACCTTTAAGACTAACCAACTTGTGTTAACATAAGTTGGTTATGTTAAGACTAATCAACTTATGACTAATGTAGTATAAGCTTTCGAGAATTACAGTTCTCTTCGTCAGATGCATCTGACAAAGAGAGCTGTGGTTCTTGAAAGCTTATGCTACAGTAAAGTTGGTTAGTCTTAAAGGTGCTACTGGACTTTTTTCTATTTTGCTACTACAGACTAACACGGCTAACTCCTCTGGATCTAAGTTCATACTGAGAATCAGTGTAGTGCTTATGTGTCAGACGAGGCCTTCATTTCAAAAAGGATGTGAATAAATTGGAACAGGTGCAGAGGAGAGCAACCAGCATGATCAGAGGCCGGAAGACCAATCCCCACGAGGAAGGACTGAGGGACCGGGAATATTCAATTTGGAAAAGATGTGGTTGAGTTGAGACATGATTGCTCCCTTTAAGTGTTTAAAAGGGTGTCACTTAGAGGAGGGAAGGGAGCTGTTCCTGTTGGCAACAGAGAATAGGACTCAAAACAATGGGTTTAAACTACAGGAGGGAAGGTACCAGCTGGACGTTAGGAAAAACTTCTTCATGTTAAGAGTAATTCAGCAGTGGAATCAGCTGCCTACGGATGTGACGGCCCCCCCTTCGTTGACAGTCTTCAAGGAGTGGCTGGATGAGCACTTGTTGGGGGTGCTTTAGGCTGTTCCTGTCTTGGGCAGGGGGTTGAACTGCATGATCGGTAAGGCCTCTTCTAACTAGAGGGTTCTATGATTCATACTAAATGCTGTGGTACAGTTGCCAGGTCCCTGGGAGCGAAGGCATGGGATGGGGGGTTGTGGGGAGAGTCGCACGAGGGAGCAGTTACCTCTTACGCCTCCCTCACATGCTCTGAACTGCCCCCACATAGTGCTGGGAATGATGTGATTCCTGATGCAATGCAAAAATAATGGGTTGTGCTAGGGGTAAAAATCAGCTCCGAAGATTAAATTGGCCCCTGGCCTGACCCATTATTTCTGCGTTGTGCCAGGAATGACTTCATTCCCAGTGCAATGTGGGGGTTCTCCAGAGTACGTGGAAGAACACTTCACCCCCACCACCATGTTCCTGCACCTTCCCCCCTGCTGGCCAGGTGAGAGTTAGAGGGAGGTGGAAGCTGGGGTGGGGACTGGCAAGCCTATGCTATGGTGGCCATAGGTCATACTTCCTCATGGTTGTTTCAGCACTTGAAAAAGTGCATGGGGGAACAAGATTTCCTGTTCACCAGAGTCTCAGGAGGCCTCACAGCATTTTTAAAAGGCTAAATTCTTCTCTAAAATGATGTCAGTGAGCACAGGTAGCACCCATGGAAGCTGTAATGTCTAATTTGGCCCTTAGACATGAATAGCCTTGTTAGGTGCCTGATTATGGCAGGCAGTCTGCCAGCAATTGGTGCCTCTGTCTGCCAATCACCAGCTGATTGGTGGGAAGAGGCAGGCTGGCAAAATGGGGGGCATGCACCCATTGTCCCCGCTTGATGATGTCATTTCTGGTGCGACCCAGAACTGGGGCTGATTCTTTAACAATCAGCCAAAACATAGCGAAAATGCAAACTGGAAGTTAAATAAAGGCATTTCTGTTGATGATTAACCCTGAAAAGAAATGCTGGTTTGTGAGGACTGCAAATGGGTCAGGAGGCGGATTCATAAGTAAGAACACAAACTGCAGAGCTGCTGCAAACATATTGGATTAGGAAATAGTCTTTGAAAGTGAGTGTGAGATGCAGATTTCAATTAAATGAGGATATTTTTACATCACTTCTCAATCCTCTCTGGATAAAAGAACTTTAGAAAAAACACACAATCTCAAGAAGACTATGAAGCTGGCTCAGAAAGCTGACTGAATTTCCTTTTGGACCAAAGTGGAGTTGAATGGGTGGAGGGAGAACGGGGAGCACATCTCAATATCTAAATCCACTTATCAACTGGGGAGCTTTGAAATGATTCCTGGGTATTTTAACGGCTCAGGAATTGAAGTCAGCGCATTTTTTATTCTCTAGGCCCTTTTGAAATGTTATGGTATCTGTGGATTTAGAAGGCCAGACTCAACTTGATCACATGTTCTCGTGAGCAGTGCTTCCAACAAGTGGTGCTTGGAACATAGTGCTACCAGAGGATCCCATACATGCAGATCATTACCCCAGATGAAGCAGGGCAATCTCCTTGAATTACAACTGATTTCCAGAATACACAGATCAGTTCAACTGGAGGAAATGGCTGCTTGGGAGGGTGGACTCTGTGGCATTATACCCCACTGGGATCCTCTGCCCTTCCCAAGGTCCACTCCCAAATCTACAGGAATTTCCCATCCAGAGTTGACAACCCGACATTACTCCCCCAACTCCGAGTAAACAAATCTTTGTTACTCTAGAAGACTTTTGCTTAGAACTTGAAAGCTGCTAAATGTGTATGACTCTTTGACCTTTTTGAAGTCCGTTGGCTTTTCTTTATTTCTTGAATTCGATTCTAATTCAAACTGAATCACAGAAGATGCATCAAGTGGAATAGTTTACATCTTTCTCTCTCTCTCCTTTCCAAGTTATTTGTTTCCAAGGGATGTTGAAACATTGGCAATAATTGCATTCAGCACAGCCGCCACCAGCTATATAATACCTTTACCTTCACACATGAGTTGAATGTTGCTGTCGTACATGATAAATGATACAAGCCCCAGGAGCCCCAGCAAAATCTAAGTAAGCCTGCAAGAAATGTACTCATTCTAAGGCGCTGGAAAGAATTAGGCAAATGAAAGAGTGCTGCAGTTTTGTTTAAGCATCAACAATAAGGGACACGTCGCACATGACCAAAATGTCGTTAAGAATAGTTCAGGGTTATTTCTGTGCAAGAGTAGATTTGCAATGCAATCCTATGGAGAGTTACTTCAGTCTAAGGCCATTGACTTCAATGGCCTTAGACTGGAGTAACTCTGCATAGGATTGCACTGTTGGATTCTAGCTGTAGCTCTGCATACTGATGATTTTCTGCTGCAATTAGGAGTAGGCCCTGAGCCCTGTTCTTGTTAAATTTGGATCGAGATGTTCTATTCCTCCCTCAAAAATGTGGAAAACTCAATAATATGACTAGTTGCCTCTCCCCTTGCAATCAGTAGGTCAAGGGGCTAGGTAGAAAAGGCAATGGTGGGAGACCACTGGGGTTGCCAATTAAGGTTGCCAGGTGTCTGGTTTTCCCATGGATAGTCTGGTTTTTTGCCAGACTGAGGGGAAACAAAGTTGAAATATCGGACACCTGTGTGAGCCTGGGGTGCACCGAGGCAGACAAGTGGGCCAACCTGTTGTGCCTCTAGGGAGTGGCCAGCCCACTCAACTTCCTGGTCTGCTGTGTGGTGTGCATGCCACCGCTTGCTCACCTGCCTGGCCTGCCATGTGCCCAGGGATTGGCCGGCCGATTTGTCTGTGCGACCTGATGCCTGGGGCACGCCCAGAGAACAGCCAGCCTGCCAGCATGGCCTTTTGCACTCCAGTGATGTCGTCATGGAAGTGATGTCATCATGCTAGGCCAGGAGTACGTGAGCACAAAGCTTACATGAAGGAAAGAAAAAATGGCAAGTCTGGATTGGGAAATTCCTGGAGATTTCGGGGCAGAGCCTGGGGAGCTCAGGATTATGGGAAGGAGCTCAGCAGAGATATGATGCCATAGAATCCACCATCCAAAGCAACTATTTTCTTCTGGGGAAATGATGCCTGTAGTCTGGAGATCTGGAGGTTGGCAACCCTACCTTGGTCCAGTCACACACACACAGCCTGACCTACCTCTAGGCCTCCCAAGTCCCCGCCCCAATTCCCACTTTTTGCTGCCACTCAGAGCAGTTGCAGGAGAACATTTTTTTTAAAAAGGCCATTGGGCAGATGGTGTGATGTCACTTTCAGGGAAAACCAAAAGTGACACCAGTCCTCTCTAGGAATCACTGGAAACTCTATGTTAAAACCGAGAGAGGATTGAAATCACTTCTGGGTTTTCCCTGGAAGTAGTGTCACACTGTTGCTGACACCATCACACATTTCTGTTTCCCCAATCGCCTGCTGATTGCCAGACTATGCGTGGGAACCTTACTTTCCTCAAAAGTATGTTGCTGGAGATTGGCAACCCTAGAGAGAACACCAGCAGAATTCAGAACTGCCTCCCTCCCAATTCAGAAAAATGTTCATTCTTTTTTGAGTCTATTTGACTTTTCAATTTGTTTTAATTGCTGGGTGTTAATACATGTTTTATTTTTAGTTTAAACTGATTTTATTTATTTATTTGATTTTATACCACTTCTCCCTTGAATGAGTCTAAAAGCGTTTACAACTTTTAAAACAATTAAAAACAACAACAAATGTTATGTGTTAAAAGTAAAAACAAAACGCTGCAATTCAGGGGTCCCACAAATGCAAACAGTGGTAAATAGAACGGCCTGTTACCTGAATTGGTCTCCTTGCAAATAAGAGAGTTGTGGGGAGGAATTAGCAGCAAGGAAGACCTCTAAGCGAGAGGCGGTAACTACGGGATCTTTTCCACCAATGTTTATGGGGTCCCTTCCAAGATAGCAAATGAGGCTGGTGCTTTAGGTTCAAACAGCAATATTTTATTAAAAGAGGAAAATGCACATACACATACAAGAGTAAATAGTAAAAATAGTTACACACACAGAGTCCTAGGAAGCTAGTCAGAAGTTAGAATAGAGTGAAGGAGGGCAAAGTATATCTACCTATCCTGAAGAGTAGTCCAGTCCACGGGGGGAGAGGGTAGCTTCAAATGCCAGCATTCTCGGCCAGGAGAGCAAGAGGCTTAGGGCAACCTCAAGGGAACAGCACCTTGGATCCAATCAAGAGCCTAGCATCTGCTTTCTGGATGACCTGTAGTTTCTGGAGGGCTTGAAGGGCAGTCCTGTATAAAGAAAATTACAGTAGTCTAACTTGGAGGCGACTGTATGAATTGCTTGTGTCCAGGTCTGACCGAGACAGATAGGTGTGTTTTTATAATGTTCTGCTTACATTGTTAGCTGCCTTAGTGGCCCTGATTGGGCTGAAAGAAGGGATACTTTAATGTATTGTCGAAGGCTTTCACGGCCGGAGAACGATGGTTGTTGGGGGTTTTCCGGGCTGTATTGCCGTGGTCTTGGCATAGTAGTTCCTGACGTTTCGCCAGCAGCTGTGGCTGGCATCTTCAGAGGTGTAGCACCAAAAGACAGAGATCTCTCAGTGTCACAGTGTGGAAAAGATGTAGGTCATTTGTATCTACTCAGGAGGGGTGGGGTTGAGCTGAGTCATTCTGTAAGAGTTTCCCAGGGTGTGGAATGCTAATGGCGGGAGGCTTCACTGTATCCTGAGGAGGTTCTTTTGCATATGGATTGGTGCTTGATGTGCTAATCTTCTCTGCAGGGCTATTGTCGGGTGTGGAGTGTTTTGTTGGCCTGGTGTTTTTCAGAACTGGAGCCCATGCTCTGTTCATTCTTAAGGTTTCTTCTTTCCTGTTGAAGTTTTGCTTATGCTTGTGAATTTCAATGGCTTCCCTGTGCAGTCTGACAAAGTAGTTGGAAGTGTTGTCCAGTATTTTGGTGTCCTGGAATAAGATACTGTGCCCTGT
Source organism: Eublepharis macularius (assembly GCF_028583425.1). Lineage (NCBI taxonomy): Eukaryota > Metazoa > Chordata > Lepidosauria > Squamata > Eublepharidae > Eublepharis > Eublepharis macularius. Next base: position 14,580,464 of record NC_072802.1, read on the forward strand.
TTGAGTTAGGCTATGTTCAGCCACTGCTGATTTTTCAGGCTGTCCAAGTCTGCAGTGTCTTTCATGTTCTTTTATTCTTGTCTGGATGCTACGCTTTGTGGTCCCGATGTAAACTTGTCCACAGCTGCAGGGTATACGGTATACTCCTGCAGAGGTGAGGGGGTCTCTGCTGTCTTTTGCTGATCGTAGCATCTGTTGTATTTTTCGGGTGGGTCTGAATACTGCTTGAAGGTTATGCTTTTTCATAAGCTTTCCCATCTGATCAGTAATTCCTTTGATATATGGCAAAAACACTTTTCCTGTGGGAGACTGTTTTTCTTTGGTTGTTTGATTCATCCTGGGTTTGATTGCTCTTCGGATTTCATTTCTGGAGTAGCCATTTGCCTGAAGTGCGTGGTTTAGATGATTAATTTCCTCATTGAGAAAGCGCGGCTCACATATCCGTCTTCCACGATCCACTAATGTTTTCATTATGCCTCTTTTCTGTCGGGGGTGGTGATTGGAGTTTTTGTGTAAGTACCGATCAGTGTGAGTTGGTTTCCTGTAGACCTTGTGACCTAACTGAAAGTTTGCTTTGCGGATGACCAAGGTATCCAGGAATGAGAGTTTTCCCTCACTTTCTTTCTCCATTGTGAATTGTATGTTCAGGTGGATGTTGTTGAGATGATTCAAAAACTCCATCAATTCTTCCTCCCCATGGTTCCAAATGATGAGTGTATCATCCACAAACCGGAACCATACACTGGGTTTGTGGGGTGCTGATTCTAGCTGATTCATCCAGACAAGAATAAAAGAACATGAAAGACACTGCAGACTTGGACAGCCTGAAAAATCAGCAGTGGCTGAACATAGCCTAACTCAAACAGGGCACAGTATCTTATTCCAGGACACCAAAATACTGGACAACACTTCCAACTACTTTGTCAGACTGCACAGGGAAGCCATTGAAATTCACAAGCATAAGCAAAACTTCAACAGGAAAGAAGAAACCTTAAGAATGAACAGAGCATGGGCTCCAGTTCTGAAAAACACCAGGCCAACAAAACACTCCACACCCGACAATAGCCCTGCAGAGAAGATTAGCACATCAAGCACCAATCCATATGCAAAAGAACCTCCTCAGGATACAGTGAAGCCTCCCGCCATTAGCATTCCACACCCTGGGAAACTCTTACAGAATGACTCAGCTCAACCCCACCCCTCCTGAGTAGATACAAATGACCTACATCTTTTCCACACTGTGACACTGAGAGATCTCTGTCTTTTGGTGCTACACCTCTGAAGATGCCAGCCACAGCTGCTGGCGAAACGTCAGGAACTACTATGCCAAGACCACGGCAATACAGCCCGGAAAACCCCCAACAACCAAGGGATACTTTTTTTGTAAATAAACAAAACAATAATTTTCAAATCTGGAAAGCTGAGAACGCTTTCAATGACAACATCAGGACTGTGATGGGGTTCAGTTGTGTCTCAACAACGACTCCCATTTCCTCTGTTAGTCCTCCAATCTCCCACTCGTCTCTAAGCTCTGCCCCAATGTCTTTACCAATAATTTTCCTCGTGGTGGTGAATGGGGGCTCTTCTGCTTGGCCTCTATTCCTCCCTATATCCTGAAATACTAAAACATGTGAGAAATGTATCGGAATGCTCAGTCAGGCACTTTGGAAACAATTCAAATGCACTTGAGCTTTATGAGATCTGCAACTTTATACTTTGATCTAAATAAATTTGAATTTTGGTGACATCAATTCAAATGAACTAACCATAGGATTTTTCAAGATTTGCATTCATTAATGCCTAGGAAGTACATGCATGTGTAAATGCATGCATTATTCCTGTTCACACAACCTGACAAGCACGTATATCAGATTCAGGAGGATTATGGGTAGCATGCACACTTGATGTGTGTGATCGGTAGAGTAAAGGATCACAGGCAGCTGCTATTGGAAAAATTCTTTTCATCTGCTGAAATTTTGATGACCAGAGCAGTCAATATTGAGCTAGTTTCAGGTGACTAGCTGTGTTGGTCTGTAGTAGAAGTGCAAGATTCAGGTTCAGTAGCAGCTTAAAGACCAACTAGATTTCCAGGATATGAGCTTTCGACTCTCCCTGGAAATCTAATTGGTCTTTAAGGTATTACTGAGCTAGACAGATTGAAATTTGGAGAACTTGTAGTTTAGATAGCAGCTCAGAGCAAGACACAGTAGCCCGAGAATGTGAAGATTCACTGTCAGTCAAAGCGGACAATTTTGAACTGGATGGATCAATTGTCTGGTTCCTTATAAGACAGCTTCATATGGGGGTGATAGTGTCATTATTTATTAATTTTTTTTATCATACCCTTCATCCAGGGAGCTCAAAGCAGCATACATGGCTTTGGTTCCCTTCTTTTTATCAAAACAACCCTGTGAGGTAGGGCTGCATCTACATGGTGAACATTCTCCATGTTGCTTTCATTGCAACTGTGAATGGTGAGGCATTCTCATTTGTAAGAAAACGTTCTCACAATCACCTAAAGAATTAATTCCTGCCCAGTTCCAGCTGTCTTACAGCTTCCCCTCACCATTCCTTTCCAGGCAATCGAAACAAAACTGGCCTGCACCTTTTCCCTTATATCTCCTCAACGAAAGAGCTAGGGCTTTATCTTTTTTTTTTTAAAATGAAGCTGGGAATTCAGAGGAACTAGTAAATCACAATGTTATTGCACTATAGTCCAACAGAAAATTTCCATTTCTAAAAAAGCCTGTCCAGATGGTGTGCAAACATGCTTGAATTGCATTCTTAAAAAACAAACATAGTAAGCAGATTTGGGAAAGTTCAGAATAAAGCTGGGGGAGACCTGGAACAATAGGTGATTTTAAAATTTATTTTATTTATTTATTCTCACTGAGACTCAAGGCGAATCACACAGTATGAGGTTAATACAATCAGTATTGAGTAAGTACATTTCAATACAATACCATAAGGTAAACATAAACAAGTTTAAAGATGTAGCATTAGCAAGGATCCAAGACATAGCAGAGATACTGAAGTAAAACAATCAATTCTAGGACTAACATTAGACAGCATGGAGTGATGGTTGTACATAGGAGTACATATTTAAAGCAGCAGATAATATCTGAGGCAAAAATGGTGATGAAGTCTATGATCCCCAACTTGTTAGTGAAGCACCTGAGACCCCATCCCTACAACGCAGCCCTTCCATTTGAGTAAAAAGCCTTTTTGAATAGTTTGGTTTTGCATTGTTTACAGAAAGCCAGGAGAGTGGGGGCTCTTCTGACTTCCTCAGGCAGGTCATTCCACAGGATAGGGGCCACCACAGAGAAAGCCCGTGTACAGGCTGCTGCTGACTTCACCTGTGTGCAGCCTGGCACCTGCAGGAGACCCTGTTCAGATGAGCGAAGCTGCCATAGAGGAACATAAGGAAAGGGAGATGGTTCCGTAGGTATGCTGGACTAAAGCCATGAAGAACTTTGTATGTAATAACTAATACTTTGAACTGAGCATGGTAAACGATGGGTAGCCAGTGGAGCGACTGTAGGATGGGAGTGACGTTCATGCTCCTGCTCGCTCCTGGTAACAATCGAGCTGCAGCATTTTGCACTAATTGGAGCCTCCTAGTTAACTTAGATGGGAGGCCAATATCTAGAGCATTACAATAGTCGAGCCTTGACGTTACCATAGCGTGGATCCAAGTGGCCAGGTCAGCCGTGTCGAGGTAAGAAGCCATCTTCCAGGCTAGAGTGAGGTTGTAGAACGCATTTTTTACTGCTGCCGTCACTTGTTTTTCTGGTAATAATGATGTTGTGTGGATGCTAAAAAAAAAGGCACTTCGGTTTTGAAGGAAAGGTGGAGCAGAAAGGTCATGTGTAAGCAGCCTAGGCTCAGAACTAGCAACTGGCTCAAGGTCACTCAGCAGACGTCAAGATGGAGTGGATATATGAATCAAGGCTTTCCCAGCGAACCATTATGGAGCACAGGATGGAGACAAGCGCTCTCCGATGAGCTGGCCACCCCAAAAGGGGAAGGAAAATTAAAGTGTGCGAGCCAAGCTACAAGTGACGCCTGACACAGGTTGGACACTTGTCAGCTTCCCTCAAGTTTTTTTTTTTTTGTGTAAAAATTTTTATTGGATTAGAAATATATCATATCATATCATTTACACTCACATTCCTTTAAATTTCCAATTCTAACCCCCTCCCATTCCCCCCCCTTTTGTTGACTTCCAACAGTTTTCCAACCCCTCATCTATTTTCCCTTTACTCATATGAATTTTACTATATTTATTATAATATACTTTCAAATTCTTCTAAGCTTATCTATCATATTTGTGCTATTTCTGATTCCTTTCAATAATATTCATTCTGATCACCTATGCTCTATTTTACTCTTTCTACCCTCTTCAATATGGGACAAGCAATTTGCCCCACCTTATACATATTTTCTAGTACTTCTATAAACTTTGCATGTATTCATAATAAATCAATCAATTTGACTTATATTCTATATATGTTGCTCCTTACTTCCTTTTACATATCATATCCAATATAATTATCTAATTTCTCCGTTATAGAGCTATTTAACTAGAGTAATCCATTCATATATTCATTTAACATAAGTCAATCTATTATTTCCACATTTCACCTACTGATATGTATCCATTCACCCTTTTGCAACTATTATTTACGTCAGAAAGATATTTAGTTTAGCTTTTATCCTTACATTTCTTATAATGATAGCACTACTAATACTCTAAATAATAATCCAATATGGTATTTGCTTAGAATTATTCAGTCAACTCTCCCCCCCTCGGTATAGTCACTTTCCTCTTCTTCCATTATGTTTCAGTAATTTTCAAACTGCCACAGTTCTCCACCCACCTCCCATTTAGCTTCCCTCAAGTTTTGATGGGAAATGTAGGCGTCCTGGTTTTACAGCTCGGCTCTCCATTACAGCTGCAAGACCAGGACGCCTACATTTCCCATCAAAACTTGAGAGAAGCTGACAAGTGTCCAACCTGTGTCAGGCGTCACTTGTAGCTTGGCTCTGAGTTAACAATAGTTTTGATGTGGCTCTGTTGGCAGCCCTGGTGCCCAATGTCCCTAAAATGTGTTGCAGCAATGCAACGGAATTTACTTGGTTGGCATAACCAGAGTAGAAAACAAACACAGGACTTTTCTATGGACGTGGCAAACTAGAAATGAAAGCACCATTTCTCCTTGGAGGAGATTTTCTTGAGGTCTCTTTAAAGTGTCTAAGACTGCTTGTGTCAGCAGGATGGTAATCACAGACTTCTGCCTGGAGTCTCTGCTGACAAAGGGCACTAAAGAGATATTTAATAAAACTTTGAATTCTCCTCCAAAGCCAGCCTTTTGAAGCAGGGCTTGTGTGTTCATCTAAAGGGAATTTGTAGCCACGTGCTTTCATGGTCCTTCTCCCTCTCTCTAATTGTTCCTTTGCCTTTTGCAGATGTTAAAGAATTGCAGGCACAAATAAAAACAGAGTGGAGAGATGCGCAGAGTAGAAGAAAGTACACCTTTATTAGAACCGAGGGATTAAAAATGAAATGCATCCTGAGGTCGGCTGGTAAGAAGAACACCTCTCTGCGCCTCGACTGCAGCCATTCCTTTTAATCTATTGATACTGAAATCTCGTTGGGCCTCTTGATACCTTAATTGGAAAAGGAAGCTGAACATTTATGATACATAATATATCAGCCTCTTATTAAACCCTTCAACAGGAGGAAACCTTGTTAGTGCCTTACTGGATCAGATCCTCTAGTCCAGGAGTAGGTTTCTGGATAGTTACCAGTCAGATGCCCCAAGAAGAAACTCTCAATCAGGGTGCAATGGAGGAAAAGGCCTCTTGGTAGTCATCATCTAAGGGCCAAAATATAACGTGTTATAAATTACACAAGTTTACCACAGGGACCAGCAGCCATAACGTGGCTGTGAGTTTCTGAAGGGCATTGTTTACCCTGTGGTGCTGTTTAGACTTGGGAAGATGATGCAGGGGAAGGCAGGAAGAAGAAGAAGAGGAGTTGGTTTTATACCCTGCCCTCTGCTACCTGAAGGAGTCTTGGAGCGGCTTATAATTATCTTTTGTTTCTCTCTGAGCTAGGCTACAAGAGACGAATTACACGAAAAGGAGCACGTGAAGGGAGACGCGATGTTAGCTGGGAAGCTGAGTTTTAAAAGAGATTGGAAGGCTTTGTCAATTTCTCCTCTCTATAGAGCCAGGGAGATCCTGCTCAGAGGGTTTGTTAATTTCCTCTTTGCCTCTTAGAAGGGGAGGTAAAACTGACAGAGCCTTTGGGAGGCAAAGAGGAAATTAACAAACCCTCTGAGCAGAGATCTCCCTGGCTCTGTCCAGAGGGGAAATTAGCAAAGCCTTCCGATCTCTTTTAAAACTCAGCTTCCCAGCTAACATCGTGACTCCCTTCACGTGCTCCTCCTCATGTAATTCGTCTCTTGTTGCTTGGCTCTCTGTGAGGGAGGTGGGGCTGAGAGAGCTCTGAGAGAGCTGTGATTGACACAAGGACACCCAGCTGGCTTTACGTGGAGGACTGGGGAATCAAACCCGGTTCTCCAAATTAGAGTCCTGCTGCTTTTAACCACTACACCAATCTAGCTCAGGAGCCCTCCTCCTCCCACATAATCCTGATCAGAACCAAGCCTCTGAGATGCTTCTAAATGGAGTTGCTACCAGGAACTCTCAACTGCAGTACAGCAAACACAAGTACTTTGTAATGCATTGCTTGGCCCTAAGCTAATGTCCATTGCTATATCCAATGGTAGTGAGTTCCACACATTATATGGGATTAATTATATGTATGGATGAATTATGCAGTATTTCTGAATAGACTGTCAGTAGATGTGGAACAATCCTCTATTTTATTCTGAATCAAACCAATAGTTCATCTAACCTAACAAAACTAAGTTCTTGACACAATATATAATTAATGTATGGAACTCACTGCTGCAGGATGTAGATCAATTTAAAAGGGTATTAGACAAATTCATTGAAGATCAGTCCATCAACTACTATTAGACATGATGGCTAAACGGAACTTCCATGTTCAGTGGCATTATATCTCTGAATACTAGTTTCTGGGGAGACAACAGCAGGGAGTGTCTTTGGCCTCTGTGGATCTTTCAGGGCATGAGATTGACTGCTGAGGAAAACAGGATGCTGAACTGTGGTCTGATCCGAGATGTCTGTTGTGATGTTCTTATAACCTTATATTGTGAACTGACTTGTGGCAGCTCACTGGGAGGTTCTCCTGGAGTGGCCTTTCCTAGGTAGGGTTGCCAACTCCAGGTTGGGAAATTCCTGGAGATTTGGGGGTGGAGACTGGGCATGATGGCATTTGGGGAGAGGAGGGAGCTCAGCAGATAAGAGTCCATAGAGTTCACCTTCCAAAGCAGACGTATCTCCAGAGGAACTGATCTCTGTAGTCTGGAGATCAGTTTTCATTGCAGGAGAACTCCAGCCCTCACCTGGAGGTTGGCAACTCGACTCCTTCAGAAGTGTTTTAATTGAAAGTGCAAGGTCTAAACCTGGAGCCTCAAGTGCTTGCTTGTGCCTATGAGTCAGTCATGAGCAAGGGCCAGTGTTCTCCCAGCGGAAAGCCTCGTTACCCCCTCCTAAGAACGGGTGGAATGTTTCTGAAGACCTGGCACCAACCCAGATACATTCAAAAATAAATGGCATATCATTACCGTGCCATTTGCTTTGTGTTTGTGGGATTTGAGCTCAGCAAAGTATAATGCCATAGAGGGTTCACCTTCCAAAGCAGCCATTTACTCCAGGGGAACTGACCGCTGTCATCCGGGGATGAGTATTGAAAGTCTCTGTATCAGGCATCTGATGAAGAGATCTTGATTCTCGAAAGCTTATGCTAAAATAAAATTGGTTAGTCTTAAAGGTGCTACTGGACTCTTTTTGATTTTGAAAGATCTTCAAGCCTTCAAGATATTAAATGGATCTTCGTGGAGCTACAGATGTCCTCATTATTCTGTGACAGGGAGCTAGCAAATCTTGTTGCACAGGAGGGTGTTGACTGTGAGCCAAGCTACAAGTGACGAATGACACTTGAACGGCAAGTGATCAAGGGGAGCGCAAGTGAACAGGGAGGAATACACGTATGTCTGTTCATTTGCCATTGTAGTGACCATCTCAAGAAGGGTGTACATCTGGACGGTGTACATTGGGCCCTCAACTGGTTTGCTAAGAAGTTGTTACTCGGTTAAGAAAAAACATGAACCCTCAACATTTTTTGTCTTTTTTCTCTGCTTGAACCACCTTTGTTCCTTCCCTTGGCCCCACCCATGAAGTTAGCAAAGTCTTGAGATGTCTTTAGGTAGATAGAGAGGCAGGGGTGGATTGGGAAGTTAAAAACAGCATGGGAGTAAACTGAATGAAGTGGGCACTACATGCAGTGTGACAGGAGCTATTCATAGGGCTGCCAGTCCCCTGGTGGGGGCAGGGGATCCCCCACTCCCATCCCCCCCCCACTACTGCTCACCTGGCCAGTGGAAGGGAAAGGTGAGGGAAAGTGCCTCCTGGGCATGCTTCCGGGGTGGCATGATGACATCACTTCCTGGGAGTGATGTCATCACACTGCCCCAAGAGCTCTCCTGCACTTCTGAGTGGACCAATTTGTGGCCCAAAGCGGCGCACTGCAAAGCATGTGTGCAAGGAGCAAAGACAAGATAAATGATGCCCCCCCTTTCAGGAGGGTAGGGGGACCTGGAAACCCTAGTTATTCAGCTTAGATTGGGGCCTGGACAGTTGCTAGGGTTGCCAATGCTGGCTTGGGAAATTCTTGGAGACTTGAGGGAGGAGAAGGGTTACCAGGTTCCTGGGAGGGCATGGGGGAGAGTCATGCGTGGGGGAGGTACTTACCTCACTTGTGCTCCGGAGCACCCCGTGTCGCACAGGGGGCTGACTGAATGAAAATTGGTCCCCAATTTAGTGATTGGGGCCGATTTCACTCAGTCAGTGCCAGGCACAACCCATTATTTCTGCATTGCACAGAGAGCTCTGGTGCAAGTGGGAACATGGTTTGCTCCCCCCGCCCCATGTTCCTGCACCTTTCTTTCTCCTGCCGGTGAGGTAAGAGGTGGTGGTGGGGGGTGGAGGCTGGATGTGGGGGATCCCTCACCCCCACTGGGGGATCTGCAAACCTAGAGAGATGCCTGAGGAAAGTAGAGTTTTTTTGGGGGGGGGGAGCTCAGCAGTCCACCCTCGCAAGCAGCCATTTTCTCCAGATGAACTGATTTCTGTAGTCTGGAGATCAGTCGTAATTTTAGGAGAACTCCAGCCCCAAGCTAGAGATTGGCAACCCTATCTATGGCAACGATGTGAACAGCTGCTGTCTAGAGCTTTTCCATACCAGATTTTTTTTCTCCAGCTTTGCTTCTTAACTGCCTCGGTCTTCTTTCCCTCCGTACCTACTGTAGGATTTGTGCCCCCCCCCTTTGAGAATGTCCCGTGTTTTTTCGGACCACCATGGTCTGAAAAAAACTTGGGGGAGGGAGGATTCCACATTCTTCCTTTCCTCTTCCCACTGTGCACAATATGAATACTGAAAATTTCCTGTTCAGAAACAACCATAATCTGTTCTTGTTCTGGAACTACCCAACTTCCAAATCAGGGCTGGAGTTCTTCTGGAATTACATCTGATCTCCAGACTCCAGAGATGAGTTCCCCTGGAGGAAAGAGCAGGTTTGGAAGGTAGACTCTATGCCATTAAATCCCTACTGAGCCCCCTTCCCCCCACCCAAATTCAACCTCCCCAAGCTCCATGTCAAAATCTCCAGGAATTTTAAAACTCAGAGTTGTCAACCCTATCAACCCACTGTGTTGCAGGCCTGATCAGGATCAGGCCTTCGTGGCGTTTTAAAAAGGTGGCAGTGGCCACAGGTCGGCCCCATGGGTGCCGTCACATCTCAATTGGCCATAAGTAGAAGTTTTTAAATGCAGAGTTTGTGCCTTGGGTAGAACTCGCCCCACAATTTAGCTGCATTTCATAGTTTGGAAAGATGCGGACCTGATTATCAGAAGTAATCACTGATGTCAAAACCAATGTGAATGATTACAAGAAGTCTGGAAAACGGAAGCTGAAAGTCATTCCTCATTCCCAAAATGTGCACGTCTAACTTTACTGCCATGGTAATTGCCTGAAAATATGTAATACTTAATTAATTCCAAGGTGTCAATCTTCATAACGGTTTATTAGGAAAAATTTAATTGATGTAGCAGCTGCTTCCACGACCAAATGTATTTGCTCCTGAAACTGACAATTCTGCTTTCAATATTATTCCACTTAGATCAACTTTATTTCCTTCTGCACGCCTTGTTACTGCTATGGCAAACCGATGGAGGAAGTGATTTATCCAGTTGCTATGGCAATCAGTCCCATTGTCTCCTGGTGGGCCTCCGAACGTTGAGGTTTCTTCTATCATGATCAGAGAAAGTCTCAATGACTTGGTGATGGAATGAATGTAGACTCTTTATGAGATTCACTCAGCTATGGGTGGAGCCAATCTATGGGCAGGAATTGAAGAAACCATGGGGTTTGGCTGAGGCATAAGCAGCCACTAGGTAGGGTTGCTAACTCTGGGTTGGGGAAATTCCTGGAGAATTGAGGATGGAGCCTGTGAATGGTGAATGGTTTAGGGAGAGGAAGGATGTTAGCGGTGTATAAAGCTGAAGAGTTCACCCTCCAAAGCAGCCATTTTCTCTAAGGGAATTGATCTCTGAAATCTGGAGATGAGTTGTAATTCTGGGAGATCTCCACACCCCATCTGGAGGTGGGAAACCATACTGCAGTGTTAGTGGTCAGACTTGCCCACACAATATTAAGAAGTCTCTGTTTCGGGGCGGAAGATGCAATCTTGCCCTGGGGAGGTTCCATGGTATAATTGGACTGTCCCTCCACCATGCTCTTGGATCCAGCATCCATCCTTGAACTTCTGTTCGAGCTCTTCCATATCAACGAGCTAGTCACTCAATGCTCTCTCTCTTGGACGCCCACTTCTGGATGGTAACTATTACTCAATCCCTCAAACTCTATTAAATTTTCACTGCTGCTTTCTAGCTCTGAGTGGGTGTTGTGTGTGTTTTGCATACTGTTGTGTGCTGATCTTTGTTATTTTCAGTATTTGCTGTCTGGTCATTGAAATCAAAAAGAGTACGGCTAACTCCTCTGCATCTATGGTCATTGAAAGAGTTCTTTAGCCGGGACAATCCTTGTATACACAAGTGGAGATCCCAAGGTTACCCCCTCTTGCTGCCTTTCCTTGCATGCTCATTCCCCCAGCTCGCAAGGAGACCTTCCTCATTGGGTAACAAGGGGGGTCTAGCAGAGAAAGGGAAGAATGCAATGAGTATGGGGGGGGGGTAAAGCAGATGGAAGAGGCAGAGGTGCTGAGGAAAGGTTGGAGGAGCTCAGAAGGTCGAATCTGGTTCACAGCTTGCCTGATCATCATAACAACATGCCATCCATATATATGCTATGTATAAGAAGATGCTTATCTCATATGCTAATAGCCAGGTGGCCCTGATCTGAGGATACTAAAATCTGCAGACTGGAGCCATGAATGGACAAGACAAATCTTCCTATATAACTGAAAAATGTCCCAAGTTTACAGAAAAATCTGAAATCTTAAAAAAAAGGGCCCAAAATGGCTGAGAGGTGGGCGGAGCCACCTGACATGTGACCTCTTTGGGGAACTGCCAGAACTTCGTTCTTGCACGTTCCCCCTTGAAATGAGCCCTGCCTGTAAGCTATCATATCAAATAGAAGGCATGTCATGAATATATCTTTCCTCTTCTGATGAAAAACTGTACAGTTGTGGATAATTTCCTCCTGAAAGAAAGTGGTGAAGATGATATACAGCGAACAGGGATTGGTTATGCAGTGTACAATTATGTTTCAGATCTGCAAAACGCTGCTGCCAGGGCTTTTGAATGGAGAATGTGAGGTGCAATTAAGCCAATTGTGAGCAATGTAGCACATATCCAACTAACTCATATTTACCTGCAATATGTCACACACTTGCTTTTGCAGGGGTGTCCTTAATATGCATTAAAGGCATTAAAGTGGTATAAGAGAAATACACAAACCTGAGACATTTCTGAAAGAAAAGAGCAAGAGTGACAATGGTTATCTTGACTAAGCATGAAAACGAAAGAAAAGAAAAATATATCTTCAGCATTTCTGTGGTACAACTCTTATACCACACTATAAGAGAGCCAGTTTGGTGTAGTGGTTAAGAGCGCGGAACTCTAGTCTGGAGTAGAGATGGGCACAAACAGCAATATGAACAAAAAAAAGCCACGAACAGCCCAATCTGCTGTTTGTGAACAAGCTGTTCGTGAGGCCCCATTCTAAATGAACAGGTGGTCATTGCAAGCCCCGTTCGTTGCTGTTCATCTTGCTGTTCGTCAAGCCAGACAGTCTGGCACCTGCAATCAATTCCCTTGGAAATTTAGGCAGGGATTGTCTGAACTCTCTGAACTCCTGCTGTTGCCCTGGAAACCCCAGTCTAAGCCCAATTTAGCTTGATAGGCAGGTCTTCCTTTCAAGTTTGGAGCTCCAAATTTGTTACAACAAGGGAGCAAAGAGCAGGGGGGAGGGGGGCTCCCAGCTCTGACTTTGCAGACAGTGGAGAGGGAGAGAGGCAGTTGCTGTTGGCATTTTGATAGAGAGAGTGCACTGGAGCTTGAATTTTCTTTGTGTGTGGTGGGATAGGGATCTACCCCTTCAAGTTCCAGAGCTGCTGCCAGGCTCTGTGCCAAGCTATTATTTATTATTGGTACCTTTCCTGCTGCCTGCTCAGGTCAGGTTTCTGGGAGTGGTGCAGTAGGGATCTACCCCTTCAAGTTCCAGGGTTGCTGCCAGGCTCTGGGGCCAAGCTATTATTTATTATTGGTACCTTTCCTGGTGCCTGCTCAGGTGGTCAGTGGTGCAGTAGGGATCTTGACTTGGATGATGACTGGAGGAGAGCCTGCTGGCCCTCACGAACAGCCAACCATGAACATGTTCGTGAACAGGGCCATGTTTGTGGTTGTTCGTGAGTCCCTGTTCGTGGATGGCAACAAACAACGAACATCATGTATTGTCGAAGGCTTTCATGGCCGGAGAACGATGGTTGTTGTGGGTTTTCCGGGCTGTATTGCCGTGGTCTTGGCATTGTAGTTCCTGACGTTTCACCAGCAGCTGTGGCTGGCATCTTCAGAGGTGTAGCACCAAAAGGTGCTACATCTTCAGAGGTGTAGCATCTTTTGGTGCTACACCTCTGAAGATGCCAGCCACAGCTGCTGGTGAAACGTCAAGAACTACAATGCCAAGACCACAGCAATACAGCCCGGAAAACCCACAACAACCAACGAACATCATGTTCGTTTTTTTTCTGTTCATGTCCATCTCTAGTCTGGAGAACTGGGTTTGATTCCTCACTCCTGTGCTTGAAGCCAGCTGGGTGACCTTGGGTCAGTCACAGCTCTCTGGAGCTCTCTCAGCCCCACCCACGTCACAGGGAGTTTTGTTGTGGGAATAATAATAACATACTTTGTAAACCACTCTGAGTGGACATTTAGTTGTCTCGAAGGGTGGTATATAAATTGAATGTTGTTATTGTTCTTCTTATACCAGAACAACAACTTTGGATATCTTACCAGAACTAAATGCACATTTCTTGAAACCAACATGCATACAATCCTATTTCTGAATGAAGCAATAATGACTACTATCAAAGACCATCTTCTCCCATATGAACCTAACCAAAGGTGAAGGCCTTCTGCAGTCTCCCGGTTGTACACACCCCAACTATAGAAAGCACAGTGGGTGGTTGTGCATTCAGGGTTTTCTCAGCTGGGCTCTCTGGATTTGGTTTGGGTCCAATAGCTCCTTAAAGACTAGCTAGATTTCCAGTGTATCAGTTTTCAAGAGTAAAAGCTCATTTTATTATTTTATGTGGTCTTGTAATTAAAAAGAAAACATTGTCAGTTTCCTTGTATCCTTGATAAAAGGCAGGGGAGATATAGTTAAGTAAATAAATAAAAAACAAGTTTTAATTTCCACGGAGGTAGAATTTATCCATCCAACAGTGACCCAGGTCTTCCAGGGCACAGTTAAACTTACTTTACAGTCTGCCCTCCTTTCTCCTTTTCTGTCTCCATGGTTCTACAAAGAAGCAACAACAAGAATTCACCAGTTGTGTACATAGCAGACATCCTAAGCATAGTTACACCTTTGTAAGCCCATTGACTTCTAAACTCTATTTAGGATTGTATTATTAGTGGTTTATAGGTTACAATTTTCATTCACATATTATTTATTTATTTATTTATTTATTTATTTATTTATTTATTTATTTATTTATTTATTTATTTATTTATTTATTTATTTATTTATTTATTTATTTATTTATTTATGTCCTTTATAGTCCGCCTTTCTCACTGAGACTCAAGGCAAATTATACAGTATGAGATTAGTACAATCCGTATCGAGTACATTTCCGTACAGTATCAAGGACATTTCCCTAAACAATGCCATAGGGTAAATAGATACAAGTTTTAAAAGACATAGGGTTAGCAAGAATCCAATACAAAGTAGAAGAAAATACTGAAAGAGAACATAATCACTTCTAGGATTGACATTAGACAACTTAAAGTACAGGTAGTACATAGGAGTACATATTTAAAGCAACAGATAATATGTAAGGCAACATAATGGTCAAGTCTGCATTCCCGAACTCATTATCTAAGCATCTGAGACCCCATCCCTACAATACAGCCCTCCCTTTTGAGTAAAAAGCCTTTTTGAATAATTCAGGGTAATCCACTGAAGACTCTGAAAACATTTTAATGGGTATATCATTTTAAATTTAGCAAGAGAGAGCAAGAGAGAGCGAAGACTGTGCGGGGTATAAGAGAGATTAAATGATAACACTGGAGTTTTAAGACTTAGAGCAGAACCACAAGTGACAAAAGGCACAGATTGGACACTTGTCTGCTTCCCTCAAGTTTTGATGGGAAATGTAGGCAGCTTGGTGGAATGTTGGACAAGTGACAGTTGAAAAGTCCATTGGACAGCAGTCAGAGAGCGAAGCTGCGAGACCAGGATGCCTACATTTCCCATCAAAACTTGAGGGAAGCAGACAAGTGTCCAATCTGTGCCTTTTGTCGCTTGTGGTTCTGCTCTAAGTTTCAGTTTTTAAGGCTTAGTTTCAGTTTTTCTTCAAAAATCAGAGCAGCTGTGATGCAAAGGTTTTACAGTTTAGATCTTATCTCCCCCCTCCCACAATGCGGCTGCTCTAAACCTGTGCAACTTTTTCTCTTGAAGATTCGAATTGACGCAGGAGTTTAGTTAGACAGTAACAAAAATATTAAAATGGGGTTGTTACTCTTGCAATGATCTATGATAAACAACGGATTGCATTTGAGTGAATAAGATCAAAGTGTTGTCATGGAAATGCCGGTCCCGTAATATTTTGTGCTGGTACTGGGCTTTTCAATTATGCATCTCAAAGGAAACTTTTCACTGACAAGGCAGTGCATGTGCTGGCTTCAGTGTGTTTTGCTTATTTTCCTCATGTTTTATAGACCTTCAGTGCATCTTCAAATTTAAGTCTGAATGACAAGAATTCAGGGGTTAGAAAGTTATTTAAGAGATGCCTCCGCAGTTAATGAAATATACACGTTTACAATGCACAGAGAACACTGAGGAAACCACAGCAATTTCAATATTCAATATAGGCAGGAGTGTGTGTGTGTGTTTGTGTGTGTATATATTCATTTTTGCAAATGCAGCATATGTTAATACTTGGCTGAGAATTCATCTGGCAGATCCCATTTCTCGTCATAATTTTTCATTTATTAGTTTCTCTTTCTCATAAACACCGCTGTGTATTCTGAACTAAGTCGCTGATATCTGGCGACACCATCCAGCGCAGAAGTCAATGATTTATTACTAAGAGTTATGGACTAGATTATAAAGACTGGTAGCCTGTCTATGGAATACATATTATGATTTAAGCTTCTCTCTTAAAAACGTGTACTGACTTGCTGCCCAGAACATCTCCTAAAAGAAACTCAACGCACGGATACTCATCATTCTACCATGTAGTAATGGAGCAATAGCTGAAACAATACCGTCTTTATTTTAATTCTATGGGTTGGTTCAGACATAACATGAAACAACGGTTAATTTTAACTGTGGTTAGTTTGGGAAGCCAGGATTCAGTTTACAATCACCCTAATCTTGGGCTGTCTTGAGAGTCAGTTTGGTGTAGAGGTTAAGAACAACAGGACTCTAATCTGGAGAACTGGGTTGGAATCCTCACTGTTCCACCTGAAGCCAGCTGGGCGAGCTTGGGTCAGTCACAGCTCTCTCAGAGTTCTCTCAGCTCCACTCACCTCACAGGGTGATTGTTGTGAGGATAATAATAATATACTTTGTAAACCCCTCTGAGTGAGCAATAACTCGTCCTGCCGGGCAGTATATAAATTGAATGTTGTTATTATAAATGCTGGTTTCATTTGCTCCTTTCTGTTGCCTAAGAGACATTGTCAGAAAACAAGCCAGGGTTAAACCCAGATTAAGCTAAGATGTCTGCATTGACTTTGAGACATAAAAACCATAATTAAAACTAGCTGTGGCTAATAAACCAGCTTCAAATCCTTGCTAGGTGGAGTCTTATTAATCATAGAGGAGTGCCCTGGAATCAGATAACCACACTCTCCATGCTTACTTTAATTAAACCATGGCTTTGCTTTATGTCTGAACTAGGACCAGGGCTTTTTTTGAGGGGGGACGCTCTGGGGGAGTGGGTGGGTGGGGCTGTGTGTGCTGCTTTGAGTTCATTCTACTTTCTTTTCATTCCTCTATGAGAGAGAGAGAGAGAGCAAGTGCAAGCAGAACTGCTGGGAACGGCTCTCCAGAGGAGGCTAAGCTGCTTTTGAGTTCATTCTGCTTTCGTTTCATTCAGGGGTTTCTGTGTCCAAGTCACTGAAGGCTTTCATCAATATATTCATCAGCATATAGGTGTTCTTATGTCTTAATAGCTGTAACTCAAATGGTTCTAACCACGCTCAGCTGATTAACATCACTGAAATTGCAGCGGACATATGGGTGTTAAGGAAGTTTTTAATGAATATTGTTTGTCGGGGACATTGGGATATTTACGAGTATTTCACAGTGTCACAACAGCTTGGTAAGGTAGAGTTGGCAGGCAACAAAAAAAGCTATTTTAAACTAAGTATAGATCTAATGCAGCTAAAGTTGAGTATCTAATTTTGATTTGCTCCAATAAGCAAAACCCTCCCTGAAAAATTGAAAATTCAATATTAATCAGATTAGGAATTTAAGACTCTGTGGAATTTTGAGAAAGAATTTTGGATTTTTTTTTCTACGCTGACAGAGGGAATCTATTAGAATTTAGATTTGTGAGATAGATTTTTGGATTTTTAGATATCCCCTTCTTCCTTCTTACATATTTTAAAATATGATTCCAAAGAAATGAAATGTTTGGGAAAGGGAATGGAAGATTTCAGTTTTTGTAGAGGATACAGAAAGGAAACAAACCCTTTCTCATAATAGTGTAATTTTCCAAGCTTACTAAACATTTATCTTGTCGTAATGCATTGTGCTGGGTTCTGGGAAGTGGCATCACTTCCGGGAAGCAGCATCACTTCCTGGAGTGACAGTACTTCCGGAAGTGATGTCATCACACATTTCCGGGAGCGCGCGCACTCTTAGCATGCACGCATGTGATAACAGAGAGTTCCACCACCTCTTTTCCCAGAAAAAAGCCCTGACTAGAAACCATGTTTGGATTCAAGAATGAGAATGAGCTCTGCTTGTGCTCAGGAGGTCCTTTCCTCCTCCCCTCACACACCACACCAAAAACAAAGACTTCCTGTGGTATTTCCAGACCAATTAGATGCTATAGATTGAGAGGCTCCAACTCTTGCCCAGGGCTTTTTTTCAGGGGGAACGCGGGGAAACGGAATTCCGGAACCTCTTGAAAATGGTCACATGGCTGGTGGCCCCGCCCCTGATCTCCAGACAGAGGGGAGTTTAGATTGACCTCCGCACCGCCAAGTGGCACGGAGGGCAATCTAAACTCCCCTCTGTCTGGAGATCAGGGGGCGGGACCACCGGCCATGTGACCATTTTCTCTGAGGGCAACCCACTGAGTTCTGCCACCCCTTTTCCCTGCTCTTGCCCATAATAGAAAGTGTGGTAGAGAGCGCCCTCAAGTCATAGTTGACTTATGGTGACCCCTGGCGGGGTTTTCATGGCAAGAGACTAATAGTGGTGGTTTGCCATGGCCTGCCTCTGCACCCCTGGTCTTCATTGGAGGTCTCCCATCCAATTACTAACCAAGGCTGACCTGCTTAGCTTCTGAGATTTGACGAGATCAGGCTCACCAGGGCAACAGGATGTACAACATAACTTTATTCTACAGACATAACTCTACACTCTAGGCTTTCTCTCTTGACAAACCAGGAAGAGCTTCCTATCCGGGCTTTCCTTTGACTTCTGAGCCAGGAACTATTCTCGTGCTTCTTGGTTTAACATTGTCTGCAGTTTGAATTAGGGAGGTTAACAAATTACAATGGGTAGCTGTATTGGTCTGCAGTAGAATAGCAAGATTTGAGTCCAGTAGCACCTTAAAGACCAACTAGATTTCCAAGGCAGAAGCTTTTGAAAGTCAAAGCTCCTTTTGTTAGAGAACAGTATTACCTAACTCTTATTGGCTGTTAAGGTGCTACTGGACTTGATTCTTGCTAACAAATTACAGTTTGCATCTTGCCTACAAATCAGAGTTCAATCCAAGAAATGAGCTAATTTTATAAAGCGGCTGATATTTATTTATTTATGTATTTATTTATCAAAATTTACATCCTGCCTTTCTACCTTCGTAAGAGCCACCAAGGTATAAAATGTACATAAAACATAACATATATTAAAACAGCAGCAATTATTTCTATCATCATATCATAATGAGTCACAGGTAATTTTTAACCAGGAAGCCAAGCCTTTGATTTGTGAAAGAGGTGAGAAGAGGGTTGGAAGATGGACTCTGGGAAAATACCAGATCTTGGGGAGAGAGGGGGCGGTACTCATCTCAAGAGCAATCTTCACGCGGGTGTGTTCCTGTCCCCAATACAATAATGTCACTTCCGAAAGTGATGTCATTGCACCAGGCTGCTCAGTCCCCAGCCTGACTTTCTCAGAGGTGGGACCATGTAGCTGTGGGCAGGAGGTAGGGAGCAGGACTGGCCAGCCCAGCTGTCCTGGGGGCATCCCTTGATAAGGAGCAGAGAGTAGGGTTGCCAGGTCCCCTTACTGTCCCAGCAGAAGCTGGGGACTGGGAGCTTACCTTCCTAAAGCATGCACAGTCTCGCATCTGTGCAATGATGTCACTTTTGGTGACATCTTTGTGTAGGTGGAGGAGCATGTGCGCACTTCGCAATGGGCCGATTTGGGCCTCAAAATGGCCCAGTTTGGCTTTTTTTGGGCCCAAATTAGCCTGCTGCAAAGCACATATATGCTCTTGGGGTGGCGCAATGATGTCACTCCCGGGAGTGATGTCATTGCACCACCCCAGGAGCACGTCCAGGAGGCTCATTCCCATGCCTTTCTCCCCCGTTGGCCAGGTGAATGGTGATGGGGGGGATGGAGGGTAAAAGCGGAGGATTTCCCAACCCCACTGGTGTTACTGGAATTGGTCTCCTTGTGAGTAAGAGAATTTGTGGAGGGAATTAGCAAGCAAAGAAGACAGCTATGCAAGAGGCCAGTAACCACAGGGATCGAATCACCAATTTTTACAGGGTCTCTTCGTTATAACAAACGAGGTTGGTGCTTAAAGTCAAACAACAACTTTTATTAAAGAGCAAGATTTCATGCACATACACACACAGAGTTTATGAGGTAAAATGGATACACACACACACACACACACACATACAGAGTCCTAGGAAGTTTAGCCAAAGGTTGGGAATAAAGAGAGGGAGGTAATATATCTACCTATCCAACAAGCAGGGAAGTCCGCGGAGGGAGAGCTTCAAACGTCCAGCGTTCTTGGCCAAGAACAAGAGGCTTAGGGTAAACCTCAAGAGAACAGCTCTTTGGATCTGGTAAGCATGCACGATGAGGGCTTAGGGAAGTGACCCTAAGGGAGCAGCCAGGAAGCGTGCACAATTTGAATGGGCCAAGGCACTACTCTTAGAGTAAAACATGCCCTGAGGTGGAAGAACCTACCTAGCCGTTAGAACAAAGACTCCAACAGTCAGTTCCTGGGAGTGACAAAAGGTTTGATTACCTTGATGGGTAGCAGCCGGGGTGTGTGAAAGCAAATACAAAATTTGTTCTAGCGCTGCACAAAGGGATAGATTGTTAGTGAAGTGCACTGGAGCTAAGTTGATAAATTTAGGTGGGGACTGTACTTTCCCAGGAACAACTGCGCATATTTATGAATGTCATTTGATTAGCAACTCAGTCAAGGACAGGAGATCTCATCACAGGAGGAGGGAAAGGAATGTGCGAAGTGGGGATGACTCTGCGAGACCTTTGTTGCACTGGATTCCTTAGGGGCTGGAGGGGCTGCAAATCCAATCACCTCTAATCATTCTGCATTCCTCTGTGGCATTCCATACAAGCCAGGGTCTCCAATTGTTAGAGGTCCTCTGGCTGCAATACAAACTGCCATTTTAAATAGAGAGGCCTAGTGATCTTTAATATTACTGGCAGCCAGGACTTTTTTTCAGCTGGAACCCGGTGGAACGGAGTTCCGGAACCTCTTGAAAATCGTCATGTGGCTGGTGGCCCCACCCCCTGATCATGGCGTGCGGTGTGGAGGGCAAACTAAACTTCCCTCTCTCTGGAGATCAGGGGGTGGGGCCACCAGCCACGTGACCATTTTCTCCGAGGGCAACTCACTGAGTTCCACCACCTCTTTTCCCAGAAAAAAGCCCTGCTTTAATGTTAAAATGGCTATTAAAGATGGTGCAGGCCAGGCTGACTGCTTACACTGGGGGAATGGGATCCTGAACAGAGAGGCAGGAGCTCTGTGGTGAGTGGGCTGGTTCACCACAGAGCTCGCATTGTTCCTACTCCGTCCTTACATTTTCCTCCTCTTCTTCCTTTCCCCCTCCCAGCCAGGTGTCCAGTATTTTCAGGACATTTCCCCTGGACAGTGTAAGGAAATACTGGACTTTCCGGGTGAAAACTGGACACCTTGCATCCCCAGGTGAGGAAGGAGGGTGAGCCGGAAAACTTTTGAGGCATGTCCTCATTATGAATAACAATAAACCAGAGATTGTTGGGTGTGCTTCTGATATCTGATTATATCCTATATTTTTTATAGCAAAACACTGAGAATTTACTGTATATTGGTTTTCAGCTGGGTTAATGTTGGGTTACCTGCATAACACGATAGGGCACATATAACAAGCCAGAAAGACATGGCTCATTTTCACACTTAATGTTTTCATAGCATGAATGCATGCGGCGAACCACGGACAATACATTTCTATAGCTTCATGGGCATGTCATTTTCAGAAAACGATGGCTAATCTAGTGTGACAAGCATCAACAGAGCTTCCATGCAGCCCAAGTGACCGTAAGTGCTAGGGCCATAAATAAACCAAAAATCACAAGGTTGTAAGATTTGAAAGCAATGAGGTGCAATCCTGGGAAAGAGAATGGAGAGGTCCTCCTGTCCTACTGAGATCAATGGGATGTTTAGTATTTGAAAATTAAAAGAAAATCAAAGTTGAGGCAGGGGTGGAGAGCAGAGCGCTTTGAGTCCCCCCACCTTACAGTATATTCCTAAAGCAAAGTCTTGAGCTCTCTATTGGGGCGTAATCAGGAGTGTTCATCCAAAAGAGACCTTAGGGCCAAACTGGATGTGATGGTGTCTACAGGTCTGACCTATGGACTCTGCTGCCATTTTAAAATGATTTAAAAACGCTGCAAGGGCCCAATCCTTATCAGGTTTACAGCACTCTGGGCCACGGTTACCAGTCCTTCACTCCCATCCTCTTTCCCCCTGCCATTGCTTACCTGGCTGGAGGAGAGGGGGAACGGTGGGGGAACATGCCTCCTGGAGCATGCTGCTGGGTGGCATGGTGCACTCCTGAACTCCAAAGTAGGCTGATGTGGCCCATTTGGGGCCTAAATTGGCCCACCGTGAAGCAAACGAGCTCTCCAGGGCCCTCCCGGCAGCAATTCTGTGCTCTGCAGCGGGTTGAATCAGGCTCATTTGGGGCTGAAATTGGCCCATTGTGGAGCACTCCAGGGCCGCTCTCAGGGTGGCGTGATGCCCTGTATGATGATGTCACTTCCTGGAAGACATCAACAAAGGTGAGCACCAGATCGCCCACCTCCTGCCCAGAGGGTGAGGGGACCTGCCAACCTACCGCGGGCTGAGATGCTCTTGTTGTCCCCCCTGTGCCTTTTCAGGTGCCAAAAGGGCCAGATCCTTCCTCCGGGGGCTGCTTCAGCACTTGAAAAGTCACAGGATAGGAGGAACAAAAGCACTTCTGCCCACTGTGCTGCATTTTTGAATCACTTTAAATGGAGAAACACAGAGCTGGAAGAGAACGCACAGCGAGATGTGTAAACAAAACTAGATGTACAGACCACCCCCTCTGGCTTGCTACCATCTGCTGTGTGGGTTGGTTGGAGACATCAGGGATCAAAACACCACCATGGACCGAGGGGATCAGAACTGTAATACTAGGCCACTGAATTTCTTGACATGAAGCCAAGTGGCTAAGCCAAACAGAAACTCACACTGGGACACCCCTCCCACCCCAAAGACGGCTGGAGTTGACTTACCTTGCCTTACTAGGGTAGCTTTGTATGGAGATGGGTGGTCTTGTAGCTAATGAGACCTTTTGAGAGGCCCTAGTTTGCTCTGGATTCTCCCACATCTCTCCCAGATTGGGCTAACACGTAGGATCTTAACAACTGCAGGTGTAAATGTGTATGGGAAGGAGGTAGTAACGATAACATCTCGGGCGGGGTGGACTGGGTTATTAAAACTTTAATTTTACTGTTAAAAGTCACATGGGCTACAACAGAACAGAAATGCAGTCAATATAAGGTTGCAAAAAACTTTGCCATACAAAAGGCAACATTACAATCAGAATCTGAAAGAAGCCAACTAATTTTAGATTCATTTGTCTTATTAGACTTCAGATTTTTTTTAAAAAGGCAAAAGAAACTTTTCCCTAGCTTCAGCTCTCAATGGACAATCAAATACAATATGTGTTATAGTCTCTATTCTTCCCGCAGAGCATGGAGCAAATTCTTTCAGAGAAGGAAATCCATCAGTAATAGACAGTTAATACTGCTGATGGTAAAGCGTCCGTTCGGGCCACCATAAAGGCTTGTCATAGCCTGGGGACCATCAATGCAGGGGTCATTTCGTAGAAAAAGACCTGGAGGAACTCATTAGCATAACTCATTCGCATATGCCACGCCTCTTGCCATCATCGGAAGTGTGTCATTAGTATAACTGATTTGCATATGCCATACTCCCTGACATCACCTATTCTGGCTGTTTTGGACCCAATCCTGGCCATTCAGGGCCAAAATTGGGCACAAAATGGCAAACAGGGGGCTGAAAATGGCTGAAAAGGGGCCCAAAATGGTCAGGATTGAGCCGCTGATGAGTGGGAGAGTGATCCACCACCCATCAGAGTCCCGATCCAGGCCGTTTAGGCTCCAATCCAGGCCAAAATGGGCCCAAAATGGCCGAGTCAGGTGGGCGGGGCCACCTGACATGTGACTTCTTTGAGGAACTGCCGGAACTGCGTTCCTGTGCTTTCCCCTTGAAATGAGCCCTGCATCAATGTATATAGATATTTTGTTCTATTGTGCTGAAAAGGAAGTCCCAATGCAATAGGAGAGCAAACTCGTCAGGCATGGAAACGTACTATTATAATCCAGCGTGAAAATATGATCCTTGATTGTTTTGTAAAGCTCAGTTGTAGATGAACTGACAATCACATCCATTGACAAATTCAAAATGCACAATTTGGAGTTCATAAGCGTTTCCCTTGATGATGTAAATGAATCTTGGTGAATGAGAGTGGGACCACAAGTGACGGCTGACACAGGTTGGACACTAGTCAGCTTCCCTCAAGTTTTGATGGGAAATGTAGGCATCCTGGTCTTGCAGCTTGGCTCTCTAACTGCTGTCCAATGGACTTTTCAACTGTCACTTGTCCAACATTCCGCCAAGCTGCCTACATTTCCCATCAAAACTTGAGGGAAGCTGGCAAGTGTCCAACCTGTGTCACGCGTCACTTGTGGCCCCGCTCTGAGTGGCAACAGTCCAGAACCCATTTCAGATTTAAGTGTCCACCGAACACAATACTTTATGGAGGACTGTTAAAAGAGCCGTTGAAGAAGCTGACTCCAGTGGTCCCCAAGGGTCCAGCCGCTTTATACCTGGGCTGGGTTGCCAACCTCTGGGGGGGGGGGATGGGGGGATGGAGTTCTCCGGGAATTAAAACTGAATGCCAGACCACAGAGATCAGTTCTCCTGGAGAAAATGGCTGCTTCGGAAGAGGGACTGAATGGCATTATCTCTCCAAAATCCTTTCTCAGACTCCACCTCCAAATCTCCAGGAATTTCCAACCTGGAGTTAGCACCCCTAGGATGAAGACGGGAATAGGCAAAGACTTGCTTGTGTTTGAGTTGAACCGACTCTGTTGGGCCACCTGGATTCGCTTGCTCCAGGCCACAGCAGCCTTCCAAGATAGTGGCCCACTGTAGGGTTGCCAGCCTCCAGGCGGGGGCTGGAGATTTCCTGGAATTACAACTGATCTCCAGACTATAAAGATCAGTTCCTTTGGAGAAAATGATGCTATGTGTGTGTGTGTGTGTGTTGGGGAGGGCAGACTCTATGACATATACCCTGCTGAGGTCTGTTCCATCCCCAAAGCCTGCCTGCCCCAGGCTCCACCTCTGAATAGGGGGTGTCAACACCCAGAGTTACAATTGATCTCCAGACCACAGAAATCAGTTCCACTGGAGAAAATGGCTGCTTTGGAGGCTGAACTCTATAGTGTTATACCCCACTGGAGTCCCTCTGCTCCCCGAAACCCATTCTCTCTACCCCCCCCCGAAATCTCCAGGAATTTCCCATCCAAAACTGGCATCCCTACCTCTTACTTTCCAGGAATTTCCCAGCCTGGCCTGCTGGGATCTTTCCCAGTAAGTTAAAGGGCCACTCAACCCCTGGTGGTGGGGGTTAGCAGATAAACTTAGTAAGAGAAGAAAGCCGCTGTCTCTGCAGTTGAGGGGCAGCAGCTAGAACCGATACTATCTAGTTACTCAACCCTGCTCAGATGAAGTTTTCGAAGTGAGACTACCGGGGCTCTGGGCTGTCACCGTGGATATTTCCAGGCAATCATTAACTGCAGCTGCTTTAGCTTGCAAAAGGCTCACCTGCAGAATCGCTCAAGCAGCTGCAGTTAGTTATTGCTTACAGTCGAAAGTTATCTTGAAGCAACAGCACAGGCTGGTGAGGAAACCTTCGGGCTGCCAGTAAATGCTGCCATTCAGAATTTTCATCCCAATAATAATAGCAGCAGCAAAACTGTCCTCAAGACAAAATTAATTCCATTTGCCTGACTGTGATCCAAATGGTAAACCAAGAGGAACTCTGAGGGCGAGCGCCGTTTGTGGCCTTTGGAGTGAACACAAAATCAAAATGGCTGTGCTGGGCCAAAGTAAAGGTCCAATTCATCCAACGCTCTGTTTCCAAGCTGGCAGGCAGAAATGCACCAATCTTTCCCACATTTTGGCTTGAGGGCTTTTATAAACCTCTAATCCTGCAAGGAAGGGAGACCACACAGTGGAGACATCTGCCTTTCCAAACCTCCCAGTGGAATCAGCCTGAAGCAGAACATCATCTGGCTGCTCCCCACTTTGGCTACTGGGAAATTATTTATTTACAGAAAATTTGTAAGCACTTCCAAATGCCTTCTTCATAATTCTGTTTTACACCCTTGCCTTAAAGCTATCAAAGTGGGTGTCTCCCTCACGCTCTCCAGGAGGCTGTTCCATTATACCACGGCTGTGATATAGGAAGCACGACAGCTGAATGGACCCTAATGCAGAAGGGCTCAGCAGGAGGAAACTGTTGCAATGATCAGAGATGTTGAATCTGTTCCTACCAGAAGAGGCAGTCAATCTGATATGTGGGTCCTAGGACAGGATGGGTTTTAAAGGTAAGCACCAGCAGCTTCAACTGAGATGGGACGTATCCTGGCTGTCATTGCAAAGTCTTAAAAACTGGAGTAACTTGAGAAAAAGGATTTACTTCTGCTAACATATGGACAGCTACATTTTGAACTGATTGTCATTTCTGGACAGTCTTCAAGGGCAGTTCCATATAAAATGTGTTACAATAGTCAAGCCTTTAGTTACCATAGCATGGCTCAGTGTGGCCAGACTGCATGAGTCCAAAAAAGAGAGAAAAGTCATGTGCTGAATGCAGCTGAAAAAAGCACATTTCTAGCCATGGTACTAGCCGGTCCTAAAAAAGATGCTCTCTAACTTTTAACAGGGGTTGCTAAAGCTTCAAGGACATCAGCTTTTCTGTCCAACATCACTTCTGCCTTTGTCAATGACAGAAGTAATGTCTGAAACTGACAACTTCCAAGTGATGAAGTGCATACAGTCCCAAAACATCAGCAACCACGAGGAAGTCCATTTAATCAAGGAAGTAATTAAATGAACGCAAAAAACACAGGATGATCAAATATAAGAATTAAGGGGAACGACAAAGATCAGTTTTAATCTGTAGTGACTGGCAAGCGTTTTGGAAACGCCTAAGAAAAAGATCCACACATTTCTCTTTCACTGTATAAAGCATTGAGACATTTTCTTACAATTACCCCTCCCCCAACTTTGTTTCTTTTATCCTGCAGCTTGGCGGGCTTGCATGAGTTATTGCAAGTTATTTATCCAAGAAGATCCTTTAAAATTTTATATTTGTTCTTTGCTTGTGGCACATCGGGAGCCTGGACCACATCAGGTGATCACTGGTAGATGACTAATCTTGCTTAATGGCGGTGGTTTGGCTCCCTTTTACTGGGATGGCTTCAACCATCTTTTCTTCTGGCGATAAAGAAACAGTGGGTTCTCGTTGGCTGCCAAAAAGGCTATGCTGTAGATCATGGGGCCTGCATGTCCAAAACCCTTTTGGGACAGGAACAATGGGAAGGAGGAGAATTGGGTGAGAATGAGTGAAAAAGCTGGTCAGATTTAACCTGTTACCTGGGGTCTACTCCTGGTATTGTCAGTAGAGGCTGCTGGTACAGTGGCAAGAGATCTTTGGATTGGGGTTTATTATCAGAGTGCTGCATATATCATGTAATCTGAATGAGAGAATGGGCAGTGGAGGCTGAGCTTGAACAGAATACCAAAATGATTTCAGCTGTCTGTCAAACATCCCGCCATTATTTTCATTCTGAGACATGAAAGGAAAGGATGAGACACATCTGACATTGTATTGTCGAAGGCTTTCACGGCCAGAGAACGATGGTTGTTGTGGGTTTTCCGGGCTGTATTGCCGTGGTCTTGGCATTGTAGTTCCTGACGTTTCGCCAGCAGCTGTGGCTGGCATCTTCAGAGGTGTAGCACCAAAAGACAGAGATCTCTCAGTTGAATTATGTTAGACAGACTGAGAGATCTCTGTCTTTTGGTGCTACACCTCTGAAGATGCCAGCCACAGCTGCTGGCGAAACGTCAGGAACTACAATGCCAAGACCACGGCAATACAGCCCGGAAAACCCACAACAACCAACATCTGACATTATTAATGATTACAAGATCCAAAGATGCTTCCTTGGCTTTCTTTGTTCAGTGATCTTTAATGAGATGCGGTGGGACCGATGCAAGGAAGATGGTTAATTCATCGTTGGGTTTATTCATGAGGTCTCAGACCCCTGATAGTTCCTGCCTGTGCCAGACACTTGTACTTCCCCCCCACCCACAAAACTAGAACATTTGTTTGCCAACAAGCAAGGGGAAAGTATGTACCATACCAAATATTTGTGCCATTTGGTAAGGAAACAAATATCATATGCCAGCAGTTGCTAATTGAGCTGAAGCACATTTGGGTAATTTTGTTTAGCAAAAATTTAAACAATTGTTGGGAGCAGAGGATGAAGAATCAGGTGTGAAGTTCATGTTGTATCTCCTGCTGCTAAACAGGTTAATAGATGGCTACATTTTCACAAAAACAATTGCATTATTTACTTGGTTCTAACTGAATCTGCATCGCTTGGTAAGATCTGAAGCTAGAGAATGTCTAGCGAAGTTTTTCACAACATTTTGTCTTACTGGGGGCCCACAATGCATTGCATGCCTCACTTTCTTTCAAAAGAAGATCAAAGCTGGACCCTGAGGGCATAATGTCAGAAAATTGTGATGGCTTAAGAGGAGAAGAGAGCCACACTGAGGCCTAGCCGGGACAGATTCTTTATGGTGCTCTGTCTAGCATAATTCAAGTATAACTGATGAAAGACAGCTTGGTCTGAATTTGGGTGATGTACCAAAGACATGGAGGTTAATACATCAGCTTTAGAAAACAGATAACTAGGAAATTAATCTGGAGTTCTTCAGGACCATGGGTAAATAAATGTGATACTTTCGGGTATGTTATCTTTGAGAGTAATACGTGGCTAGTTCAAGTGAGCATGCAGAATGGTCTGTCTATACATTCATTTGGTGAAGAGTATTCTCAAGTCATGGCTGATTTATGATGACTCCTGGTGGGGTTTTCACAGCAAGAGATTAACAGAGGTGGTTTGCTATTAGAGGTGGGCACGAATCAAATTACGACCCCCAAAAATGCACTAAGTGGGCTGGTTCGTGGTTCATTAACACGCTGTTCATGGAGCCACGTGTTAATGAACCCCCATAACTTTTTCAGGCCTGGTTTGTGCGGGTTGTGAGCATTCGTGACCCCAGACAGGCTGGTGCCACTGAGGGGTGTATGAAATTGACAGCCCCCTTCTCCTGCCACCAGCGAGTGGCAGGAGAAGAGGGCTGTCCTTTTCACACACCCACACCGGGTTCAGCCCATGAGCCGAAGCTGGCGTAGGGTCTGTGAAGCTGACAGCCCCCGTTCTCTTTCTGCCCAGGGTGGCAGGAAAACAAGGGTTGTCAGTTTGACAGACCTGGTGCCGGGTTCAGCCCATGGGTGTTTTGAAACTGACACACTTCTCCTGCCACTTCAGGGTGACAAGAGGAGGGGACTGTCAGTTTCAAACACCCTGCACTGGCTTCAGAAGCCAGTGCTGGGCATTTGAATTCCACGAACTACAAACCATGAACTGATTCGTGAACTGGTACAAGTTTGTGGAAGTTCGTGGTTTGTAGTTTGTGGAACAGCTACGAACCACGAATCAGAGTTTTTTTTGGTTCGTGCCCATGTCTATTTGCTATTGCCTGCCTCTGCAACCCTGGTCTGCTTTGGAGGTCTCCCATCCAATTGCTAACCAAGGCCAACCCTGCTTAGCTTCTGAAATCCTACAAGATCAGGCTCACCTGGGCAATCCATAGGTCAGGGCATACATTCGTTTAACATGTGCATAAAAAATAGTGATTGATGAACCTCCCTCCATT
The DNA here is from genome assembly GCF_028583425.1 of Eublepharis macularius. Taxonomy (NCBI): domain Eukaryota; kingdom Metazoa; phylum Chordata; class Lepidosauria; order Squamata; family Eublepharidae; genus Eublepharis; species Eublepharis macularius. The sequence continues at coordinate 14,610,142 of NC_072802.1, forward strand.
CAAATTGGAATAGGTTTGCTGTTTGTTGGTGTGCACTCAAAAGAAACTCATCTGTTTGCAAACATTTTTTTCCTGATTTGGTGCGTGTATGCTGATATTACTGCATGCACTGTAGTTTGGTTTCACCCCACAGAGCCAATGATAGAAGAGAGTTGTGGGGAAATTCAACCTCCCCCATTCCCAAACACACACTCAAGAGAGGGGTTTAGACCAAAAAGAGCGAAATAAGAATCAGTCAGGAGATACTTGCTAGGCAAAAGACTAGATTATTTCAAGGAAAGTTTCATAGAAAGTAAACATCAAAGTCCTTCTATGCATGCATTTACAGAGCAGCTGCACACCAGAGTATGATTGGAGGAAAGCCTGGAAGCTTCCTTCTCTCCCATGAAGTTGGATCTCATGGATCCACTCTGCGACTGATCCACTCTTCCTCCTGACACAAGAAGTAACCTCTCTTGTTGTCAAGGGCTCCTCTGGTGAAAAGGGAAGTCTCCTTGTGTTACTGTTACTGCAACAGATCTGCAAGCTCCAACCTGTGACTCAGCTATAGTAGTTTACCTTGTGAACATGAATCTCAGCCTTCACTTTCAGCCTTAGGTAGGCGAATTCTGGATTGTTTCAGCATCCAGCCAGTTATGATTATGCTCTCTGTCACGGTTCTCCGCAGGCTAATTTCCAGCATTGCAACCAGCTTTGGCCTTGGAATTCCAAACATTCACAGAATATATTCCTTGTCACCTTGTGGAGATACAACATGTAAATTGGCCCATATTCATCTCATCTGTAAAAAAATCTTAAAAGGAAAGCAACACCCTCCGTTGGTTTTTCATGCGCTATCTCCATTGTGGGCCCAAGCACACTCCATAGAGGGCTGAGATGTGTGACAAGCAGGGCTTTTTTTCAGCTGGAACGCAGAGGAACGGAGTTCCGGAACCTCTTGAAAATGGTCACATGGCTGGTGGCCCCGCCCCCTGATCTCCAGACAGAGGGGAGTTTGGATTGCCCTCCGCGCCGTCGCAATCTCAACTCCCCTCTGTCTGGAGATCAGGGGACGGGGCCACCAGCCATGTGACCATTTTCTCCGAGGGCAACCCACTGAGTTCCACCACCTCTTTTCCCAGAAAAAAAGCCCTGGTGACAAGCTCTGATTTCATAAATCTGCATCTTTGACTTGTGGATTAGCCGTTTAGTACTCTGAATGGCTTCCGTGTCTCGTTGGCCTTTTAAAAAGGAATAAATAGAAGCAATCTGCTGTGATGGAGCAAAGAAGCCTCTCTGATTGTTTTCCCAGCATGTCCCAGCCTTCAGGCAAAGCAAGCCGTTCGTTTTCATGGTCGTTTAGCCACCAGAGACTGTGTTTACCTCCTAAATGGAACCTCTGCCTTGCTGCTCCCAGTCATCTCGAATTCTCATTACACCAAGAGTCAAGCAGTAACAGATGACAGAAAAGAAGCCAGACGTAATTGTTTTTTAAAGGAAAATTTAACGGGATTATCTTGTGGGGTGGTAGCTCTTAGTGGTAGCTCCTAGTGAAGGCCCAGACTTTGTTTCTGTAATCAAGAGATGCGCCATTTAATTAAAAAAACATTCGATTTATATACCGCTCTTCAGAACAACTTAACATCCACTCAGAGTAGTTTACAAAGTGTGTTATTATTATCCCCCCAACAATCATCCAGTGAGGTGGGTGGGGTTGAGAGAGGTCTGAGAGAGCTGTGACTGACCCAAGATCACTCATCTGGCTTTAAGCAGAGGAGTGAGGAATCAAACCTGGTTCTCCAGATTAGAGTGCTGTCCCTCTTAACCACTGGAATTTGCAATTACACTATAGATTGGTTTAGGTCCCCCTGAGAATTGTGCCCCTTTAATCCTATGATGGCTCACTCATGACCTTACCTAAGAATGTAAGAATATAAGAGATGCCCTGTCAAGTCAGGCCCGTAGCCCATCTAGTCCAGCATCGTGTTTCATACAGTGGCCAAGGCTATGCCCTGGAAGGCCACCAAAGAGGGTTCAGAGGTCAAGGCCTTTCCCTAATGTTGCCTCCTAGCTGTGATGTTACTTATTCTGGACATCAAAGGCCTTTTGAAAGGAGATTTATAAATGGCCTTTACGTGTAGCTGATCAGTGTCACAGCATATAGACAAGTAAAGGGGAAAATGGATGAATGATAGCCGCATTGAATTCTTGGATGAAATATTGGCATCCATGTAAGGAAAGGGCCATCCTTCTCCGTCACATCAATTTTTTATCCTGTAGAAATGCAAGCTTGGCTGCCTAAAATGCATCACCATTTAGACCAATGATGTTGGAAACGTGGAGCTCCCAGTGCCGATTATATTCATTGTTAGCGATTCCGTCTCCAAGTAAATCAGTTTGGGAGCCCATTTGGGCGAATTATTACCAGGCAAATAGCAGACGACACTTTGCCTCTGAATCCGTTGCTGGTATTTAGAAAAAGCAGAGGGTCTTGTAGCATCTTAAAGACCAACAGATTTGTTGCAGCATAACCTGTGGGGAGCTGGAGCCCACTTCATCACATGCATAAGGGCTGATCCTCGGTTGCAGATATATACACACAAATATATAGGGGAAATGTAAACACTAGTGCTAAAAGGACACAAAAGGTACAATTTGTAGCAATGGAATACTCAGCATAGCAAGGTAAATACCGTGACCATGGAGAGGGCAACATTTGGTGATAACACCATCTTCTAACATTAATTGAACACTTTCAGCAGGAAAGAAATCCCATTTCAGATTTAGATTGCTTTTACACAGGGATTTTTCTCCACATGGAAAGAATTCTAGTTTAATGCAGGGGCATTAAATGAGAATGTTCCCATGACGTCATGCTCATTCCAAGCATGATTCGTGGCTCCCCCAGGGTTTTAATCTTTAAACTGGTTAAAAAAGAAATTTTTAATCTGGCTCAAAATCTGGAGTGGTTGTATATGTGTGTGTGGCCATTTCTGCATGTCCTTAGAGGAACGGTTCACCCTTGGAACTTTGGTGGCTTTCCCCCAAGCATGCACATTTTATTGTTTGCCAATAATAATAATGATGATGATGATGATGATGATGATGATGATGATGATGATGATGATAAGCCAAGGCCACCCAGCTGGCTTCAAGCAGAGGAGTAGGGAATCAAACCCACTTCTCCACATTAGAGTCCTCCTGGCACTCTTAACCACTATACCAAACTGGCTGTCAAATGTGTGCATTTTTTTTAAAAAAACAAACAGGTTTTCTGCATCTTTACCAGGGCTGCACCTGCTCTGAAGTTTTCTTTTGTTGCAGGTTTCCGGCAGATTTTCTTTTGCATTTTATGGCATATGAAATGGAAGCATTTCTGAAGAAACTTTCTACTCCGAAGTCTCCATCCAGTTCTTCCCCAGAAGCTCCTGCCCTTCCTTCTTCACATTTCTGTTCAGCTGCAGAAGCCTGCTTGCGACATTAGCTGCATGCAATTGCACACGTGTAAAGTAAAAAAAAAATAAAAGGGGGATCGGGTGCTTTTAGTCTATGATGATGAAAGTGCCCAACTTCCCCTCCAAAACCACTTTTCTTGGGGACTGTTTGGAGGTTTTCTTGCAACCTCACAATGAAAGGTAAGCACTTATGGTATTTGGTTTTGAGTCCTGCATGTGGAAGATGAGGTGCTGGAGCGAATTAGCAAAACATAGACCTAAAGCAGGAAAAGGATTGGAACAATGGACTATGTAGAAAATGGCCTGTGTGGCGGGGAATGTCCATGCGGATACTCCCACTATGGGGAGGGGGGCAGAGCTAAGTTCTACTTTCAGAATGACACATGGCATTACGCTGCTGCCATCTTTTAGGGTTTTAAAGGACTTCTCCCACCTCTCCCTGCCAAGCTGAGCTGTAGTGTTACAGGAAACAGAAGTGAGGGGAAGAGGGGTCCAGGACACAGGGGGTTCTTCTGGTGTGGCACACTTGTGCTTTTGTGCAGGCACGACAAGGGAAAGGGGGGAGAGTGAGGCCACCCATTTCCACATTGCTTGTTGATTCTCCCTTTATGGGAGTACATTTTTGTGTGTCTGTGTGGAAGGGCCTTAATTAAATAGAAGAAAACTTGCTGATAGATTCTAGTTTAGCAATTATCTAATGCTGGATTTTCCCTTTGAAGTATTCATTTTGCAGAATCGTAGAGACTTTCATCTCAACAATGCAATGTCCTGGCAGAATGAACCCTTCACCTATTGCTTTCTGAACATTGGCAGATTTGTGCCAATTTTTTTTTGTCAACACTGATCTCTTTGTCCTGTATACACAGTAGAAGGATAGCATTGTTAAGCTACACAAAAGTTGTACATGGGGATCAGGAGCCCATGTCACATTTAACAATAGCATCACATACGGAGATTGTCACACAATGAAATTGCCACCACCTCTTGTGAAAAATGAATGGTTTTATAGAGCTGGAAATGGTTTGAGATCTGTTAATAAATTTAATTAGACTTTGAAATGGCAAAAAGAAATCCAGATAAAATGCTCTAATTTTGAACAATATTGTAATCATCTCAGGGGGGCAAATATGATCTGATTAGTTATTAGCAACTTTAAAAATGAGATTGCATTCTAATATGTTTACTGACTTCCATTACATTTACTGAGTGATACAAAATTTGATTAAAAAAAACTCCAGACAAATGCACATAGTAGCTGAGCGGTTCTTTTATTGCTCTTTGTGATATGCAAAGCCTAATCGTTCAGCTTGGACAACCAAGCAGCCCCCAAAGAAGTTGATTTATTTAGGGTAATGAGTTTGAGATGAATGTGAAATCTTTCAGAGCTTCCATGAACTAGAGTGTCACTTACATTAAAGAGATCCATTACATACCTTCAAATAAATGCACAGCTATATATCTGGAAATTATCTCTTAAACAGGGAGTTCTTCAGTGACTTATTGTCTCCTATCATACTGACTGCGCTGTTGCTATAAGTCATTTTCTCTAAATGCAGGATGGGGCGAGCTGAAGGTTCGAAGGAGATGCTGCTGATTGCGACGTTTTTTGGCCTGTTTATATCATCATTAATTTGGGCTGAAGCAGCCTCCGGTTTGCCACACTCAGGGCTGACAGCCATTATCGGTGAACAGAACCCCCAACACCATCCAACTTGTGCCAAACAACAGGCCAAACAGTTTCGAACTGCACAGTAGCGACTGTGCTGGAGTTCCATTGCCTTCTACCTCACAGGTGCTTCTGTTTTGTCGGCACTGTCCCCCCAGGAACATGGAGAGTTGGGCCAGGGCACCAAGTGATTCTAAGAGGAACTTCGACTCCCATTCAGCTTTTTGAAAACATGTGCCAAATAAGACCAATAACCAAGACCTAGCTGCTTTCACACATGCTAAATAATGCACTTTGAATCCACTTTCAATGTACTTCACAACTGAACGCTAGCATGCTCCCAGTGTGGCGGAAGTGATGTCATCATGCTTGCCGGGAGCGTGTGCGCATGCTCCCCAACAAGGTGAGTGCCAGGACTCCAACCTCCCGTTGGGAGATTGAGGGGGCCTGGCCACCCCATACAGTGGAGAGGTTTCCTCCATGACTCTGTCCATTGGTTTATCCCTCCCTGCAATGCATCTTCCGTTGTGTGGCTTGTTTATCCTAGCCTCACCTTTTTAGGTTTGCTGCCTTTGGTCTTGGCAATGCCACCAGTGAGATGGTTCCTCTCCTGCCCCCTTTTCCTGTCACATGACTCTGACGCAACATGACTTCCTGCAACTCAGTGGGTCCCTTGAAAAATGGAGTCCTGGATCTGGAAAGCTTGAAGACCACTGACTTCGGCAAGTTTCATTCCTTCATTAGGCCAGATGAAAAAAACAACAACAGCAGGGATTGTCATTCTGTCCTCTTCTTGACTAGTCCTGCATTAATTAGTCATCTGCTTACAATCCACACTTATTCTGGCGTCTTTGCAGCCTCACCCCACCTGCTTCACTAGAATTGTGAGGCTTTTAATTTTCCATTTGACTCTTTCTCCTTAAGAGAGGTGCCAAATTGATTTTCTGGTGTCAGAGGAAGCTTGTAAATGACTGTAAAACAACAACATCAGAAGTCACACAAAAAAGTAAACATTCCGTGAAAGGCCCATTCCCTTTCATGGACTTTCTGTATGTAAAAGAGAAGACAGAGCTAATGATCTGCGGATTTGAAAATTAGAATTATAAGGCTGGCAACAAAAGATAGGCTGAAGTATGGGGGATAAAAAAACTCAGATATCTTCGCAGTAAAGTCGAAGTTATATGTTTACTTAAGATATGGGTATTATGGAAGAGTTATTGACTAAGTAACGAGCTTAAAGAAATTCTGTAAAATGTCCAAATGGTATGTCTCCCTCTATGTTTTCATTTATTTGTTTGTCCTTTGTTTTTATGCTTTTGTTTCTTTATGTGAACTTTTGTTTGTCATTTGTTGTAATAAAATATTTATTTTTTAAAATAAGTAAACATTCCACGCAAAGAAAAACCATTTTAATGCATAACTCTTACTCAAGCTCTGGCGTATAACTCTTACTAAGGTAACAGAGTTGGTCATAAGGAATGGTCTGTCATTTGTATGGTGCTAATAGAATTGCCAGCCTCCAGGTGGTGGCTGGAGATCTCCCAGAATTACAACTGATCTCCAGGTGGCTAAGATCAGTTCCCCTGGAGAAAATGGCTGCTTTGGAGGGTGGACTCTATGGCATTATGCCATTCTGAGGCCCCTCCCCTCTCCAAACCCTGCCCCAGGCTTCACCCCCCAAATCTCCAGGAATTTCCCAGCCTGGACCTGGCAACCCTAGGTGCTAAAGACTTTTAATCAATGCTTACTTTGTCCAGTTGAGGAATGGGGCTTTTCTCGTTGGGTCCTGTTCCTCTAAGACAGTGATCTTCAAAAATCCCTAGATAGCCGCATTGAGCTGCAAACATGTGATTGCACAGCCATGTGACCTCCAGATTAGATGACTGTAACTCACTCTACACAACCTTGGGTCTGACCTGGAAATTGCAATGGGTCCAAAATGCTGCTGCTCGTGTCCTGACAGGAATCTCATTCAGGGCACATGTGACTCCAACTCTGCAGCAGCTGCATTGGCTCCCCGTGAAGTTCTGGATCAGGTTCAAGGTTTTAGTCTTGACCTATAAAGCCCTAAACGGGCTGGGACCAGCATACTTGTACATACAGGTCCCTCTCCCTGTATGTACCCAGAGAGCCCTTAGATCTGCAGGTAAACACTTACTGGTGGTCCCTGGCCCCAGGGAGGCTTGGCTGGCCTTGACCAGGGCCAGGGCATTGTCCGTCCTGGCCCTGACCTGGTGGAACTCTCTGTCAGAAGACACTCGGGCCCACCAAGATCTTTTCAGCGGGCCTGTAAGACAGAGATGTTCCACCAGGCATATGATTGAGACCAGCACTGGATCCATCTAAGTAGCCTCCCTGCTGATCGCTTACCAGTTGAGGGGGAGGGGCTATATGGTCCACCCGCTCCTCATACATTAGAGAGTTAGAGTTCACCAACCCACAACTCTGCCCTCTTTCCCCTTGTGTATGGTGTGCTGGGAAAGGGGAAGGCGCCCCATCTGAGATACTGAAATTTATGCTGCCGTGTCGAGATGTGATTTTATTGTCCTACCGTTTTATCTGTTGTAATGTATCCATTGCTGTACCCCGCCCTGAGCCCGCTTGCAGGGAGGGTGGGCTATAAATGTAATCAATCAATCGATCGATCAATCAATGACATAAAATTAGGTACCAGAAATGAATCCCAAAAAGGCAAAAGGGAAGTCTGGGTATGAAATATGACATAATTCTAAATTAAATTTTTGTATACACAAAGGAGGTGTGTGCTGTGGAGGCCCACAAACTGCCGCTACTGTGCATCAAAGTCCCCAGGTTCCTAAACCCTCCTGCGCTCTCAGAGCGGTGTGATGACCTCACTTTCAGGAAGTGCTGTCGTCACACAAGCCAGGAGCATGTTCCTCTGCTTTGCCCGGGGCTAATCTGGCCCGTTTGGGGCCAAAATTGTCCCCAGTGAAGTGTGGGAGCACGTGGGAAGTGACACCATCGCGCTCCGCTGGGAATGCACCCGGTGTGCACTTCCATGGGTTGTCTGCCAGTGGTGGGCAATTGCAGAAGGAGTTTGCCACCTCCCGCCGATTGCCAGTGATCAGTGGACAACCGGTCAAAAGCCTGGGAGACTGCCTGCCACTGGTTGGTAAGCCTAATGTGCTTACTGGGGAGTATATGCGGGAATCTAAGCAGAAAAGAAGGCGCGACATGGACAAATTAACAAGGAAATTGAAAGAACAAGAAGAATTGGACTATACATCAAGTTGGGAAAAATTTAAGAAATATGTGGAGAAAAAGTGGGACATGAAGGGGAAACTGTGGTCTTTGGAGAATTGAAGGGGAGATAGAAACTTACTTAAGGTCAAAAAGGGGTATATTTTACTGTATTTTATTGGATTATTATAGTATATTTACAGGGGTGTGTAAGTTTGAGTAATAAGGTTATAGGGAATTTATGTGAAATATAAATAATATAGATAATTGGTATGTAAGGAATAGTATGATACACATATATATGTATTTTTTATTTAGTATATGTACCTATTATTACTTATATAATTTTTATATTTTTATTTAAGATAAGTAATATATTAAGTGTAGATAGCTAAGTTAAGTAAAGAGATCTGCTTAGTATGTATAATATAGATATACATTATAGACTTTAAGAATTTATATGATATACTTTTTAGATTAAGTTGGGTATGGAAAACTGCTGGGAGTCACCAGAATAGGGCGGGGGGAAGGATGGGGAAAATGTCATAGGGTAGAAAATGATAATGATTTTTGTGTATGTTTGTGAACCCATCCAATAAAAATTTTTCAAAAAACAAAGAAAAAAGAAAAGAAGGCGTGAGGGGTGTGTGTGTGGCTGGATGTGGGTGTTTTGAAATGAGGAGGACTACAAATTACTGTATGGATTAACTCACTGACTTATACTAATGTACGTTAGATCTCTGTTTCACTTCTGTTGAGAAAAGGGGGAATGTATAGTGAGCTTGCAAGAACAGGGATCCAGAAATTCTGCTCCCGAGGCTGACCCAATTGCCTTCTATAGATTTCTTTTCACTGATGTGTCAGCGCACAGCAGGTAGCCTTTCTGCCAGTTGATGGTTGGAGGAATATTTTGTAAATTTTACAGGGACATGAAATTCCACTCTCAGAGTACTGAGATTTGCTTTTTATATTTTATTCTTTTTCATTAAAAGTATAAAGTTCTCGTGAATCTGCCCTGCTGTTGCGTATCCTGCTCAGAGGCAGATTGCTGTGTGGGGCTTATGGCATCAACATCCAGCGGGACAATTACTTTAGAGAGCACTATGTGAGGAAGCCATTCGAAGTCAACAGTAAGGAAGGTAGGCAGTCTGAGGCATTACAAACCAGGCCAGGCAGGTTTGGGGTAGATGTGGGGTCGCCAGGTCCCCTTACAGTCCCGGCAGGAGGCTGGGAACCTGGTGCTTACCTTCCTTGTGGCCCCAGCATGCTTCGCTCTCATGCGCAAAGCGTGTGCAGCCCTGCGTCCATGCGATAATGCCACCTCCAGTGTTGTAGCTTCTCAGTGACGTCATTGCGTGGGTGGAGGAGCATGTGTGCACTTCACAACGGGCTGATTTGGGGCCCAAATCGGCCTGCTGCAAAGCGTGTGAGCACTCTCAAGGCACTGCAGTGATGTCACTCCCGGGATTGATGTGGTTGCGCCGCTACTGGGAGCACATGTAAGAGGCCTGTTCCTGAGCTTTTCTCCGCCGCTAGCCAGGTGAATGGTGGCTAGGGGGGAGGGGTGAAAGCAGGGCATCCCCCACCCCCACCGGGGGAATGGGATCCCTTGGTAGATGGCGCTTGCAGCTTGCAAGTAGCACGCCACCATTGGTATGGCACTGGTAGTTTACTCAAAGCACAACGCACAAGTGAGAAGAAAAACCACCTGCATATGGAAAACTGGCAAGCCAGGAACATTTCTAGTTTAACCTTCTCCCTGACACGTGTGGAATCCATTTTCCCCCAAAGGGAAAACATTCAATAGGCAACTCCCTCTGTCAGCTTAAAGTGGTTTACATTTGCTATCTGAACTTTGTTTCTGTAGACTGGAACTGAAAGATAATTTGGCCTAACCTGGCCTAGGGAAGCTGAGTTAAGTGGCCTGTGCTGTGACTGATGGCAGCTCTATAGAGGCTGCCTGGCCTAATCTGCTCCTCACTGCGAGAGGTTCTACAAGACAACGACCTATGGGAAGCTTTCTCGATAAGTTAAAGTGCCAGTCCTCCTCAATTGCTGTCAAGGCCCTGAAGCGTTGGACCTAGGGTTGCCAAATCTGGGTTAGGAAATTCCTGGGGATTTTGGTTTAGAGCCTGAGGAGGAAAGGGTTTGGGGAGGGGAAGAACCCGGGTGGGGTATAATGCCATAGAATCTACCCTCCAAAACAGCCATTTTCTCCAGGGGAACTGATCACTGTAGTCTGGAGCCCGTTGTGGGGAAAATACAATGGGTGAGCAAGTGGGTATTGCCTCATGCTCCATGCCTGATCCTGGCTGGGTGAAGAGGGGGTGGGTATTGCCTCATGCTCCTCTCCTAATCCTGATTGGTGAAGGGAGGGCGAGTGCTGTCTCCAGCTCCGTGCATGAATCCAGCAGGGTAAAGGCGGGGGATGGGCACTGCTACCTACTCCGCTTCTGATCCTGGCCAGGTGAAGATAGGTTGGACATTGCATCCTGCTGATCCTGGCCAGGTGAAGGCGGGGGGGGGGGAGGCGTTGCCACCTGATATGGCCTTGATCTTGGCTGGGTGAAGGCAGGGGGTGGGCATTGCCAACTGCTCCACGCATGATCCCAGCTGCATGAGGGGGGGGGGAAGGCATTGCCACCTGCTCTGTGCCTGATTCCGGCTGGGTGAATGGAGGACAGGATTGGCTTCTGCTCTGCTTCTGATTCAGTCCAGGTGAAAAGGGCAGGCATTGCTGCCTGCTCTGTGTCTGATCCCAGCTGGGTGAAGGGGGTGGGCATTGCTGCCTGCCTGATTCCGACAGGTTGAAGGGGGAATGGGCATTGACACCTACTCGGCTCCTGATCCAGGTTGGGTGAAGTGGGGAGCGGGAATCACCTCCTGCTTTGCACCTGATCCCGGCTGGGTGAAGGTGTGTGTATGTGTGTGTGGGGAAGGCATTGCCACTGGCTCCACTCCTGATCCTAGCTGGGTGAAGGGGGCGGGCATTGCTGCCTGCCTGATTCTGACAGGTTGAAGGGGGAATAGGCATTGACACCTACTCGGCTCCTGATCCAGGTTGGGTGAAATGGGGAGCGGGAATCACCTCCTGCTTTGCACCTGATCCCGGCTGGGTGAAGGTGTGTGTATGTGTGTGTGGGGAAGGCATTGCCACTGGCTCCACTCCTGATCCTAGCTGGGCGAAGGGGGCGGGCATTGCCGCCTGCCTGATTCTGACAGGTTGAAGGGGGAATGGGCATTGACACCTACTCGGCTCCTGATCCAGGTTGGGTGAAGTGGGGAGCGGGAATCACCTCCTGCTTTGCACCTGATCCCGGCTGGGTGAAGGTGTGTGTATGTGTGTGTGGGGAAGGCATTGCCACTGGCTCCACTCCTGATCCCAGCTGGGTGAAGGGGGCGGGCATTGCTGCCTGCCTGATTCTGACAGGTTGAAGGGGGAATAGGCATTGACACCTACTCGGCTCCTGATCCAGGTTGGGTGAAGTGGGGAGCGGGAATCACCTCCTGCTTTGCACCTGATCCCGGCTGGGTGAAGGTGTGTGTGTGGGGGGGGGCATTGCCACTGGCTCCACTCCTGATCCTAGCTGGGTGAAGCGGGAAGGTCATTGCCAACTGCTCTGCTCCTGATCCCAGCTTGGTGGGTGGGCATTGCTGCCTTCTCCACGGCTGATTCAGGTGTCTTGAAAGGGGGCAGACATTGATACAAGGCGGTTGTAAGGGGCATACTAATGGACTTAAATGGCAGAGCAAGGAAAAAGAAAGAGGAGAAAAGACAAGAGATTGAGGAGAAAATAAAGGCCAAAGAAATACAGTTAAAAAAAAGACCAGGGAAAAAGAAAATACATCAGGAAATTAAAATTCTTCAAGAACAGTTAACAGCAATGAGTAATAAAGAATTGGAGTGGAACCTTAAAAGACTGAATCAAAAAGCTTTTGAGGGTGCTAATAAACCTGGGAAATATTTGGCATGGCAATTGAAGAAGAAAAGGGAAAAGAAAATAATAAATAAAATCTGTGAAGAAAATAAAACGTACCTGGAGCAGACTACCATTAGTAGAGCCTTTTATAAATTTTATGCTAAGCTGTATAATAAAAAAGAAGTAACCAAAGAATCAATAGCATCATATTTGGAGAAAACCAAACTTCCAGAGATCTCGGAAGCTTGGAGAAATAAGTTGAATAGTGAAGTAACTGATGAGGAAATAAGTAAGGCAATACAATCTGCAAATCTAGGAAAGGCGCCAGGGCCAGATGGACTTACGGCTAAATTTTATAAGACAATGGCCAACGAACTGGCACCATTCCTAAAAGAGGTGATGAACGGAGTTTTTAGGGATCAAAGAATTCCAGACACTTGGAGCGAAGCGAATATATCATTGATCCCAAAAGAGGGCCAAGATTTGACTAACGTGAAAAATTACAGACCTATATCACTACTTAACAATGATTATAAAATTTTTACGAAGATATTGGCGGAGAGACTGAAGGGGTGGCTCTCGGAAGTCATAGAGGAGGAACAAGCAGGCTTTTTGCCAGACAGACAAATAAGAGACAATTTAAGGACAGTGATCAATGCTATTGAATATTATGATAAGCGTTGTGACAAAGAGGTTGGTTTCTTCTTTGTAGACGCTGAAAAAGCGTTTGACAATTTAAACTGGGATTTTTTGTTTGCCACTATGGAAAAGCTACAATTGGGAGAAAGATTCATCAGAGCAATTAAAGAAATTTATAGAGACCAGACTGCAGCAATTGTAGTAAATGATGAACTGACCAAGAAATTGACGATTAGTAAAGGAACAAGACAAGGTTGCCCGTTATCTCCATTGTTGTTCATTTTAGTATTGGAGATTCTGATGATACAAATACGACAAGACGAGGAAATACGAGGAATAAAAATAAAGGACTATTCATACAAGGTTAGAGCATTTGCAGATGACATAATGTTAATTGTAGAAGATCCATTGGAGAACATGCCAAAAGTGATAGACAAGATCAAGGAGTTTGGTGACTTGGCAGGTTTCTTCATTAACAAAAAGAAGTCAAAGATATTATGTAAAAACATGACTAAGCAGAAACAACAATTGTTAATGGAAACAACGGACTGTGAAGTAACTAGTAAGGTGAAATATTTGGGAGTTGAGCTGACTGCAAAAAATATAGATTTGTTCAAGAATAATTATGAAAAATTATGGACTCAGATAGAGAGAGACTTGATCAAATGGAATAGACTGAATTTGTCATGGTTGGGCAGGATTGCAGCAGTTAAGATGAATGTGTTACCAAGAGTAATGTTTTTGCTACAGACAATACCAATCATCAGAGACTCTAAACAATTTGAAAAATGGCAGAGGAAAATATCAGATTTTGTTTGGGCAGGCAAGAAGCCTCGAGTGAAAGTAAAAGTTCTACAAGATGCAAAGGAAAGAGGCGGAATGCAACTGCCCAACCTGAGACTTTACCATGATGCAATCTGCCTAGTTTGGTTAAAAGAGTGGATGACATTAAAGAATAAGAAACTATTAGCCCTAGAGGGATATAAAAAATTTTTTTGGATGGCACGCATACCTATGGCATGACAAAGTAAAGGTCAACTCGATGTTCCTGCATCATTTTGTAAGGAGAAGTTTATATACAATCTGGAAGAAGTACAGAATTTACCTACAAGAAGGAACCCCTTTGTGGGTGGTTCCATACGAGGTGATAGATCCGAGAGCTGTTGATAATGAACAACAATGTTTAACGTACAAAGAAATAACTAAAACTGAAGTGTCTAAACTTAGAATAAAGACGCAAGAGGAACTATCACCGAACTACGATTGGTTCCAGTATAGACAGATCAGAGATTTGTATAACTCGGACTCTGTAAAGGGAGGTATACGAACAGAGAATTCGGAACTAGAGCAGACCCTTTTTAAAGAGGACAAGAAAAGAATATCCAAGGTATACCAAGTACTGTTGAAATGGTATACCGAGGATGAGACAGTTAAAACACAAATGGTGAAATGGGCTATAAATTTTAATAAAGAAATAACAATGGAGGCATGGGAATACTTGTGGAAAACTACAATGAAGACAACGACATGTATTAATATTAAAGAGAACATTTTCAAAATGATCTATCGTTGGTACATGACACCAAAGAAGATTGCGCTAGGAAACTTGAACACTTCTAATAAATGCTGGAAATGTAGAAAGCATGAGGGCTCCCTCTATCATATGTGGTGGTCGTGTGAGGTAGCTAGGCAGTTCTGGGGGGAAATAATAAGAGAAATGAGTGAAATTTTACAGTTTCAAATAAATAAGAACCCAGAACTCCTGCTGCTAAACTTGGGAATGGAGGGAATCCCAGCCCACCATAGGACGTTGATATTTTATATGACTGCAGCAGCTAGACTTTTGTATGCGCAGAAATGGAAAGTACAAGAAGTGCCAACTATTGAAGATTGGATCTACAAATTGCTGTATATGGCTGAAATGGACAAGATGACAAGAAAACTGAGAGATCTGGACTCAGGGCAGTTTAACACAGACTGGGAGAAGCTGAAACAATATCTGGAGAAGAAGTGGGAGGTGGGAGGAAAACTGTGGCAGTTTGAGAACTACTGAAGTACAATAAAAGTATAAAAGAGAGGGGTGACTTTACCGGGGGAGGAAGAGAAATGTGAATTTATAAGCAGTTAGATTAATTAATTGATTGAGATATATATAGATATGTAAAGGTTAATTGATAGAATATTGATAGAGAATAATTAACGGTTTAAACATGAGGATTGAGTAATTAACAATATTTTTTTTTACTTGATAAGACTTATATGCACCAAACTGAATGTATAGAAGAGTTAAAATGACTGACTATGTGATGAGTTATATAGAAATACTATAAAAAGAAGAAATGATTAATATAGAGAGAACAAATCAAATTGTTTGATTTAAATGTGGGAAATTTTTATGGTTTATGACATACAGAAATATTCAAAACTGGAAAATGGGATAAATTGTTTATCTAAAGAAGTATAGTTTGGATGTTTAGTAAGTAAAAGAGTTAAAGATGTACTGCTTAATATAATGGAGAATATATATTTGTTTTAGATAGAGGAAATTAATAGAAGTAAGGGAAAAGGGACAGAGGGTGGGAAAGCTGTTGGAAGTCAACAAAAGGGGGGGAAAGGGAGGGGGTTAGAAACGAAAAATTAGGGGATAATTGAATGCAATGTAATGTAAAAATATTAATGTTCTAACCCAATAAAAATTTTACAAAAAAAAAAAAAAAGGGGGCAGACATTGCCACCTTCTCCGCTCCTGATCCCAACTGGGAGAAGGGGGGTGGGCATTGCTATCTCCACTCCTGATCCCTGCTGGGTGAAGGCGGGGGAATGCAATGCCACCTGCTCCGCTCCTGATCCCAGCTTGGTGAAGGGGGGTGGGCATTGCTGCCTGCTCCGTGGTTGATTCAGGTGGGTTGAAAGGGGCAGACATTGCCACCTGCTCCGCTCCTGATCCCAGCTGGGAGAAGGGGGGTGGGCATTGCTACCTCCACTCCTGATCCCTGTTGGGTGAAGGCGGGGGCAGGCATCTCACCCTGCATTACTACTCTTGATCCCAGCTGGGTGAAGGCAGGGGAAGGCATTGCCAACTGCTCCGCTCCTGATCCTAGCTTGGAGAAGGGAGGGTGGGCATTGCTACCTGCTCCACTCCTGATCCCAGATAGGTGAAGTCCGGGGATTGGCATTGCCACCTTCTCCGCTCCTGATCCCAGCTGGATGAAGGCATGGTGCAAGCATTGCCACCTGCTCTACACCTGATCCAAACTGGGTAAAGATGGGGGGTGGGCATTGCCATCTTCTCTACTCCTGATCCCTGCTGGGCGAAGGTGGGGGGCAGGCATTTCCCCCTGCTCCGTGCCTGATCCCAGCTGGGTGAAGGTGGGGGGAGGGCGTTGCCACCTGCTGCACACCAGATCCCAGATGGGTGAAGTCCAGGGACGGGCATTGTCATCTTCTTCAATCCTGATCCCAGCTGGGTGAAGGGAGCACGGCATTGCCACCTGCTCTACTCCTGCTCCACTCCTAATCCCAGCTTGGTGAAGTGGGGCAGGCATTGCCACCAGCTCCGCTCCTGATCCTAGCTGGATGAAGGTGGGGGTTGGGCTTTGCCACCTGCTCCCCTCCTGCTCCCTGCCTGGGCTTCCTGCCATAGCATGCTCCTTGGCGGGACAGGATGCCTCACCTGGTCTTCCTTCCATGGCAGCGCCCTCTGTTGGCACAGCAGGGTAGGAAGTGAGTTGTCTCTAACACCCTTAGCCTTTTATATAGTAGGATTTTGGGAGATTTCCGGGCTCCACCTGGAGCTTGGCAACCCTACTTGAACCAGGAATATCAGTTCCTGGTGGGTTCAGAATAGGGTTGCCAGCCTCTAGGTGTTGGATGGAGATCTTCCAGAATTACAACTGCTCTCCAGGCCATGGAAATCAGTTACCCTGAAGAAAGTGGCTGTGGACTCTATGGCATTATACCCTGCTGAGATACTTCCCCTCCCCAAACCCTGTCCTCTCCAGGCTCTGCCTCCAAAACCTCCAGGGATTTCCCTTGGTGCTGGCGACCCTAGTTCAGTGGGAGAAGGTTGATGCTCTCATACCTACCTTATGAGTTTACCAAAAGGACCTAACAGGATCAGGGGCAGATCTACTGTGAAACGAATGAAGCTTAAGCTTCAGGGCCTCTAATCCTGGAGGGGCCCTGAAGCAACTTTTTTTAATGAGTGAATTTTTCAGCAAAATTGATGGAGTTTTTAAAAAGTGTTTGTCATTAAAATAAGGCTATTTTAGTGACAGAATTATAAGCCAATGGGTTGAAGTATTTAATATTGACTAGAGGTGGGCACGATCCCAAAAAAATTAATGATCAAGCTGATCGTGGATCGGTGCCGGCAACGATCCCAATTTAACGATCCACACCGATCATCTCCCATGCCCGATCTGTGGATCATGGATCGTGGATCGTGGAGGGCGCACTGCTATGCCCAGCTATGTGGGAAGGTGGGTGGTGGCGGCGGCCGTCAGAGCTGCCTATCAGGGTTTGCAGGGATGAGATTGGAGTGCCCATGGCTACAGAACACCCCCTTCCCCCTCCCTCCCCTGGGTGTCTTCTCCCAACTGGTGACTGCTTTGCTGCTCCATGGTTGGAAGGAAGCCCTGCTGATCAAGGAAAGCTGGGCTTCCATTCGGGTTTCCAGGGTGACAGAAGGAGGGCAAACAGAGCTCAGGCATTCCCCTGGCTCCGTTGCCAGGGGAATAGATTGCTGACGCCTGAGTGTGTGGCTTCCCGATCCGAGCCCGATCGCCCTGATCCGAGCCCCTCCCAATCGCTGTATCGTTGGCCGTGGACGATCATGATCTTCCGGTTCACGATCGCGCAATCACCATTATCGTGGGGTTTTTTCTATTGTAATGCGGATCGTGCACATCTCTAATATTGACCTTAGAATATGCTCTAATACCTGTTTCATATGGCCTCCAATGTCCCTGTAATTGGTCACATTTCAAAATTTTCTCAGGGGCTTGCACAGAAGCCCCCCAGCTGTACGGGCTTGCTGAGCTTGCCAGAATCTATTCGGGGTGGTGGGGTGGATAACAGTTCAAGCTTCAGGGTCCCAAAAATGTAGGTCCGCTTCTGAGCAGGATACTCAATGAATAGGTTTATTTACAGTTAATAACCAATACTGAGCAGGATACTTTTTATCTTGCAGGGAGTCCACTTTAAACAGTGATTTAGTTTTAGAAAAATCTTATGGGAAACCCATTACAGTGTAATGTCTCCTTCTAATGTGATGCTACTTTGGCCTCACTTGCCTGCTTAGCTCATAAGCTAGGGGCCCAGACTTTGACCCCAAAGTCCACCCCTAATCGTACCATTGGCTCTAGGCACAAAAAAGTGGCCCTTTTGAAAACATTCAAGGGTTTAAATATACTATAGCTTGCAAACATGGCTGCCTGGTATTCAAACACATCTTTATTTGAAGTAGTTTTTGAAGACTCACTATTAGCTTTTAATACAAGGACACGGGCACATTCGAAACAAACTAATTTTCTGCAGTCTCTCGCCTTTTGTTGTGGTTACCTCGCACTGACAATCGGGCACTGCTTTGTGCTTGTCTAAATAGACTCTCACAGCAGGAAGAGGGAAATGAAAAGGATTTATTGGATAGCAGTCTATCAAAGGTCAAGTACATAAAACAAATTCCTTTTTATTTCAAGTAGACAGATAATCTGGGCAGCAGGCTTGACTTTCTTGTAGCAAAAGGCTCCCTTTTTATATATATAAAAGAAATAAAAATGTCAGATGGAGGCAGGTGAGCACATCTTTTTACAGGAAAAAATTGACATCAGCTCAGTTGGCAAACAAGCGGAATTGTTAATGCATACATATTTATTGCAATATGGTTTTATTATGCCAAAGTTTATTATTCTGCAAAGCACAGGAGTGAACAAAAAGAACAGAATCCTTCTGTTAACACTCTTGTAATGCCATTTAATTGGCACCTGGAGATTGCCTTTCCTATTCCCGCTTCAGCACGATAGTGCTACTTTTGACAATACAGAATGAGCAGCAATGGATGCAGTGTGGACTTATGGAATGACCTTGAACAGGCAGGTTTTCACTGTCAGTTAGTGCATAAGAATAGCCCCCCGGGATCAGGCCAAAGGTTCTCTAGACTTCCATCATGTTTCCCAGGCCGTTTTCACACTGCTTACCAGCCATAGAACATCGTGCCAAGCTCCCGGAATGTCAGCGTCTTCCTGGTGCGATTTCGCGCCAGATCTGCAGTTCTCGCGCAAAATTGTGCCAGGAAGACGATGTTGTTCCGGGAGCTGGGCGTGCTATTCCGTAGCTGGTAAGAAGTGTGAAAACGGCCCCACACAAGCCATCCAGAACTCCTGGAAGCCCACAAACATTGCATGATGCATGTGGACTGCACAGTGACTAGGGAAGCCACAAATGTATCCAACAGTCTAAACTTACCATGTTCAGTTGGGTTGATCAGATGTGATCTAATCACCAATCTGTTTGGTTCAGCACTGAATGGCTCAAACGCCTGATGAACAGTTTTCATTGGAGTTTTTGTAAAGCTACGCATGTGCAAAAATGCGGCTCAACCAAACATTTTGGCATAGGGTTGCCAGGCATGGATAATAATAGTAACAACAACAACAACAACAACAACATTTGATTTAGATACCGCTCTTCAGGACAACTTAACTTCCACTCAGAGCGGTTTACAAAGTGTGTTATTATTGTCCTCACAACAATCACCCTGTGAGGTGGGTGGGGCTGAGAGAGCTCTGGCTGTGACTGACCCATGGACACCCAGCTGGCTTCAAGCAGAGAAGTGGGGAATCAAACCCGGTTCTCCAGATTAGAGTCCTGCCGCTCTTAACTACTACCCCAAACTGGCTCTCAATAGCATGGCCTGGCAACTGGTTGGACTCCATGCAGTTTCTGGAGATTCCTAAAGGGAACTGATGTCACTTCCAGGTTTTCACCAAGAAATGATGTCACACCATCATTGACATCATTTTTTAAACATTATTTTTCTTTCACAGGCTGCAGAAGCAGCAGTGTGAAACAGGAGCCAGGGATGGGAGATCTCTCACCTCTGGCAGGAACATGGCGGACCTAGTTGTGCAGCCATTATGTTGATAGAAATTCCTTAGCTGAATAATGAATGGCAGGATTTTTTAAAAAGCACAGCATTTATTTATGACATATGATTTATGACTGATTTAGCTGCCTAGTTAAGAACCTGCCTGCTGAGTGGTGTAGAGGTATAGCAAGAAGCAGGGAGAAAGAAGAATTCTGTTGGGCTGGGTGAAAACACACACAAATGAAAAGTTGATTATGCTGCGCTATAACGTTAGGAAGGTATAGTTGAAGCAAACTGCTGAACAGCCATGATTTGTTCAACGGTCCTTTGAAAAACCAGTTCCCTCTTCTTGACTGGAAAACAGGATGTGTTCGAGCATCCCTAACTGTGATCACATGGTTTTAAAATTCCTTATATGTTCATTTGGGCACCGATGAATACGTGAGAGGGTGAGCGTGGGCTCAAGTCGCCACCTGTTTAATGATGCTGTTTGGATTGAACCCATGTGTGTCAACTGCTCAGGCTCAAGTATGAACAATCTAATCTAGGATTCACCAGTTTCCAAGGCACCATGTTACGTGTTCAGGAGGTTCTGTGTTCAAGAGGCTAGGCCAACAAAAGAATATCCATGCTGGATCAGAGCAATGGTTAGATTTGCCATTTGCTGGCAGACAGTGGGTGACTACCCGGACTTCAATCCCCCACCCTTAGGCATTTGAGGAACAGAAGAAAAGGGGTGGGGGGGAGATGATGTTGGTGGTGTCACTCTGGGAATTTCCTTTAATCTATGTTATTTACCACAGAGATCTGTGGAAATTCCGTAAGTGACATCACATCCTCCTGAAATTCCACCCTACCCAGGCTCTGGTCAAACAACAACAACTACTCCTGACATAGGGCTGTGAACCTTACTAATGGCCCACCTAGCCCAGCATCCCATTTCTAACTAAGAATAATCAGAAGAAGTTCAGTGGGTTACTTTTGGGCCTGTCATACTCTTTCAGTCAAACCAACTCACTGGTTTGTTGAGAGCATAGATGATGGGAGATACACGTACACTTGCTCTCAGCTCTTTGGAGAAAGGGCTTGATAAAAATTCAGTAGTTAAATATAGTGAACCTTTGCAGTCATTGAAGTTTCCAGGACCCTTTGAAGGCATTGAAGTTCCCGGGCTTTGGAAAGAGGTAAGGTAGGCAGTCCTTCACCTAGACAGATAATGCAAACCTGACTGGAACTGTGCCTGAGCAACAGCTGTATTCCTGACACCTTATGGCTTCACATGGACCATAAGGAGCAATACTGGGATGGAAGCCATTTTGGAGAAGGGATAATGCATGAAAATGCCCATGTAGCTTGTTGACAAAATGTTATGTGATTGCATGTAACAGTGCAATCCTATGGAGAGTTACTCCAGTCTAAGCCCATTGAAGTCAATGAGATTAGACTGGCGTAACTCTCCATAGGATTGCACTGGTAGTCAGCTGAAGATCTTTCTCTGGTCTCCCTGTGAAGAATCTGTTTAATTAAGACCACTTGTTTAAGGTATTCATAAGAAAGCCCAGGACTTGGCAAGCAGAGAAAAACTGATGGAGAAAAACTTGAGTTTTCTTTACCTGCACTTGCTTATTTATTAGCGTAATAAAGATAAGGCAGAAAAGATACTTTAAAGAAAATCAATGCTTTTTAGATAAAACATCAATGTAATTCAAGCAGCCCAAGTCAACTGCCGCTGGTAAATTAAGTTTACAACTTGAACAAACGGTCATATAAAGCTGGCAGGGCCTGACAAATTGAATTACTGAAGTAATACATCACTCACAAAAGTATTATTGATAGTGACAGGGTGATATTGAATTTAAATTATGCATTTGTATTGATTAAACACAGCACTTCTTCACCAAGAACTGGGGGAAAGCAACTGACAAACATTCTTAGAATCACAGTTTAACTCTGAGAACAAAATGGGAGATAACTTACCCAGCTGTACTCTTTACATACAGCAGCTCCCCGGTCCCAGTTTAACGCTCTAACCACTACACCACACCAGCTATTCACATAGGTACAGGCACAGAGGTTCCACTTACTAGCCTCAACAGTGCCTGACATTTCATAGTTAATTCCTTATTATCTCCTCCAGAAACCTGGGCCGATTCCGCACGGCTTACCTGAAGCTGGGACGTTGCGGAACATGCCGGCAAAAACGCGGAAGATCGCGTTTTCTCACGCGAGTTTTGCGCAACATCGTGCAAAACTCACACGAGAAAACGCGATCTTTCGTGGTTTTGCCGGCATGTTCCGCAACATCCCGCAACGTTCTGGCTTCAGGTAAGCCGTGCGGAATCAGCCCTGTTCAGATAGTACATGTATAGAAGAGAGCAGGATTGTACATTCATCTAAGCCCTACATATGCCTAGGAATCCCTACACCTACAAGCCCTGTTCACAGGTAACAGTACATCCACGTACAACCTGTATGCATATGTGTACAACTATTTGTAAGAAAGATCCAACGTGCATTCTCTGTACAAATGAAACCTGGGACCAGTAAGGGAGATTGCAATGAAGAAATCAGAAGAAGACTGAGACTTGGAAGAGCAGCTGTGAAGGAACTAGAAAAGTTCTTCAAAAATAAATGTGTCTCTCTGGGAACCAAGATCAAGATAATCCAAACTCTGATATTCCCCATTATAGTGTGAAAGTTGGACATGGAAAGAAGCCGACAGGAAGAAAATTGGTTCATTTGAAATGTGGTGTGGAGGAGTTTTGCAGATACCATGGACGGCTAAAAAGTCAAATAAGTGGGCACTAGAACAAATCAAACCTGGATTCTCCTTAAAAGCTAAAATGAAAAAACCTGAGGCTATCGTACCTTGGTCATATGAGAAGACAGGACTTTCTGGAAAAGTCAATAATGCTAGGGAAAGTGGAAGGCAGTAGGAAAAGAGGAAGATCCAAAATGAGATGGCTTGTCTCAATCAAAGAAGCCACATCCTCCAGTTTGCAGGATCTGAAAAAGTCTGCTACTGATAGGACATTTTGGAGGTCTCTCATTCTTAGGATCGCCGAGGTCAGAGGTGACTTGATGGCACATAACATACACACACACACAGCAGTATATATGTGAGGTTTTCTCCAGGAGAAATTATCTCTGTAATCTACAGATAGCTGTAATTCTGGGCAATCTCCAGGCTCTACCTGGAAGTTGGCAACCATAGTGAGCCATTGCATGACTGTACTAGTGATGGAAAGCTGTATATGTAACAACTAGTCAAGGCTTTGCTACTTTGCAAGACTGCTAGCTTACAAGAGAGGTAACAGCTTACATCTTATCGCAGGGGGCTCAGTTCAGGAGTTAGAAAGAGCACAAACACACATTCAAGCCGGTCCAGGAAGTTCCACTGTATTTTTCTTTTGCAGCCCTTTTTATTTCATTCATCTATTCTATATATATATATATATAAAGACAAGTGTCCTGACTGACTCATCAACGCCCAGCCCAAACTCCTGGACCTAGAAACATGAAATTTGGGGAGAACAAATTGATCTAAATACCCACTAAGAAGGGATTTTAAGAAATTCGCCCCCTAAGGGGGTAAAAAGGGGACATCCCCAAAGGGATACAGCTTCCTTGTGTGGCCCCCGCCCACTGCCAGTTTGGCCACTCTTCCCTGATTGGGCCAGCTTTTCAAGGTCATTTGCATATGTGGGCTGATTGGGTCTCACAGCATTCCACACCTCATCTCCCCCCCCCCCGAGACAGTAGGAACACAGAGATCATTTGCATATGCGGCCTAATTGGTCCTCACCCCCCACATTCTAAACAGTATGCAGTTGCTATTAGGAATCATTGAATGTGTCCTGAGGTCAAATGAGGTATTATAACTGGATTTAAAGTAGTTAAATACTGTAGCGAAGCACGGGTATCAAGCTAGTCTCTTATATATAACTCCACTGCTGCACCTGTTTCTCTCTCCCCATTGCTGAGCCCTTCCCAAGAAACTTGGCTACCACTGGCTGATGTGGCTCAGCAGATGTACTTTGCCTTTGTATGGGCTCGTATCGTTTGATGGAGCCACCAGCAGAAGGAGAAAATCTGCTTTATGTCTGAGAATAACAGAGAAACACAGTGGAGGATGAGGACTCAATTTGGACTCTGTCATTTGGGAGGAAATAGATTCTGTTTAAAGCCATTACGAATAACAACATCTTTCATTGAAATGGACAGCTCAGAAAGCTGAACTTGACTCTATAATACATTGATTATTCGGTGTGGTTGGTGTTTTTGTCTGAGACATTGAATGAAATACCTGAACGGTTATAGCAATTCAGAAGAGAGGGTAGGAAGGGGAAAGGAAATGAGGAGATATGAAAGTTACTACTAGCTGCATTGTGTGTATTTGAGAAAATAGTTACTATATTTGACAGTCAAGTGGTTGTTTTCCTCACTCATCAGGGAAGGAGCAGATCCAGGCCACAAACAGACAAGGCAAGAGTTTATGCATGCTCAAGGAATACTCCAGTTTGCAAAAAAGAAGAAGAAGACGACGACTTTATAAATGAAATAATAGAAAAAGGTAATGACAAAAGCAATGAGATAGGTAGGGTTGCTACCTTCCTTACCTTTAAAGCAGGGGGGAGGGGTGCTGGCCGGGGGGGGGGGGTTGTTTCTCCTCCTTGGGCCAATTTGGCCCTGCTTAGTCCCAGTCGTTTTCATTGAAACCAGGAGTGACGCAAGCGGAAGGCCTCTGGAATGCATATGTGCCATTTCTTTTTGTGCTTCGGGGGCTCCAGCCAGCCTCCCTACACTCCTCCCCCTGCCAGCCAAGTAAGCAGGGGCGGGGGGGGGGAGAAGTAGGGTGGCCAGCTCTAGGTTGGGGAATTCCTGGAAATTTAGGGGATGGAGCCTGGAGAGGGCAGGGTTTGGGGAGGGGAGGGACTATATAATACCGTAGAGTCCGTGCTCCAAAGCAGCCATTTTCTCCAGGGATGCCAATCACTGTCAGCAGGAGATCAGCTGTAATTCTGGGAGATCTCCAGCTACCACCCTAGGTGGTGGGGGGGGCAGGGGGGTCCCCTACTCTGAGTGGGGGGCTGGCAACTAGAGACAGGCATTCTTGGCCACTATCCCCAGGCTATTGAGCTCTACCTCCTGAGGGCACAACTAGGTGGGACTCTGTCGCCAATTTTACCCCAGGGATGTGCCTCCATCTTCTAGGGTCAGGAAAGCCTTTTAAGAGTGGGGGCCTGGTTCTGGTCCAGGAAACCACAGCTTAGACGAAGGGGGTCCTGTCTTTCTCCCTGTGCAGTTTTTATGACCCGAAACAGCCCAGGGGTGGTGGTGTAATTGCTGAAATCCCCTGGAGCCATTTTGGGTTGGGAAAATGGCCCAGGGTGGGGGGGAGAAGCATTTGGTTCTTTTCCTGTTGGCATTCTAGCACTCTCTTTCTGAATAGTGATCTCTTGGAATTGTGCAATTTCTGACACTGACATTTTCTGTTGTAGTCCTGGTGGCTAACTGATCAGCATTGCTTTTGATTGTTTGTATTGATTGCTTTTTATGAATGTTTGGCAGGAAGTCCCTAGGATCCCTTATTTCTTGTAAAACAATTCAAGTCCAGTGACACCTTAAAGACCAACAAGCTTTTCAGGGTATAAGCTTTCGAGAGTTAAAGCTGCCTTCTTCTGTTAAGGCATCACACTGGACTAGGATTTTGCTGTTCTACTGCAGACCAACATGGCTACCCACCTGTCACTTATTTCTTGTGAGTCCAAGATGCCATGAATACCAAGGGCATAAATAAACAGATAAATAAATAACCTGCATAAATTTGGATGGGAAATTTGTAGGGAGGGGGAGTATTTTTAGATGGTGCATGTAAGCAAGTGTACAAGCCAACTCCCTAAGTGTGCGGGATGTATTTGACCATCCTCTATCCAAAAATAAGGTGTTTGGAGGAATGACATGGGCTCATGGTGCTTGGGAGTGGCTATTACAAGGGCATTTTTGTACTGATCTTGGCAGTACCAAGAGAGATCCCATGTGAACAAAAGCCTTGTATCGTGAAGGCCTTCCCTATTATGGATGAGAGAGGTGGGACTTGCTCTTTAAAGATGGTGCCTGCTACCATGTACTTTTTAGTTACATTAAAAACCATGAATATTTTCACTTTTAAAAAATCTGCTACCTAATTATTCTTTTTGATTGCCTGAAAGTGCTTTAACAGATTAGTCCAAAACGTGAACTGACGAAATATTACAGCCCTCAATAAACAAAACAACAGCGAAGTAGTCCTCTGGCAAGGCGGCTTGACTTGTTAAACTAGAGTACATTATGCAGATGTGCATGGTTTCTCTTAATTTGAAAATTTAATCTGCAACGTTTACTTCTTTGTATAATTTTATTCTGCTGCTCCTCGGGGATGCTTAAAGACCCACTGCTGTGGCACGCAGCCTGCTCACCGGTTGTGAACAGAGCCAGTTTTCTGCTGAACAGGTCAGACCAGTTTGCTGGGTTACTTTTCAGAAACAGTTATCAGTCATCAACAGAATAATCCACAGGGTGAGGAAGGAGGTAGACCAGGTGATAACAGCTCTGGTGTTGATGGACCAATCTTTCCCCAAACAGGTAGGCAGGCAACAGATCTCCAGGTTCTCGGGGAGAGTTCCTTTATGTCACTCTACTGCTGATACTTTTAACTGACAATTTTATGAATTAAACCTGAGACTTCATGCATGAAAAACAGGTATTCTACTGCTGATCAGCACTGCTCCCCAACTGACTCATATAGAAATCCTTATGGAGATACCTTTTGAGAGTACTTCATTCGGAATTCAACACTTCAAATGTTTTACTTTCTTTGCCGAGAGTTTTACATACAAGAGAGAGAGAGAGACAGTATTTCCATGGTAATAATCAGCATGAGTGACAAACATGAGGTGCGAGGAATAGAACTCATGGGAACTGTTTGCTAGAAAATGCTCAAGAAATCTCTGTGGAGCAAAGGGAGGTAAACATGAAGCAGAGATGGTAACAACATTAATGTTTCACAGCATTATGGTGGGTGGATAAGTAGATTTCCTGATATAGATACGCAAATTTGGAAACGGCTGGCTAGGAATCCAGTTGGCTAATATGTTCCAAACATTTTAATTTTAGTATTTAGAACTCCACTAGGAATAAGCAAATGTTCTCTATTTTGTATCATTTATATCTGTTTATGGTTTTGTAGATGGTTTCATTTCTTCATTTTTTGCTGTTGGTTGTGTAGATGTATTTGTTGGAGAAGCGACAGCCGGCTAAGAGTCTAGTTACTATAAATACTGCTAAAAAAGTAGTTTAGTCTACTTGTACTCTAGGGGGAGCTGTGAAACATTCTCCAGCTTTTAGGGTTTATTGAATGTTTTCTCTTGCAGTTCAACCTACCTCTTGTTGTTTTTCTCTCTGTGCTGTGTTATCAGTATGTGTTAGTACTTGTGCTCTGAAGGCCTCTCTGTTGCATTAATGGCCAGCACTCAGTTTTTGTCTTTTGCAAAAATCCTGTTGCAGTAAATTCATTGAAAGCAAATTCCAAAGCATGGATTGGATTATTTCCTGAACTCTGCCAACAGTATTTATATTGTGTATGCATGTTTTATTGTTTTATCCATTATATATAAAGTAATTATACCTTGGAAATCTAGTTGGTCTTTAAGGTGCTATTGTACCCAGATCTTGCTCTTCAACTGCAAACCAACACAGCTACACCCAACATTACCTTCATTGGTACAGTTTATATCATTTTCCTCATGCTGTCTAATAATAAGTGTCCCCTTGTCCACTTCAAAATCAACAAAGCCAGGCTAATTACAGAGAGGGTAGGGGTTTCTAAATACTTGATAAATGTCCCAGAAATGAGAAAAATATGATTTATAGTGCAGCCCTGTGCAGAATAACTTCATTCTAAGATAGGGTTGCCAGTCCCCTGCATGGAAGTAATTGACAAATCAAAGAGGGATATGGAAGGTTAACTATGATGAATCTTTGACATCTGTGCTCTTTGAGAAAGAAGCTTGGAAACGGACCTTACAAGGATCTGGACCGTCCATTAGAGAATGCAGTCACAGAAACAACTACGTGTACCTATGATTATAGGTCTTTTTGATCTGTGACATTCACAGTGTCTGGAATTACCCTTATACTGTACCTGTATTGTACCTGTATGCAAGGCAAATCGAGTTCTATATGAGAAATAGTGTCATAAGATGCCAAAAGCAATTGCACTTTAATAACATCCATGATAGCACTTTGAGCACGGGACACTTTAATGAATTGTTTTTAGAACGCATAAGATGCCTGTATAATTGAGGTCTAGGGAGGTTGCAATATATGGTGTAGTATATGGTTGTGTCAAGAGAAACAAAAGAATATACAAATTGTTTATTACATCCCTTACTCTGTATAAACAAATTTGTGAAACAGTACTCAATTAATATATCCTTTATTAAAACAATTGTGAAGACATAATACCACACGGGAGATTCTCTGTTGTGACAGTCCCCTGCTGGGGGCAGGGAATCCCCTGCTCCCACCCTCCACCCCGCTGCCCCCATTTACCTGGCCAGTGGGGGGAAAGGCAGGTGAACATGCCTCCCAGGGTGTGCTCCTGGGTGGTGCAGCATGCTGCTGTGCACCACAGTGAGCCAATTTCAGCCTGAAATGGGCCCAATTCAGCCCGAAAGGGGCTGAAATCAGCCTGCTGCGGAGCGCAGGAGTTCTCCCATGGTGGCACGTGGCCTGCATTTCCTGTCATCGCATAGTCCTGGGAGTGCATGAGGGCATCTGTAAGGTAAGTGCCAGGTCTCCCATCTCCCACCTTGAGGGTAAGGAGACCTGGCAAACCTATTCTAAGACCATGGAAGTTAATGGGCTTTGACAGGAATATCTCTGGATGTGGGTAGATGAGTAAGTAGCTAGATTTCCCAATAGTTCTCTCCTCCCATGATTCCCTGCAGCCCCCCAAAATGTAAGGCATAATGCTGATTTATTGAGCCATAATTAATGTTGGAAAATGTGCATTTTTTATTGAAAAAAATCAGTGTGTGGAAATGGTGCAGAAATTCAAAACGACTGGCTTGATTCATGCAAATGGGGAGTTTTGGGGGGAAGCCAATTGGGGGGAAGAGAAAATCAAAATGACCCCTAATCTCCAGCTGACTTTGGGAAACTCGTTTTGGGACCTTCAGATGATAGCAGTGTTTGCATCCATGCAGCAGGGAGAGGACCGAAGAGTGAGAACGAGGCAAGCAGAATCTATTGCAGACCTCTCGAGGTGTCTTGGAAAACATCGTACATGAAACAGTGGAAAGAAATGATGGCACATCTTGAGATATATAAGTATTGCTTTATTATTATAGAATAGAATATTATTATAGAATAGTAGAATTATTATAGAATTATAGAATTTTTATAGAACAGAATATTATTATAGAATTATAAGTAGCTTACTGAAGTGTCAAAAAGTGCAAGAGACATATAGTGTGAAAATCGGGTTGCTAGGTCCCTTTACCCTCCCGGCGGGAGTGGGGGAGACCTAGCTCTTACCTCCTTTCGTTATTTATTATTTACTCACATGCACTGTGGCTGCATGGTGATGCCACTTCTAGTGACGTCACTTCCGGTGACATCACTGTGCAGGTGCAGGGTGCATGCCCAGTTCACAGCAGACCTCAAATGGGCCCAATTTGTCCCATTTGGGGTTCAAACCAGCCTGTGGCGGATCACAGGAGTGCTCCTGGGAGGCCCGTTCTCATGCCTTCCTCCCCTGCAAGCCAGGTAAGTGGAGGTGGGGGGGGGAGGCTGAAAGTGGAGGGATCCCGTTCCCTCACTGGAGGAATGGGATCTCTGCGTGAAAAACAAATTAGAATAACTGAATAACATCAGGGGTTTCATTCTTGACAGATGTAGCCAGGATTGTTACACCTTCATATGTATAACCATTACAAACGACCTTATGAACTTCTTTTAAAAGATAGGATGTACTGTGGTATATATCATTTCCATGTTAATAAAATTAGCACACAGCATACTTAAGGCAGTATTAAAATATGGGGGAAAGTTTTGGTCCTGATCCAAACCTCTTCAGCAGGCGTTTGCGTTGTTCTGTTGCTCAACAACTGTGATGATCAGCTCACGTTTGACTGACACCGTCAAAGATGGTATGTTTAACTATTGAACGCATTCCTTGCAAAATCCTTGACGCTGCGGAGTTCTTGCTTACTTAGCCCTGAACATCAGTAGTCAAGACAATTGCGCTGCAGTGGAATCCTACACAGAGTTACTTCAGTTTAAGCCCACTTAAATCGAAATAGCTCTGTGTAGGATTGCACCACTAGATCTTTGAACTGCCAAAGCCTCTGCTTGGAATTCTGTAATTCTTCCTTTTGCTTTTTCTAGTACTGGCTTTTGTTACTGTATTGGCCTTTATTGTTTTAATTCTTGCTCTAAACCTCCTTGTAGATGCTATAGGGTTGCCCGGTCCCCCTAGCCGCCTGGTGGGAGATGTGGGTCCCAGCTCCTACCTTGTACTTTTTCCTTTTGTCGTGCTTCTAGCTTGCATGATGACATCACTTCCAGGAAGTGACATCATTGCGTGGGTCATGAGCTGCCCTGGGAGTGCTCCCGTGCCCTGCAGGGGCGAGGGGTGGAGGATGGTAGCAGGGCATCCCCTGCTGGGCATCCCTAAGATGCTAGGATGAAAAGTGGGGCAGAAAGGTTGTAATAAAATAAAACAACAAAAAGAGTGGGTGGAGCGATGCTGCTTCATTTTCACTGAGATCATTTCCAACTCAATAATGTCATCTCCAAGTTGCTTTTTCACACAAGTGTGGGGAAGTAAGATACAGGGGCCACGAAACTTTCCTCCTATGGGTGAGAAAACTGCACGGAGGATGTGATTTTGACCTGAGACGGTGTCTGTGGGAGGGAGAAGGGTCAAGTAACCAAGCACTCTTCTGCCACCCAGACTTGCAACCTGCCTCATGTGTTTTGAGTTAAAAAGAAAAATGTGCAGAGGAACCATGGAACTTAACATCAGGGTGGATAAAAATCAATGATTTTTAATTTTAAAAAACCCAGATTATTTTGATTTAAATTGGATTTTTAAAATTTAAATTGGATTTTTTAAAGAAAATGTTTTTTGAGGAAAAATCTATCTAAAGATAGTTATCTGTTTAAGATATATTATTGTCCGAAGGTTATCATTAGACATGGGCACAAACAGAAAAAAAACACAAACATTTGTGAGGGGGCCTCATGAACAGCTTGTTCGCAAACAGCTGATTGGGCTGTTCGTGGCTTTTTTTAGTTCCTATTGCTGTTCGTGCCCATCTCTAGTTATCATCATGAAATAAGGATTAGTTTTTAATTATTCATGCAATGTTTAAATTTTTTGGTAAACAAATTACATTAAACCATTCACAATGTCATGCTTTTCCAGGGGTTTCTGTAAGATGATTGGGCAATTTTTCTGTCTAGAAGATATTATCACAGATGCTTGGTTTTACAGATCGTAATCCCATTGTTCCTTTGCAAATCTTTGTACACAAAACCAACCCCTTACCTCTTAAGTGCTAAATTTCAAAAAAATTCAATGAATAGAAGAGTGTTGGGAGTAGAATAGATCTGCACAAGACGTTAAGTGTGAGGAGTCTTTATGTAGAAAAGAATGAGTCTTTATGTAGAAAACCATGATTTAAATCTAGTCTTACGGACTAGTGATTTAAATCATGATTTAAATTGATTCGATTCGATTTAAATCAAATCCACCCTGCTTAACATAGCATCCAAGTCTGTCTCCTGTCATTAGGGGCAGGATAGAGGGGAAGGTTTGTGGATTTTCACTCCTTTCTTCCCCAAAAGGTTTGTCTCTCAGAGCTACAATTTCTTGAAAGTGGACCCTATTACTTTTAGGAGTCCATGTTGCCATACGGTTGCCAACTCCTGCTTGGGGAATTCCTGGAGATTTGGAGATGGCACCTGGGTGAGGGCAGAATTTGGGAAGGGAAGGAAGTTCTGTGGGGATGTGATTCCCTACAGTCTACCCTCTGAAGCTGCCATTTTCTCCAGGGGAACGGCTCTCTGTAGGTTGGAGATCTGTTGTAATTCCAGGAGAGCGCCAGGCTATACTTGGAGGATGGCGCTCTTATGCACAGTCTTAGCTGTGTCCTTTCTCCATCACGCTTAAAATAGCCTGACACTATTTTCCAGATTAATTTGATAATATATGGGAGTCATTTCTCCCCCTCACTACTTCATACTGTTCATTTCTTCCAGGTATTGTGCTCCTTAAAGAGAGAAGCTTTAGTCCTTGCAGACACCTAGCACTTTTGATTTCCCTTGGCTTAATGTGTGCTTAAGGATCATAGAAATGCAGGTTCCATTTCCTTGAGAGCTGAAAGCATCTTGGTTTCCTTTCTGCTGCTTGCTGATACCGTCTTCATTTTCACAGTCTTCAGTTATACCAGGGGAGAGTGAAGATTGGGAGGAAGAGAAGGAGGAGAAGCAATCAACAGGTGCAGAAAAAAGTTGTTATTTCCCCACAGAGCTGTTATCGATAATGTTGAGAAGGAGGCATTTGATTATCCCTATTAAATACTTAAAACTATAGAAATTTTTTAAAAACTGCTTTGGAGTCGAGCATCTGCAGCTAAAAATCACAAGACAGAAGAAATCTTGCCTAAACATTACCTGTTATTACCAGAACTGCAATTCAAAATGGAGACGCCAATCTGATTGGCTAGTCTTGTTGCTAGGGCTACTCTTGGCCAATTAAAATTGGGTGTTTTAAGCTTTTATATTACCTTTGCTAGGATCACTTTCAGCAGCAGCTGGAATGAACTGACCTACCCTCCCTCCTTGCAGGAGCTGTGGATTAGCTGTTTCTGGATTTGTTTGTATTGTATCCATATATTAGGAGATTTTTATACACAATTCATATGCTATCTATATATTTGATGTATGTTATGTATATGTATAATATATGTATCATAGATAATGCTGATTGACACACATTATGCTGAAAAGAAATGTCACAAAAATGATGCAGGGGAACAGAAAATGGTGCAACAATAAAGAATCGTGGATTCAGTTCGCACAAGGGAGAGCAAAATGGAAACAGTGAGTCAAAACAGCTTGGGAGAGAAAGTTGAAACCATACCTAACATCTTCTTTCTTTAATCTTTCCTTCATAAAAGGAAACCTGTGTAACCAATCAATACAAAAAAGCAGTGAAACTATCAGATCTGTCGAGTTTGTTCCAAGCCTTAAAAACAACGTTGTGTATCAGCATTGCTAAAATGGGGACAGAATTTTGTCAAAGGGAAGATGAATCAGGCCATGCATTTAATTCTGAACGATGTGTGGCAACTGCTGAGTTGGCCCTGTAATGCCTACAGTATATGTTGGGAGCTTTTTGTACCCGTGCCATGTCTGGTAAAAAGGTTTGGGGGAAATTTAGTCATTTTACAATATGTGCATGCATGGAATTTGAGCAGCAGAATATAATTCCAGCTTGACAAACAGAAAATGCCAGA
Source organism: Eublepharis macularius (assembly GCF_028583425.1). Lineage (NCBI taxonomy): Eukaryota > Metazoa > Chordata > Lepidosauria > Squamata > Eublepharidae > Eublepharis > Eublepharis macularius. Next base: position 14,643,657 of record NC_072802.1, read on the forward strand.
GGACCTCTACAAAATCCAGAGCAAAAAGATGAAGTACATAATTCTCATGTCATTCAGAGAGAGCTGGAAACAGCCCCCACCGTGGCTGTAATGTGTAGAGTTGGCCACATCAAGTCATTATGGAGCTTGGCATGGAATGTTCCCATAATGGCACAACTGCTTCACGAATCAGGCAACATTGGTGTGTGGACAGTCCATCAATAATGTCACTCTAAAAGCCATTTCAAATGAGATAAGAAGTACGAGGAATGCAAACAGGAAACAATGCTGATATGTGCTTTCTGTCTCCCGTGCTTCTCTCTCTTATCCAAAGAGAAAAGTTGACCTCTCCCTTGTGGGGAAACAAACAAGGTCCCAGTTCACTTCCCCTGCAAACATGATGAAAACTGTAGGACACAGAAGTCACCTTCTTTATTGTCAGATCTGACGTAGTTCTAAATGGGGCTAGCGGTGGGTCTTCAAGGGCTTTTGGCAGGGCTGTTGAGTCTCACCCTGAATCTCCAGACAAACAATCGCCACACCAAATTCAAACATCTCTGGCTCCAGGACCTCTCAAGCTGGCTAGGAAATTGTTCCCCTATCCCTCTCTCAGTAGCCCTGGGGTTGGGCACAGCCACAGAGTGTCCCTGAGTCCCTCCATTGCAGTTCCCTCCTTTCCCTCTCATCACGGCTGACTTCTCTCTGATCACGGCTAAACTAGAAGAAATGGAATCAGAGCTCTCTTAGCACGAGTGATGCCAGTGGGTCTACAAGGAGTACAAAAGTATCGGCACTATTCTCCTTCCAGTGCCCCCACTCCAGTAGATTAGAGATTGCCCTGAAGGTTCTTGTGATATCAGAAGGGCCTCAGGGGCAATTGTCCATTTCCTTTCTATCTGCCTATCTAGTGCATTTTTATTCTACTGTTCCTCTAAGGAATTTGGGATTATGTACATGGCTGAGTCTTCCCCCTTTTATCATCATGGCAACCCTGCCTGGTAGGTAAAGTCGAGTCAGTGTGGTGGGCCTACAGATCACCTAGCATGTTTCATGGTAGAATGGAGTTTTAAATCCAAGGCCCCCAGATCTTAGTCTGACACTCCAGCCATCTCATTCCACCGGATTCCAGATGAGAGAGGAGCCTGGAGAAGGCAGCAGAGTACACTGTGGTATGACATTCTGCTTTTTCACTGGTTCTGGCGAAAGATTGGCCTGGCAGCTCCAGTTATTGGTGGAATTCAGCAGGTGCCCACCCATGCCGTGAGCAGTCGATCTTCAGGATTACTCCGTTTGTCCACAGGAGCAGCAGTATACGTCTGCTTCCTTATTCACTTGTTATGCTACTGAGACGTGCTCTTACAATGCAATCCCAAGAGTACTTTCCTGGGAGTAAGCCCACTGAATAGACCAAAGTAGGATTCTGCATAGTCATGCTTAGCATTGCTCAACTGAAGTGATGATCTCAAGCGAGTAAGAGACAGAGTTTGGCTTTCAGAGGTATTCTAGAGCACCTTTCTTCATGGCTGGCCTGCAGCTTTTATTTACAGTAATCCTTTGGACAACCACGTCACCACAGTCACTTCCCTGGTCTCTTCAGCTGAAGAATCCACAGCATGTCGAGAAAACTATCCATCTTAGTACTCAAACATGGACATGACCCTTTGCATCCACTGCTTTCTTAGTTCTTTCCCCACTGGTCCTGGAGACCATCTAATTCATTCTGTGGGAATGTCCTGAGCCTCATCTGGGGTGGCTGATGTTTCTGGTAGGTTGGCTTCAGCGAATCTCATCACTCCTGTCATCCAGATATCTAAAATCGGGTTTTTTTCAGTGGGAATGCAGTGGAACGGAGTTCTGGCACCTCTTAAAAATGGTCACATGGCCGGTGGCCCCGCCCCCTGGTCTCCAGACAGAGGGGAGTTGAGATTGCCCTCCACGCTGCTGGCTGGAGATCAGGGGCGGGGCCACTGGCCGTGTGACCATTTTCGGTGAGGGCAATTTAAACTTTAAAAAACCTCCCCCCTTGTTCCAGCTGATCCACAGTGACATCATTGTGCGGTCCTGAGTTCCACCACTGAGTTCCACCACCTGTTTTCCCAGAAAAAAAGCCATTTAAAATATTTAACAGAACGTGTCCCAAGACCTAAAGGATTTCTCTCTAACAACAGCAGTAATTAGAGGCCAATTCTTTCCTTTAATTGATTCCTTCTGCAGCTGTGCACAGTTTTCAGCATGGGAACACCTTGACGCTCTGCACCCGCTCTGGTGAGGTTCAGTAGATGTACTGAAGTCTCACCCACTAGCCTTGCCCACAACCAGTCCATGTCCAATATCTCATGTGCTGCTGAAATGCCTATATAAGGAGGACGCCTGAATGCATAGAGGCCCCCTAGGGACTGTGTTGACCCTACAAAAATGAAGAGGGCGGATGAATCTTAGGGCACCTACTGAGGATGAGAATATTTTTCTGGTTACATTCATTCATTATTCTTGATTTTCTCTTTGTGCAGGATTAGAGTTTCTAAAATGAATTCTGGAATGGGATCACTCACATTTTGCTACATACTTCAGTTCCTTTTATTTATTTCTACGTCCTCCCCTTTTTTACCTGTGTGTGCATGCACAATGAAAAACTTGAAAAAGGCACCTTGATTGCATGAAGATCTTTTTGTGCAATACCTTCCTCCTACACAAATGTGTTTCCTGCAGATTGATAAAATGTCACGCAAAGAATCTTCATAGAATGGTATCTATAAAAAGACCAAGTTAATTTTGGGCAGCTTCAGCTGTGCATATGTCCAGATCAATAGGGGAGGGGAAATATGCATATGAGGGAGAGCAACTAAAAGCTATAGCAAATCACACATACACAGCACTCTGTACAAATTAATTTTTAAAAACCCTGGAACAGTGGAAAACTATCCATGCATTGGTTCCATATTGGAAGCCAAATCCAGTAGTTTGAAATTCCAGGTTCTGGGGAGAAATTCAACTTACAAGTAGAGGTGTGAAATTCGGTATTCCGATTAGGTTAAAAATACCGAATCAGGGCCATTTCGGTTTTTTTCAGTATTTATTTCTTTAACAGCTGTGGGTTATACAGCAGGGGGGCACACCAAAGGGCATGCCAGAAGTATCTTACACAAAAATAACACAACTCACTCCACATAAGAGAATCACCCAAACACAATTGCTGTCAAAAACGGTGATGTGAGTTGTGTTATTTTGTGTAGTAGACTGCTTTCATGCCTTTTGTTGTGCCCTCCTACTGTGTAACCTAAAGCAGTTAAAGAAATAAAGTGTTTTTGACAGGAATTGTGTTTTTGTGATTCTTTAATGTGAAGTGAGATGTATTATTTTTGTGTAAGATACTGCTGGCATGCCCTTTGGTGTGCCCCCCTGCTGTATAACCTACAGCTGTTAAAGAAATAGTGTTTTTGACAGGAATTGTGTTTTTGTGATTCTCTGATGTTATGTGAGTTGTGTTATTTTTCTGTGTGGGGGACTGCTGGTGTAATGTGTCACAATGCTTTGCCTACTTGTACTTTGAAAGTGAGAAAATATTTTTAAAAAAACTTTATTCAGTGTGTGCTTGTGTTTTATTCTTTGTTGTGCAGTTGGTTCTCATCATAGGGAACAATGGGGCGGGCTGGCCAGCCATCTCTGTAGGTGGTGGGGGAATATGGGGGGAGGGTGTCTGTGGTTCAGGTGCTCTTTCTCAGGGACAAGCTCACACTCAGGAGTGTGCCCACCATTGTGGCACTCCTGGGCTGTGCATATTTGCCCAGGGAAAGAAAGTTTAAAAGTTCCCATCACAGGGAACAATGGGGGACGGCTGGCTAGCCTGCTCCTGGGGTAGTGGCCGGTGTGGGAATGTTGGGGAGGGTGTCTTTGGGTCAGTGTGGGGCTGTGGCGGGGGAAGATCTAAAAGGGGGACTATTCCTGTGGCCATAGATGCCACATTCCGTGGGTTCCTGCTGTGGGAGATTTTCCCGTAACAGGAATCAATAGAAAGTGGCTGGCCACAGGACAGGGGAGGTTAGGTTTTGGGGAGGGGTGTGTGGTATTTGGCAGTTTGGGTGCAGGTGGACTGTAGCTGTGGCCATTGGCAGCTCCAATCCCATGTGTTTCTACGGTGTGGACGTCTTCCCCACAGTAGAAAGACAAAGTGGTGTGGCAGGATAACCACCTTTGGGGGGGCATAAAATGGCCCCCCAAAGTGGGATCAGCTTGGGCCTTGGTGGAGGGTGGGAGGACAGGTGGGAGATGGGCCCCTGAAGGTTGCATGCAAAATGCCACCCCTAGCCAGACAAGCCTCTCTTACTTCCCCCATAGGAAATAATGGAGAAAGGGGAGGCTAAGAGTAGCATCTTTGGGAGGTCATAAAATGGCCCCCCAAAGTGGGATCAGCTTGGGCCTTGGTAGAGGGTGGGAGGACAGGTGGGAGATGGGCCCCTGAAGTTTGGGGGCATTTTGCATGCAAAATGCCACCCCTAGCCAGACAAGCCTCTCTTATTTCCTCTATAGGAAATAATGGAGGAGGAGGGGGGGCTAAGATCAGCATCTTTGGGAGGCCATAAAATGCCCCCCCAAAGTGAGATCTGCTTGAGCCTTGGTGGAGGGAGGGAGGACAGGTAGGAGGAGGTCTTCTGAAGTTTGGTGGCATTTTGTATCCAAAATGCCACCCCTAGCCACACAAGCCTCTCTTATTTCCCCCTAGGGAATAGTGGAGTGGAGGTGGTTAGCGGCACTTTGGGAGGCCGTAAAATGCCCCCCCCAAGTGAAATCTGCCTGAAACTTGGTGGAGGGTGGGAGGACAGGTGGGAGCAAGTCCCCTGGAAGTTGGTTGCATTTTGCTTGCAAAATGCCACCCCATGCCACCTAGAAAGATGACTTATTTTTCCCCATAGAGAACCATGGAGAGTGTAGGAGGATGGGGGCACCTTATTTGGGGGGGGCATAACATAGCCCCCCAAAGTCCAATCTTTCTGAAACTTGGGGGGGGGTAGTTAGAGGAGAGTTAGGAGAAGGTCTCCACCAAGTTTGGTGTGATTTGGACAGAAAATGCCCCCCCCCAGACTCCTGGAAAGCCGGGAGAAGGTTTTCTCATTGAAAACAACGTCTGAATCAAGCCAAAATGCGAAAACCGAATCAGCTTGCTGTTTCGGTATTCCCTGAATACCGAAACGGTTTCCTGATTCAGTTAAAACCGAATCAGGTTTTTACGAAACAGGCAGGCCTTGCACACCCCTACGTACAAGTATTTTAGAAGCCTCCTTAGAACTTGTGTGTGGACCAGTTAGTGCTGGACTAGGATCTCAGAGACTCAGATTCGATTTCTTGTTTTGTCAAGAAAGCTTGCTGGGTGACCTAGGCCATTCACACATGGTTGGCCTAGCCTACGTCACAGGGTTGTTGTGAGGATAAAATGGAGAAGAGAATCATGTAAGCAACATTGAGTCCCCATCGGGGTGACTGGTAGGCCTCAATGAAGTGCATAAACTGGACACTGTGCATGTTGAAGTCAGAGCAAGTTTGAGGGAGCAGTACTGACTCTTTTCATATCTTAATTTGCATAATAAATGTCGGCACAGGGTGGGATTCATCATCATCATCATTAAGAACAACAACAATAATATCCCGCCCTCCCTGCAAGCGGGCTCAGGGCGGGTTACAACAGAAGATAAAATATACAAGATAAAATCACAATAAATTAACACAGATTTCTAATAAAACACACTGGTCTGACACACTAGTGCGATCCTAAACAGAGTTACACCCTTAAAAGTCTGTTGAAATCAATGCTAGAGTTTGGTTTGCGCTGCCAAAGATGGATGCTACTTATGGAGTGAAGTTCACGTGAGGGTTGTTGCTCTAGAAAAGAAAGAGAAGTCCTTTATGATGAAGGAACATGCTAGATAGGAAAGGTAGAGTAAAAGTTTCTTGCCATCTAAGCTAGGATGGAGAGAGATTGCAGAGAGGATGTCTTGCCCTCATGATGGTTAGAAAGAGAGGCAGGAAGACAAGAAGTTGGCTGGAAGGAAAGAATCTCAGATAGTGGTCCTAGGCAGGGCTTTTTTTCAGCTGGAACACAGTGGAACGGAGTTCCGGAACCTCTTGAAAATGGTCACATGGCTGGTGGCCCCACCCCCTGATCTCCAGACAGAGGGGAGTTTAGATCCGCGCCACTGAGTGGCATGGAGGGCAATCTAAACTCCCCTCTGTCTGGAGATCAGGGGGCGGGGCCACCAGCCATGTGACCATTTTCTCCGAGGGCAACCCACTGAGTCCCACCACCTCTTTTCCCAGAAAAAAAGCCCTGGTCCTAGGGTATTATTGGCTGTAGTTGTATTGCTATTTTGTAGTCCTTGGAGCTTATGGAGTCGATATCAACTGTATAGTTTGTTTATTTATTTAATTGTAAATTTCCTATGGCCAATGGCTAATTGCAATAAACTTACTACTACATCACTTCCACTTTTAGCCAGTGATGTTGACATGTTGATGATGTCTTTCCCCCCCTAACGACCTGCCCCCAAAGTGTTCAGGGGATTTCATCCATGCACCTGGCCACCCTAAGAACGGAACATTGCATAGTCCCCCTCTTCCAACAACCAATGGGTATAACTGTATTTAGGATTTGCACTAGGGTTGCCCGGTCCCCTGGAGCTGAGACCCAGGACTAGAGGGTTGCGGGGGGGGGGGGGCATGCCGAGAGAAGTGCTCAATCTGGAGCACTTTTGCGTCATGCTGGGAATGATGTCATTCCGTGCGCTACAAGGAAGTGCTGCAGAGTGCACAGGAGCACATTGCGGGGCTCCTGGGTTGGTTCCCCTCACCTCCCCCCCAGCCACGTAAATGGTGGCTGGGGTCAGAGGCTCAGAGCAGGGGACCCCCCGCCCCCACCAGGGGAACAGAATCCCTTATTACACTGTAAGGCTGTAATCCAGGCATGCTGATGATGGGAAATACGCCTCAAATCAGCAGCGAGCTGTGGCAATCTCATAAGGCAGCCTGCATGCTAATAAAAGCCTTACCAATGACACATCTCAAGTGCACATCTTCACTAGTAGCTTTGCATAGGCTGAAATGCCCCATGCCCCATGCTCAATATCATTCGTTCTCCCTATTCACACCTATTTAATTACAGAGGCAGAGAAAAACATAAAAGTGCTGAAAGTAAAATGAATAGCTTTTCAGTTGAAATACTCTCAGTTCAATGTCTACAGAGTCAGAGTTTATTTACGGATGTATCTGTCTTGTCTTGGATATATGAGAATGATATTTTGTGGAGAAGCCAATAAGGTGGAGTGCTTGAAAGAGCAACATAAACCTCTAGTTTATGGGTCTCCTTTTTGCTTTTACATTTCCAGTTTTTAAATCTTTTACAGCATAGCTCAGGTCAGAATTGCAATAGCCAACATTGCTGGCGTTGCTTGAAACCCCCAACAACCAGCATCTACTCTACAAAGTGGAATTGCAAGAGAAATGCAATTGTGAGAGGGTGCATGAATGCTTAATCCTTCCCTTGCTGCTCTTTCCCTCTGCTATTCCCTCCACTCAGTGGTTTTTCATCCACTAGGGTTGCCTGGTAGCTGACAGGAGGTTGGGAGCAAGGACATGGGGGGACATGATGCTGTGTGCATCATTACATCACTTTTGGGGAAGACACTGAAGTGATGGAGGGGAGCTGCCAGAAACTTTATGTTTTTACTATAGAGGTTCTGGTGATTCCTAGAGCTACTGTCCATCATTTCCTGGTATTCTCCGGAAGTGACGTCACAGCATAAATGCAACAAAGCTGTTTTTAAAAACAAATTCTCCCTCTGCTGCAACAGGACTTGGGAGTAGGGGGATTTCCGCCCCCTGCTGGGGGACTGGCAAAGCACTCCCAGGCTTTGCAGTCCAAATGCGGAACTGCAGGGAAACACCAGATGACTGAACTATGCATTACATTTTCCTCTGTGTTTATTTTAAATTGCGTGTTTTTTTTTTTTACAGATTTACCTACCAGGATTATTTTCTTGAGAAGGAGAATAGAATGGGAGAAGAGGGACTCTTGAACTCATCCGTCCCCTGCCATTATCTCCCAAGTTGTTTTTACTCCCACAAGTATACGTACGTTTTCTGCAGTGGCAGTAAACACAGTTCAACTGTGGCTTTTTCCAGCTAGAAAATGGCAAGAGAGGAATAATAAATAATATAATAACATTTGATTTATATTTCACCCTTCTGGCCACTCAGAGTGGTTTGCAAAGTGTGTTATTATTATTCCCCACAACCATCAACTGGTGAGGTGGGTGGGGCTGAGAGAGCTCTGGAAGCGCTGTGACTGCCTCACGGACACCCAGCTGGCATCAAGCAGAGGAGTGGTTGGAATCGAACCTGGTTCTCCACCAAACTGGCTTTCTCCCCCCTCTCCCCTCTCTCCCCCCATATCATTCTCTTTCCAGATAAAGCAAGCCTGGTAACCAAGTTGTCAAAAGAAAAAGAAGAGTTTCCAATTAACATAGAAGAAATCAACATGCTGAATCCTGAAAGTTTGTCTTGGGTTGCTTGGAGAAAGTGTGTTGTAAGCAGGGCTTTTTTTCAGCTGGAACGTGGTGGAATGGAGTTCCGGAACCTCTTAAAAAGGGTCACATGGCTGGTGGCCCCGCCCCCTGATCTCCAGACAGAGGGGAGTTTAGATTGAGCGGCACGGAGGGCAATCTCAACTCCCCTCTGCCTGGAGATCGGGGTGGGGCCACCAGCCATGTGACCATTTTCTCTGAGGGCAACCCACTGAGTTCCACCACCTCTTTTCCCAGAAAAAAAGCCCTGGTTGTAAGTGGTGGATGCCTGAAAGCTAAGTAGTGTCAAATTTTAAAAGTGAAGACCCCCCCACCCCGCTCCCCTTTCCCTCAGCAAAAGATTTGCAAGGTGTTAAACGGAAAGGTGTATGAAATTTGAAAGACAATGATGCTTCCCTCCCCTTTCTGTTCCTGAACTCCCCTCGTGCCACGCTCATTATTTGGAAGGAACAATGCCAGCTGATAATGAACTCCTTTCTATTCAAAGCTGCAAGTCAAATATTCGTTTCTCATTAATAATTCAATGTGACAAATTTATTACCTTGAAGGTGCTGGGAGGCAATTAGACAATGGGAAATTGTGTCTTCTTTTCAGCCCCCTTAATTGGCTTTCAAGTGTGACATTCATCAAAACCTTGACTTTTTATGTAAACTTTTCATTTTGCCAACGATGGCTTGAAACACAGGAAAGACGAGCATTTCATCGAAGCCCAACTGGACAGCAAGGTTCACTTTGGTGTGAATAGAAAGAGGAAGGAGAAAGAAAAGGGAGGTATGAAAGAAGACAAAGAGAAGAAAAGGTCCTTTGTCAGTTGGTAGAAAAGCTCCGAGAAGCTTTTCATCAGAGTATGCTCTTGCCTTCCATACATTCAGGTTGTATGCCCCGCTGCGAGATCTACACATGGTTGCAAACAGCAAACACTTTCGATGGTTGTTGGGGGTTTTCCGGGCTGTATTGCCGTGGTCTTGGCATTGTAGTTCCTGACGTTTCGCCAGCAGCTGTGGCTGGCATCTTCAGAGGTGTAGCACCAAAAGACAGAGATCTCACACTGAGAGATCTCTGTCTTTTGGTGCTACACCTCTGAAGATGCCAGCCACAGCTGCTGGCGAAACGTCAGGAACTACAATGCCAAGACCACGGCAATACAGCCCGGAAAACCCCCAACAACCATTGTTCTCCGGCCGTGAAAGCCTTCGACAATACAGCAAACACTTTCCATGCACCAATGCTGGTCAACTGAAGACAGGGAGTGTTGCGGGCAGGGCATGATTGACAAACAGCCAACTTCTGGACACTTTTTCCAAAGAATGTACAAAACTGAGGGAGCAGCTGCCTGCATGTCACTCATGGGCCATCCTCGGTGCTACAGACTTCAAGACTGAGGGCTGGTTGACACCATCACTTCTCGCTTTTTTTTTGAACACGTGCTTTACGGCAACTTAATGTTTTGCATCATTGTGAATCAGCAATGCTTTCAGGAACAGCCGGTTGCTGTATTTTATCTAAAGGATGAAGGAAGAGTTACGCTTAAAACAAAATAAGATGGAATAAGATCCGGCCCACCTCGGTAGTTGATTGCACCACTCTAAATGTTGCTTCTTCAAACTTTCAAAGAGTTTGTGTAAACACAGAGCTCCTTGTTGAGCATGGAGGTATTTCAGCCATGCCTGCTGTTCTCATAACACAACACACAGCACTGGCTCTCAAGATATACAGTGCCTTGTTTTCACATGGGGGGCAGTTTCTATGAAGTAGTTCCAGTGTGGAAAGCTGAGAGAATGCTGCGTTTACAGTTTTGTCTCTGAAGCGTTAGCTGTTACCTGTAATGGTTTTTCTCATCTTTTTACTGTCTTTGAAGTCCCAGGTGCATTCGCCACGGAGTAAAACTTCCAGTTCAAGACCATTCAGAAATTTAATCTCTTAACAAAGACTGTTTCTCAAGAAGTGCTACCACCAAAGGTGTGACAGCACCTTTGGATACCGTCACAAAAAGAAGCAGAAGTTGTGAGGCAGTTTCTTTAGGCCTTGGGACTCCAGGGGTTGCCCAACTAGAGTTTTTTCTAATCTAGGCATAAAACCATTTTTCAAGAAAAGCATGTTGCCAAGAAAACCAGACATTCTTTGAGCAAAGAATGATGGCACCCTTGTCTTTCTTGGGGGTCAAAGTGGCACACTTGCACAGCCCATCCATGGACTTCTCCGTGATAGTGGTGATATCAGGGTATATCATGGCTGTTAGGTCTGCTGGGGTCGTCACTACTGTGCCCCGGCCTGCAGGGATGGTCACCTTTCCCTTGGACTCGGGATACTCTCCGTCCCCTATTTTTAGTAGGAGCTCAGAGAATTCCCCAGCGGACACCTCTCAAGTGGACTCTCATGTTCTTTCTTAGTGAAAGTTTCCTGATGACAGGCCTCAGAGACAACACCTTGACACTCATGGTAATCTTGTTGGTTCAATCTCTTTCCCTCAGCAGTGGTCACAGGCAGATACGGGGGTATTCCGTATACACTGTGTGACTGTACTCTGAGGGAACCTGATTCAATCTCACATATTCTTTTTCGCTGCCCCAAATATTCTGTTATGCGCAGCTTATTGATTCGTCCCCTTTTTCCTGTGCAGAGGGATTTTTTGGATAAGGATCTAAAATTTTTCTTAGCAGACAAGAGTCCAGCAGTAACTCTATCCGTTGCTGAATTCTTGGCTTATGTGTGGAAGTCAAGGGTAATATTTTATAAAGCCTCCTATGACTGTGCTGTATCTCGAGATAATTTTGCTGTCTGGGGACACGATTGTGCTGCCCTATGAACATTCTACAATATTTCTTCTGTTCCGTCTGTATTATTTATGCCAATAAAGGTCGTTGCTGTGTGTGTGTGTGTGTGTGTGGTAACCTCGTCAGTTTGAGTTCCCCTTGGGACAACTGGCAGAGTCTGCCACAAGTCTCCAGCCAGCAGCACGGTGACTCCCCCCATCACTCTCTCGTTGCCCCTGACATCTTTGAGGGTTATGCTTAGTGCCTTAAAACACCCCTTGTGTGCCATGGTGCTTTCTCATGGTGGGTTAATACCGTTTAACCCTTCCTTTTCTAGTTGGGAAAGTTTCCCTTTGACCTGTCCTGAAATGTGGTTCGAGGCCCATGTGTGCTCCTTGCACCATTTCCCAATCATATTAAATTGCACCTCCCATTTTTTTTCAATGATCCAACTCAGGATATCTAAATAGCCTCCTAGCAGGTGGGCAAATAGGCATCCCCCCACCCTCTTTGTCTCCATAAAGGAAAACCCATCTCCTCTCAGCCTAAAATCTGAGGAGTTTATTGCTTTGTTCCAAGGGAAGAATGTTTTCTCTGAAATCAAGGCCTCCCTGATTGGCTCTCCAGGGTCTCAGTGATTGGTCTTTCATTTCATCTACTACCTGATAGGAGATGCTGGAGATTGAATTTGGGACTTTCTGCATGCAAAGCAGATATTCAGCTAATGCATGTCAGCTCTAACCCTTCTGAAGTAAGAGAAATAAGATGATTTCATAGGCTTCCTTTGCAAAGCATTACAGCTACATTACGGACACACATTTGGACTGCAGAAAAGGTGTACCACTTTTGAGTGGATTATTCAAGTGATGCTCTGTTGCTGGTAAACATGTTGCATTTTATTCCCACTCATGTTCAGCTTGTTTCACATGGATATCCTATGTCTGGTATTTAAGAAGATGAGGACAAGCCCTGGCCCTTTTCACACTGCTTACCTTCACTCACAACAACTTGGAACATCACATAAAAACGCTGAAGATTGAGTTTTCTTGCGCGAGATTTGCGCGATGTCGCACAAATCTTGCGCAAGAAAACACGATATTCCATGTTTTTTGTGCGATGTTCCGGGTCATTGTGAGTGAAGGTAAGCAGTAGGGGTGTGCAATTCGGGTTTCTGAAACCCGAAAGAAACCCGAAACAAACTTGTTTCAGGTTGTTTCGGGTTATCCAAAATGTTTTGGGAAACCCGAAATGTTTCGGGTTATCCGAAACAAAATAACCCGAAACGTTTCGGGTTCTTTCGGGTTTTTCAATGGGAAAATGCCCCCGTCTTCCCGGACGCCTGGGGGAGGCATTTTCCCACCGAATCAAGCCAAAATTGGTGGGGACATTGCCCAAATCCCCAAATCCACCCCCAGCAGCCCCACACCCATAACCCCAGGAACAGGCTGGCAAAGGCCAGCCCTCTCCCTTTGTTCCCTATGCTGGGAACTTCTAAACTCTCTTTCCCTGGGCAATTCTGCACAGCCCAGGGGTGCCACAATGGTGGGCACACTTCTGAGTGCCAGCTGGTCCCTGTGAAAGAGCACCTGAACCACAGACACCCTCCCTCAAATTCCCCCACCACCTACAGAGATGGCTGGCCAGCCAGCCCCATTGTTCCCTATGATGGAAACCAACTGCACAACAAAGAATAAAACACGAACAACACAAAATAAAGTTTTTTAAAAATTATTTTCTCCCTTTCAAAGTACAAGTAGGCAAAGCATTATGACACATTACACCAGCAGTCCCCCACACAGAAAAATTAACACAACTCACTTAACATCAGAGAATCACAAAAGCACAATTCCTGTCAAAAACACTTTATTTCTTGAACAGCTTTAGGTTACACAGCAGGGGGGGACACCAAAGGGCATTCCAGCATTCCACCTCACAAAAATAACACAACTCACTTAACATCAAAGAATCACCCCAAAAAAATTGCTGTCAAAAGCACTTTATTTCTTTAACTGATTTAGGTTACACAGTAGGAAGGCACAACAGGGCATGAAAGCAGTGTACTACACAAAAATAACACAACTCACTTCACATCAGAGAATCACCCAAACACAATTGCTGTCAAAAACGGTGAAGTGGGTTGTATTATTTTGTGTAGTACACTGCTATCATGCCCTGTTGTGCCCTCCTACTGTGTAACCTGAAGCTGTTCAAGAAATAAAGTGTTTTTGAAAGGAATTGTGCTTTTGTTATTCTCTGATGTTAAGTGAGTTGTGTTATTTTTGTGTAAGATACTGCTGCCATGCCCTTTGGTGTGCCCCCCTGCTGTGTAACCTAAAGCTGTTCAAGAAATAAAGTGTTTTTGACAGGAATTGTGTTTTTGTGATTCTCTGATGTTAAGTGAGTTGTGTTATTTTTGGAATGCTGGAATGCCCTATGGTGTGCCCCCCTGCTGTGTAACCTAAAGCTGTTCAAGAAATAAAGTGTTTTTGACAGGAATTGTGTTTTTGTGATTCTCTGATGATAAGTGAGTTGTGTTAATTTTTCTGTGTGGGGGACTGGTGGTGTAATGTGTCATAATGCTTTGCCTACTTGTGTCAGACTGTGGCTAAATAATGTCCTTCCTACAGGTTCTCCTCTACAAGCAAACAAGAGTCCATTGTTTGAATAAGGAAACTTTACTGCAGAAATGACCCATTATAGTCCACTGTCCTGAATAGGAGATTCAGGATGGTACAAGAGCATTGTTACCAATGAAGGGCAAAGCATGAGGTACAAAGTAACAGTTCCCAGCTGAACCAGCCTCCCCCCACAGTTCTCAAAACAACATCTTTCAGACTTGGGAAGCTGGACTCTCTCAAGGCCAATCTTGGGTGGAACGTTGTTAGACAAAACAATCTCTTTTGGTGAGAAGTCTGCTTGGAAACTTGTGCACCTGTGGAGAAAGCACTTAGACACTAGAAGCATTAGAAAATGGAGTCAGTACAGCTCATATACACACTGAACCTGACATTCTGCCCCCCTTAAAATAAATCCCCCCCCCAGGTTTATATGGATAGCGGGTATGAAAAGCTTTGGTTAGTCTAGGAGCATGTACATGTACAGAATTCACCCACTCATCGAACCCAGAGTCAAAGTCCTTCCATCTGATGAGGTAAAACAACTGGTTGCGCTTAATTTTAGAGTCCAAGATTTGTTGCACCTCGTAGTGTATTTGGTCATCTATCAAGGTTGGAATGGGTGGCGCTTTGACGTGCCATTTATCATCTGTTGGGGCCTTCTTCAACAGGCTGACATGGAAGGTGTCATGGACATGACGTAGATTTTTGGGTAAATTTACAGCAACAGTCACTTTGTTGATTACTTTGCACACCGTAAAAGGTCCGAGGAACTTTAAAGCTAATTTGCGGCTGGTCTGGGCGAGTTTCAGATTTTTGGTGGAAATGTATACATGATCTCCAGGTTGTAAATCCCATTCGGCCGCATGGTGGCGATCTGCGTACTTTTTGTAATCCTGTTTGGCTTTCTCGAGGTGTTGTCGAATAAGAGTCCATTGCTGGGCGGCCTCCCTCCACCACGACGTCACCTCTGATGAATTTGTTGAGCAGGAAGGGGGAGCGTCCAATGGGAAAGGGTTGAAGTGGGCTCCATACACGATCTTGAAAGGGGCCTGTCCTGTAGAGGCATGTACACTGTTGTTGTACGAAAATTCAGCTAGAGGGAGGAGATCCACCCAATTATCTTGTTGGAAGTTGATGTAGCAATGAAGAAACTGCTCTAAGATTTGATTAGTTTTTTCCGACTGTCCGTCAGTTTGTGGGTGGTGGCTTGAACTGATTCCTTGTTCAATATTTAACATCTGCAAAAGCTCCCGCCAGAAGTTGGCAACGAATTGTCCGCCGCGATCCGAAATCACCTTGGACGGAAAAGAATGTAATTTTACGACGTGTTTTAAGAACAGATCCGCCAATTTTCGAGCGGTGGGTATAGTAGTACAGGGAATAAAATGGGCCTGTTTGGAAAACAGATCTACTACCACTAGAATACAGTTATGCCCTTTGGAAACTGGCAAATCAGTAATAAAGTCCATGGATATTGTTTCCCAAGGTCTGTTGGGCGTTTCCAATGGTTGTAAAAGACCCGGAGGTTTCCCTTTCCGAGTTTTGGCGCTGAGGCAAATAGAGCAGGAGCCTACGTATTGAGAAATGTCCTTGCGCATGCCCGGCCACCAGAACTGCCGTTGTATCAGGTGTAATGTTTTCAAGTATCCATAATGACCGGCGGTGGGGGCATCATGACACCGCTGTAAGATCTCCCGTCGGAGGCTGTCGGGTACATAAAATTTGTTTCCCGCTAGCCAATCCCCCTGCGGGGATTGGTTTAGTTTGGTTTTGGGCACTTTATCCCCCTCCTTTTCCACCTCAGTTTTAAGTTTCGATTTCCACTCTTGACTGTGCGGGAGGGGCTGGACTGCGCGGCTGCGTGTAGTTACCACGCCTCCCAATTGCGTAGGTGAGAAGACAGTGTCTATAGTCTCCTCCCGTTTGCTTCTGTGCTGGGGCATGCGTGATAGGGTGTCTGCAAGAAAGTTAGTTTTGCCCAGGAGGTAATTCAAAGTGAAATTGAATTTGGAAAAGAATTCTGCCCACCGTAATTGTTTGGCATTCAATCTGCGGGGGCTTCGAAGGGCCTCCAGATTTTTATGGTCTGTCCAAACCTCAAAGGGGTGGCGCGCCCCCTCCAACCAATGCCGCCAGTTAGTGAGGGCTGCTTTTACTGCAAAAGCTTCCTTCTCCCACACATTCCAATTTCTTTCAGCATCAGAAAATTTCTTTGATAGGAATGCACAAGGCCGCAGTTTTCCATCCTCCCCCTTCTGCAATAATACTCCTCCAATTGCAGTATCGCTGGCGTCGACCTGCACTATGAAAGGGGAGTTCTCGTTGGGGTGGCAGAGAATGGGTTCTGTTACAAATTGCCCTTTCAGGCATTCAAAGGCTGTTTGGCAATCGGGTGTCCATTGTAATTTGGAGGAAGGTTTTTTTGCTTGGTCCCCTTTATCTTTGGTTTTTAACAGTTCTGTTAAGGGGAGTGTGATTTGCGCGAAGTTTGCAATAAAGTCTCTATAGAAGTTGGCAAATCCCAAGAAAGACTGCAGTTCTTTACGGGTAGTGGGAGTTTGCCATTCTTGGATCGCTTGTATTTTGGTTGTATCCATTTTTAAACCCTCTTGGGATATACAGTAACCAAGGTAAGTGAGTTCAGTTTTATGGAATTCACATTTAGATAGCTTGATGGGCAATTTATTACTCATTAGAGTGGCCAGAACCTTTTGAACCAGTTGAATGTGGTCCTCCTCAGAGTCTGAGTAAATTAACACATCATCAAGATACACCACCACTCCTTTATATAGAAATTCATGTAGTACTTCATTTATCATGGACATGAATACAGACGGGGCTCCCGTCAATCCAAAAGGCATAACTAAGTATTCATATTGTCCGAGGGGTGTATTAAACGCAGTTTTCCACTCATCTCCTGCCTTGATACGAACGTGGAAGTAAGCATCTTTTAAATCTAATTTTGTAAAGATCTTACCTTGCGCCACGACGTTGAGAAGGTCCCGGACGAGTGGGATGGGATAGGCGTTGTTGGTCGACACAGCATTAAGTCCCCTAAAGTCCGTGCACAGTCGGAGTCCCCCGTCTTTTTTCTTCACGAAGAGTACCGGGGCTGCATGGGGACTATTGGCTGGACGGATGAACCCTCTCTGAAGATTGGTGTCAATGAATTTACGGAGTTCTTCCCGTTCATGGAGACTCATAGGATAGAGTCGGCCTTTGGGTAGCGAGGCTCCCGGTAAGATCTCTACGGCGCAATCAGTTCGTCTGTGCGGGGGTAGAGTATCAGCTTCTTCTTCGGAGAAAGCCTTCAAATAGGGCCAGTAATATTCGGGTATTTGATTTATTTCTTCTTGGGTGAGAAGAGCCTTTTCGGTGTGAGTTGGATCACTACCCCAATTTTGGTTCCACCGATGGCTTTCACAGTTGGCGTGGTTGAAGGTGATACTTCCTTCCGCCCAATTTATGTAGGGGTTGTGATCGCATAGCCACTTGCTGCCCAAAATTAACGGGTATTTGGCTTTGGTACTGATGACAAAAGACCTTTTCTCCCAGTGTTGGCCCATGCCCGTCACCACTGGGACTGTTTCTGTAGTGACGGGGTTCATATTGGTGCCATCCATTTGCTCGAAAATGACTGGGTTTTGTAATTCTCAGACTGGCAATACTAGTCCATTGACTAGTGCTGGGGCGATAATGTCTCAAGAACAGCCTGAGTCAATGAGGGCTTGTACACGGATATGCATTTTTCTTTCGGGGTTTAGCAAAGTCACTGGCATGAATAATATAGACCCATGCGGCCG